>NC_140241.1:6810204-6972704 GCF_949987555.1 Borostomias antarcticus | reverse complement strand
TACAAGGACGTTCTGCCTTGTGAGTATGCACACACACACACACACACACACACACACACACGTATTATGCAGTCATACACACACAAACCCACACACGCACAAACAGGGTAACTCGTTTGTCTGCTGGTACAGACGACGTGACCAGAGTGGTTCTAGAAGACCAGGAGGATTACATCAACGCCAGCCACATCACGGTCAGTACTTCCGGTCTACACACTGTGTCTGTGCTTGCTCCTATTCTGTGTGTGTGTGTGTGTGTGTGTGTGTGTGTGTGTGTGTGTGTGTGTGTGTGTGTGTGTGTGTGTGTGTGTGTGCAGACGTGTGCGTGCGTGTGTGTGTGTGTGTGTGTGCGTGTGTGTGTGTGTGTGTAAACTCACCGAATGTGTATACCTGTGTGTGTGTGTCTCCCAGGTGGCCCCCCCGGTGTCTGGTGTGTGTTTACGATATGTCGCAGCTCAGGGTCCTCTGCCTCAGACCTGCACTCACTTCTGGCAGAGTGTGTGGGAACAGCACACACACACCATCATCATGCTCACTACTCTCACCGAGAGAGGACGGGTATCTATAATATATACATATATATATATATATATATACAGTATATGCATATAAATCCACACACACATGCAGAATGGGTGCACAGTCACCGACAGTGAGTTACTATTTATCTATTATACGCATCCTTAGACAATGAGGACAGTCAGTCAGGCACACACACACACACACACACACACACACACACACACCCCACACACTCCTTGTGGTTGAGAGTGGACCTTACCAAGGTCTCTCTCTGATTAAGAGAAGTACTGCCTGCCTCCCGGCTTGCCTGTTGCTAGGTAACCGGATGCTTTACCTAATTGATCATCTTGCTGATATACTTCTACAGCTCTGTCAGTTTGTGACAGTCACTGCATTCGAATCCAGAATAATCAAACACATGCACGCACACACACACACATGCGCGCACACACACACACACTCACACACATTCATTCAGGCAGACGGTCTGTCACTCGGCTGCTGGGCTATTCTTCCTGAGGCTGGGGGATTTGCTTCTGGATGTGGGAGTGTATAGACATAAAGCACAACAGATAAGAGCGCACAATAAAAATATAACTGAACAGCTTCTCGTCGCTCATCCAAAGCTTTATGACACACTGCTTGCTGTACACCTGGAAGTAACATGTTTATAGTGGCGTAATTGTGTGTTCTGAATCATCCACACACTGTCGGATAAGTGGCGTCACTTATTGATGATGTCATACTTTTGCAGACGAAGTGCCACCAGTACTGGCCACATCCGCCAGAAGTGAGGGATTATGGGTACCTGAGGGTGAGCTGTCACTCAGAGGAGTGCAACCTGGCCTACGTCACTCGACAGTTCACCCTCACACATACACAGGTAAAACACATACACACACATAAAACACACACACACACACACTTGGAACATATACATAGAGCCTACATATAGTGTTACTATATACAGTTATAGTTTGTCATGTGGCTTGCTGTGTGTGTGTGTGTGTGTGTGTGTGTGTGTGTGTGTGTGTGTGTGTGTGTGTGTGTGTGTGTGGTATGAGGACCATATGCTACATAGCAGAGCTCTCCACAGGCAGCAAACACTGACCAAACTAAACCCAGCCAGCACATACAGTGGCCACTTCCGTGGTTGTGTATTTGTTTGTGTGTGTGTCAGCGTGTGCACAGGTCTGTTTGTGTTTGTGCATGTGATTGAGTGTGTGCTCTTTATTATTATTATTATTATTATTATTGTTGTTGTGTTATTACTATTGTTATTATTGTTGTTGTTATTATTGTTATTGAGAATGAGCCCAATCAGAAATTAAATAAACAGAAAATGTCTAAAGAGGCATGAAGTTCAACACACACACACACACACTCAGTCGTGCATACACACACACTGCTGTGCAGGTCCATCTGTTCCTCTGGCTGGGTGTGTTAGTCCCTGCATGAAGTCACAGGCCACACGCCCGTCCCAGTCACTAGACTGAGCCCACACTTCTCTCCTCTCTCTCCATCTTCTCTCTGTCCTCTCTCCTCTCTCTCCCTCTTCTCTCTGTCCTCTCTTCTCTCTCTCCATCTTCTCTCTGTCCTCTCTCCTCTCTCTCCCTCTTCTCTCTGTCCTCTCTCCTCTCTCTCCCTCTTCTCTCTGTCCTGTCCTCTCTTCTCTCTCTCCATCTTCTCTCTGTCCTCTCTTCTCTCTCTCCATCTTCTCTCTGTCCTCTCTTCTCTCTCTCCATCTTCTCTCTGTCCTCTCTTCTCTCTCTCCATCTTCTCTCTGTCCTCTCTTCTCTTTCTCCCTCTTCTCTCTGTCCTCTCTTCTCTTTCTCCATCTTCTCTCTGTCCTCTCTCATCTCCTCTGTATTTCACTTCCTCCACCTCTCCTGTTGCCTCCATTACTCTCCTGCCTAAATAATAAATGATCCTACTATAGCAGTTGTACTATGTGTTGGTTGTTGGATGTTCTCTAGAGGTTTTTATTCAATTCAATTCAATTCAACTTAATTTGTCCCGAGGGCAATTCAGTTTCTTCAGAAATTAGCTGTTTAGCTATAACCTTGTACAGTGCATCTCTCCCTATTTTGTAGTGTTAATGTCTATTGTACCTTGTTGTCCCCGTCTTAAAATAAATAAATAAATAAAATCAGTTTGACAGCAAAACAGTGCACATTCACTTACACAGACAGCAGCCAACAATCTATCCATCCAGGATGGTCTCACTGGGATAGGGTCTAAGAGGACAACTATCTGTGTCACACGTGTGTTGTTGTTGTTGTTGTTGTTGTGTGTGTGTGTGTGTGTGTGTGTGTGTGTGTGTGTGTGTGTGTGTGTGTGTGTGTGTGTGTAGCATGGCGAGCAGCGCGCCGTCACACACCTGCAGTACGTGGCCTGGCCAGATCACGGCGTGCCCGACGACCCCTCCGACTTCCTGCTGTTCGTCAACTCTGTAAGAGAGAGGAGGTCAGGAGAGGAGGTGCTACTAGTACACTGCAGGTAAAACACACACACACACACGCGCTTGCACAGGTGTATCTGTGTTGTTGACAGTCTCACAAGGCCTCACGTTCCTTGTTTTAACCGGTTTGCAGCGCTGGGATTGGGCGTACTGGTGTTCTGATCACCATGGAAACGGCGTTGACGCTTTTGGAGCATGGACAACCTGTGTTCCCTCTGGACATCGTGAGGACACTCCGAGACCAGCGAGCCATGATGGTCCAGACCTCGGTACACACACACACACACACCACTTTCCACAGTTCCATGTTGCTCCATACCACAGTGACCTCACAGCTGACCCTGACCTCAACCCAATTTTGAATGCATGTTTGTTTGTGTTTCAGTGTCAGTTCCAGTTTGTGTGTGAGGCCATACTACGTGTCTACAGAGAGAGAAAAGAGGCCTCTCCAGCATCGTAGACCACCTCACCTCAGCACTACTGAACGCAGCAACAGAGCTAGTCTTAGCCAAGCCTCGGTCCACTGGACAGGAGCACACAGGGACCAGTAGATTATATCCGTTATATCCGTTATATTTCTATGGGACCCAATACAGAACGCACAGCTAACCAGAGAGGCTCCCGACAGCTCCTCTGAAAAGTGCATAGCTACCCTTAGAGATGGGCTAACAGCTGCCAACGTCTTGTAGACACTCTGGAGAGTGGAGAGATTCGTACGAGCAGATGTCACATACGACTGACTCCTCTATCAATGTAACACTAATGCACCCCTCTACAGCTGTAGCCTACCTTAAGAGGCATGTCTCTCAGACTGCGGGTTCGGTATCCAAGGGTAGACGCCTAGAGTTATAGTCTAGTGCTGTGGGTCTTGAGAGAGTGAGGGGTAGTGGGCTTTAGGTCAGTCACAGCACTGCCAGAGTACCAAACAAACCTATATCACCACAATCATTCCTAAATTATTGAGAGACACTGAATAAACACACTGATTTATACATAGGGCTCTGTCTGTTTTTGTCCATCAGGTGAATGTTGACCTGAGAGTGGCTATTGCGATCCCAAGGGACATTCAATGAACCCAAGAAGAGCATAAAAGCACTATATTTATATCCCTCTCACTTTTTAATTGAGATTCATATGCAGTATTCGAGGATTGTATGTAGCCTACGAAATTCCTTCTGAACTAAAGACACGGTGACAGGGATCTTTGGCAGGCAGGTGGCGCTAGTTTACTGACACTGTCGGGTAGGTCAGTGCGGAAAAAAAGTTTGTTCTGCGTTGTGTTTTTACGCAGGCGCAGAGCATGCTGTTTGTCCAGTTTCTCTGGTTGACTTTTACCTGTGAGGTGGACCAGTTTCGGTTCCCGGCTACAAAATAAAATAACAGCTACAAAGCTCTGCGATTGTGTCCTATTGGACCGTGATTTGTCCTCAACCCCTGGTATGCGAGATTGGCGGCGGCAATTGTGGAGCGCGAGATCTGCACAGGATTTCTCCAGGATTTCGGATTCGGTGCAACAGCGAACAGGCGGCAGGTGCATGAGGAGAGGGGGTTGTTTCCGTGAGTGAGTTGCCTAGTCTCGTGAGACCGAATGAATGATTGGGAAACTCAACTGGTGGATTTTTTTGTTGTTTTGGTCTGGTGTTGCCTGAAATGATAACGTCTGATAGTTTAATATGCGGCTGACGACTCTTCACTGCTGCCGACATCCAAGCTCAGGATTCATCGGCAGCTAGACATTCTCTTCCCCCGCCGTGAGTGACTTCGTGGTCTTGGGACCGTGGTTACACACACACACACACACACACACACACTATCCTGTTCTCCTTTATCGTCACGGAGCTCGCGCTGTTGACAAAGATCAGGAAGATGATGGGTTTTCTGCGTCGGACGTTCAGCCGACGCTCACGGAGACGGTTCCTGACGGCGGATGAACGGGACGGTAAAGGAGGGCGAGGGACGTCCGGGAACCCCGAGCTCCGCGCGCATCAGCAGCAGGTTGTCCATGCGCCCGCCGTGGTCTCCGCCGGAGCGGCCGTGCACATCCCAGCAGCGGGCACCGCGAGGACGACCATCACCTGTCGCGTACTGCTGCTGGATGGCTCTGACGTGAACGTGGATCTACCGGTGAGTTAAGACCGCGTAGGTAGCCGTAGCCTACCGGCCGTAGGGGCTGCTCTGGAGCTGTGCTCGTCGTTATTGAAAGCGAAGACGTCCTTTTGGATTTGTTTTGTTTACCTAATTCACTGCCACAACCCCACAATATTTTTCAGCATCTCAACTTCAGAGGCTGCTTGAGCGGTAGATAACTAGCGTGTCTGTGTGTCCTTTACAGTGAGAGGTAAAGCTACAGATGGTGTTGTGATCAGCCAAATCATCACATTACTTCCCCATTCTGACTGCTGGGACAAAGCCCCCCCCCCCCCCCCTCCCTCACTCACTCACTCCCTCTCTCTTTCCCTCTCCCCCCCTCTATCTTTATTCCTCTGGATGCTTTGATCTGGGGCTCTGACACACAGTGGGGGTGTGTGTGAGTATGTGTGCGTAAGTCACATCTTGTGTTACGTTGAAGGTCGTGTGGGTTTGTCACCGAAGCACTTGTATGCGTCACCTTTGAATCCTTGTGTGGTAGGATATCATATCAGGAAGAGACTGATCTGTTGTCTGGATGTAGAGATCTTTATCAGTGTGAAGCATCTCTGAATCATTGTGATTGTGCAATTATAGTCTCTCCAAGCTCCTCACAGGCGAACGCACTAGGAGCCACAACACATCAACTGCATGACAGCAATAGGGACAGCAAACTGAAATGACGCCCTGCTAGAGCGCTCAACTAGTGACGGACGCGATGCACTCGGATATGCTTGTGAAAGCACTCTGTGTGAACAAGCCTGGACATGCTATCCCAGAGGCATTGAAACAGGTGTAAGAAATGGAATAGGTGTTTCCCTCAGTGTGGCTCAGAGACTGATATTTATTACAAACCAGCACCTGCTTCACCATGGGCACATGACCGGGTGAACTGGGGGAAGATATTATCGATATGGCAACTGAACTGATTCATCTTGGTCTCTCATAGACAAGAGTTGAATATTCGGCAAAGGTTCCAGGTGTAGATTTGGGTGTATATATAGGCTAGGATGGAGGAACAAGCCGTGTGGCCCCACTCCCTAAACACACCTCATCCTGTACCTGCGCGCGCACACACACACATACACCGGCAGGGCGGGTTAGGACTGGTTATCAGCGACTAAAGTACAAGATTGCCACCTCTGACCCCCCTGTCTGATCACTCATATGCTTAACAGTGGTTTGTGGGGCTGTGCTCAGGTTGGCAGGGCTACTGAAGGACGTTGGTCGACGGTATACATACCTGACAAGGGTTTGCCCCTCTCGTTCTGCCCCAGATGCAGCCCCTAGTAAAACCTCTCACACACACACACACACGCGCACACACGCTTGCTGCTCCAGATAGAGGCTGCAGGTTTATTTATAGCCAGGTTTTCTGTGTCTCAGCTCTTCATTGTGTGCTGATATTTAATACATTGTTGATTAAAGCTGACTAACATTTCGTCAATATTGCTTTCAACTCATTTTCCGTTGAAGCTTGAACAAATCCATGTTTGAGTGTCCCCTACCCGATGAAATTGAGGGGTGGGGGGATATTGGATTGACCCCTGTATGTTAGTGCGTGTGGCTCTGTCACATGATGTACCAGAGCCCATCACCTACGGGCGCTCGCCACAATTCATTTTTCTAATTTCCAAGTACATTTTGCTTTGTACATAAAAAGATATGCTTGATGTCTCAGTAAAAGTATTGTATATTCATGCAGTCCTAAGGGATCAATGGTATTCTATTAAATGGAATGGTAAATGGACTGCACTTATATAGCGCTTTTATCCAAAGCGTTCTACAATGGCCTCTCATTCACCCATTCACACACACATTCACACATCAATGGCAGCAGCTGCTATGAGGTTCAGTGTCTTGCCCAAGGACACTTCGACATGTGGACAGGAGGAGCCGGGATTTGAATCGCCGACCCTGCAACCATTGGACGACCCGCTCTACCTCCTGAGCCACAGCCGCACCACGATGATTAATAGTCTGATCCATCTCCTCTCTGCTCTTTGGCATTGGACTTTTGACCAGCTTTTGTTTGTCCCCAAACCTTCTGTTAAGTTCTCTAACGTGTGTTCTAAAATGTCAGTATAGTACAGTCTCTATTCCCCTTGTTAGTATGGAATATGTTGTTCTAAATGTTTTGATACTAGCCCCTTACTAACTTTTGATTCTCATGGTTAGTATCAGGGCTAGGTGCATTGTGGGTACAATTATCATTACTTATAGTCTTTATTCGTGCTGTTAGATGTGGAGTCTGAGGTTGTTAGACAGTGCCGAGCAGCTCGCTCTATTTCCGCGATTGACACTGAGGCACGCAGAGAGGCTCACGCTTGTGACATACGGAGTCTCTGAATGGCTGGTAGGACGGCGTGGGAGAAATTGCAAAAAGTTTCATATATGTCATATTACACTGATATTTCACAATTGCAGGAACCGTCTGACAGTAACCTAGCCTGACACTTCATTATTAAATCTCAAAATGCTCCCTTTGCCGTTTTCCAAGATGGGCGTTGGCAAAGAGGGAGTCCTCAGCGATTAGTTAATCTCCAAACCAATCACATCTCTCCTAATCAATGACATCATGCCGTTTAATTCGGTCATCTCATTCAAAGGATGCTGATTGGCCTTGTTGAAGTTCCAACTGAGAAATCACTCTGGACGAAAGCCTTTCCAGATCCTGAATCGCATTTCGAAAATTAAGTGAGCGTGCGGTTCCGGGGCTGGAGCCAGGCTAACAGTAACCCTTCTAGGCAAATATGCAAATCTTATATTCACAATCAGAGGACTCTTATTTAGGTAACGATCATGGATAGATCAGAGATGGAGTATGACTAGGCCATACAGTATATGTTCCCCAACCGTGACAAATTCGGTGGCGAGTCTGTGGGGTTTGTCACAGGTGGTAATATAGCGCTCCGTGCTTCCACGATTGGATTGGGGCCATGTGCTCAATAGCTCGCGATCTGACATACTGTAAGAAGTCTGTGGGCGAACTTTGCTTGATATAGGCCACAGGTCCAGAGGAGAAACAAAACACATACAGGCCCTGAAACAGCTCATAGTGTACAATCACCCATTTGAATATTGTTTGCTTAGTTAGCCTACTTAACAAATTGAATATTCTAGCATAATGTAGCGAGCTACAGTAGATACACAGTCAGGAGGGCTAACACTCATATTGACCTAGAATAAATCTGTGGTCAATACTGACGGATAAGCTTAGACATTGTGCTATAAAAACAAAAAGATGTATTCACTTATAATCTAAACTGAATATCTTTGACAAACAGAAAGGTGTACTCACATATTCATTGACGCACAAAGGTGACTACCAAGGAAACTTAATTTTCTTGAATTTGCTGTTCAACTGGCTCAAACTGAAACTAACAGCTGCAAGTACAAGCTACTAAGTGTTGTTGCCTAGCAACAGGTTATTGTCCTGTTACTGTCCATGGGTATTTATGTAAGGGATAACGTATGACCAGCTGGTGATTATTGAAAAAGAGGAGCCCGACAGTGGGTTCGGAACCCCGAGGCGAAGCCAAGACTCCCCACCACTTATTACACAGCTACCAACAACATTAATACTAATAATAAGACTACACTTTCTATTTTGCCATCGAGATGCTTCCGTGTGCTTGGGTAATCGCCATTTTCAGAGATTGAAGATAAGCTACAGCAGCCAAACCGTTATTTTTTAGAATGTTCAAACTTTAAGATAACTTTCAACTGTCGCCCATAGACATATAATGTGTTGCCCTTAGCAGCGGTGAATATTGCTTGTCGCCGGTGAATTATCGAGAAATTATTCACAAGTAGAATGTGTAATTGTCCACTCAGAATCGAGTATTTCAGAGAGCCATGTAATAATATTATTTATTCATATTCTATAGTACGTACATAATCCGTCTTATACTGTATAGAAAGGGTACTTATTGTGAAATTAGTGTTAATTTGTAAACTTGTAATTTTCGTAGTTTATAAATTTGGAATAGAGTATTAGTCAGCAACATTTTGCTGTGACTGTACACCACATGTGACAAATAAAGGAATCTTGAATCCATGCTATGAGCCTTTTGCACATTCTCTGTGCTTGAAATGACACTAATCAACTCCAAACTGCTCAAAACAAGGCTACTGGATTCTGTCAGCCGAGGGGAATCCAATGATGCCCACCTCTTGACATTTGGTCAGTTTTACTGACCTCTAGATCAACGAGAAGACGACCAGTTTCATTCGACTACTTGGCTAAAGGATGACGACATGCATCGTGGGTGGGGGACGACAGGTTCACTGGGATTTCAGTTTGTGATTTTGAAGTTTGATTTCAGATGCACTACTCTGTGGAAAGAGGAAGCGATAAACGTGGAAGAATAACATGCACGCATAGGAAGAAATTTAACCAAATGAATCTTTTTGTTTTGTTCAGAAAAAGTCCAAAGGACAGGATCTGTTTGACCAGATTATGTATCATTTGGATCTGATAGAGGCTGACTACTTTGGACTGCAGTTCATGGACCCAGAACAAGTCTCAGTGAGTACATACACACTGCATTGCATTGTGGAAACAATTGTCTCCTAGCCTGGTGCTGGCATTGGTTCATCAGATATGCACCGTCTTCATTCTATCTCTTATACTCTCCTTTGCCTCCATATTGTCTTTCTCAGCATTGGTTGGATGTAAGTAAACCCATCAAGAAACAAATCAGAGGTAAGTCCACATGAGGCACTATTATCTTATTAGGCACTATTATCTTCTGTGTGTGTGTGTGCGTGCGCGTGTGTGTGTGTGCCCGCGCGCAGGTCAGTGGGGAGCAGGTGGCTCATTATCATCTGTTGACATGGTGATTAGCATGTGCTGAAGGGCAACACCCATGTGTACACTTTCTGGACACGCCCACCAAGTGACAAATGAAGCCAACTGCCAGAGTGTGAGTCCAGGGTAGGACAGAGAGACGGAAGCCCTTCACACACACAGTTCCCTGTACATTACTGTGATATCCTACCTGGGCCACTAGTGATTTCCGCCGTTCATACATGAGCTACACCCCATGACGTTTCCGTATTGTGTCTTTACAAACAGGCCAATCCCGATATAGAACGCGCAGGGCACAGTCCAGCAGATGGTCTAGGCTGAGCAATCTCAAAGCTTATTGTTCCAAAAAATATCTAGAACACTAATAAAATAGACTACAAGTGTTTCCTAAGTTATATTAAGACACAATTTTTATTGCAGAAGGTGCTATTTATTTGAATAGCCAGAACAGACAGAAGCCCAGATGAACCAAGTCGGCTGAAGAAAAAATATGTAGGCTAGTATTATCAAGTTGAAAATATATATTGTTCTTTTTTTCATAGTATGTTGTTTTTGTTGCTTTTTATAAGATCAAGAATAGGCTATCAGTAGAATACATTTTGCAATGCGGAGAAATGTGGAGCGCATTTGCCATGATTGGGTACATCATACATGTGTTTTTAAAAATGTGGATTATTACCTACTTGGCCCACAATACAGATGATCATTATTGTTAAGATGTCTTGCAAGATTGCAGGCGTTCCGTTCTCCACCTTGAGCCACATCTTTAACAAACAGATGGTTAACAAAGCCAGGAGCATACAGTCTGATGAGCCCATCCCCTTAGAGCTGAATATCAGCTTCTACCTTCTGGAGTTCGCCTGAGCGGCCCCAAAGCCACCAAAAACAGGCGAGAAAACTCCTTTATCCCCGTCTCCATCCGGGCCCTAAACGCCACGGGCCCAATGGTTGTCTGACCTGCTCCTGCCACTAGGGCAGCTGGCCTCGGTCTGCGACATGGATTAGACGGTTAGAGATGGTGGTGAGGATGATGATGATGAAGATCATGATGACGACGATGATGATGTTGATGGGGTGGTGGCGGTGATGGACGATGTGATGATGATCACTGATGAGATAATTGTATTGCACTTGTATTGTATTTTGTCATGTTGTATCACTTGTTTTTATGTTTTTGCTCGCCTGCTACCCAAATTGCCCAGCAATGGGACAAATAAACATTTTGAACTTGAACTTGATCAAATTAAATGATGTACCTAATGGCAGTGGATCATCATTTTGATGGATGGATCGGCCTGAAAAGAGCTTCATTTCCAGGGTAGGCAAACTATAGATCGGAGTGGAACCGGTAGTGCCTATAGGCCTACATAAAAATACTTATCCTATATATATCTTAATAAAATATCAGAATGAATGGCCTTACAAAAAAAAGTTGTAGGCTATGTCAGTCGACTAAGAAGACAGCCCTAAATATTTTGCTCATGTTAAAATGATCAAAATATAATTTTTCCTTAAGGTGAATTTTCCCTAGTTTTTCGCCAGACTGACCTACCCGGTAATGTAACGGCTTCTGTTCACAACACTAGGCCTTGACACGGGAAAGTGGCCGTGCAGATTTTCATACATTATCCCTAACAGTTCAATTCCCTAGAATGTAATGGGAAAGCTTGTATGTGTGAATGGGGTTAGATGATTCGGTTTGAGAGGCTTGTTAAGGAGCTGTAATAAAGCTTCATGTAAATTTACATCTTGATCCTCTCACTTGATTCCCGTTCTTCACGTCATATTTCTCCCTCCCTTCTCACCATGGTATCTCTCTCTCTCTCTCTCTCTCTCTCTCTCTCTCTCTCTCTCTCTCTCTCTCTCTCTCTCTCTCTCTTTGTGTCTCTGTCTTTCTTCTCTTCTAGATGGTCCTCCATACAAATTGTTCTTTAGGGTGAAGTTTTACTCCTCAGAGCCAAATAACCTGCGTGAGGAATTCACCAGGTAATACCACTCCTACAAGCCTTCCTCTTCACCCCTTAACCCCCCCCCCCCTCCAGGTAATACCACTCCTACAAGCCTTCCTCTTCACCCCTTAACCCCCCCCCCCCCCTCCAGGTAATACCACTCCTACAAGCCTTCCTCTTCACCCCTTAACCCCCCCCCCCCCCCCCCCCAGGTAATACCACTCCTACAAGCCTTCCTCTTCACCCCCCCCCGCACCTCTGCGCCTAGCATAGAGGTCTAAAAGGGAGGCATGGCTAATTACTTTGGTCCAGTGGGGGGAGTTTTATTAAGGCCAAATGGGCAGAGTCGTTTAGTGAGAGAGACATCAATTTTGTGTGTGTGTGTGTGTGTGTGTGTGTGTGTGTGTGTGTGTGTGTTTGATAGAGAGAGGGGGAGAAAATTACTGTATTAATCTTCCTGTCTCAAGCATTCACTTGTTCTCATACGGTGCTGTATGTGTGTCTTGGTTTCTCAAGGTGTTTATTCAAACTGTGTTTCAGGTACCTGTTTGTGCTGCAGCTTCGACAAGACATTCTGTCCGGCAAGTAAGCAGCTGCTGACACCCCCAACACACACACACACACACACACACACACACACAAGCTCACAGATACATTTGTACACACGAGTAGAGGTGGATTCTATACTCTGAATCTCCAATTTTTTACTATGCACATCTTACACACACACACACACACACACACACACGCATATAGAACCTCTCCCTGCTCTCCTTCCATCTAGCTCAAACTGGGCCAGAGATCCCCTGAGTGGGGCTCTCAAGATCAGCAACAGCAGAGGACTGCTAATTTTAAGAAAAGGACCTCCTTCTCCTCCTTGGCACACACACACCCACACGCGCACACACACACACACACACATACACACAACCATCTTGAGTGGGGTAGAAGAGGCCCTGTGAGAATGTGTGTGCGTGTAGGTGTGTGTGTGTGTAGGTGTGTGTGTGTGTGTGTGTGTGTGTGTGCGTGTGTGTGTAGGTGTGTGTGTGTATGTGCTGTGTGTAACACTCCTCTCTTCCCTCAGGTTGAAATGCCCTTACGATGTATCTGTGGAGCTCGGGGCTTACTGTCTACAGAGTAAGTTGACAATGTTTACAACTAACAGACATTCACTACTGTAGACTGGTACAGGTAGACTGTACACGTAGTGTGCTCAAACTGTACCTCTGTGTGTGTGTATTCGTACGTGTGTGTGTGTGTGTGCATGGGTGTGTGTGTGTGTGTGCAGGCGAGATGGGGGACTGTGATCCTCTGGAACAATCTCCTGAGCTGGTGTCCGAGTTCCGTTTCACACCCAAACAGTGCGAAGCCTTAGAGACAGACATCTTCAACAAGTGGGTGGAGCTCAGGTGAGGAAGTTCTGCCGATCCAGGGAGGGGAGGAAGCTACTTGAGACCGTTAGGATCCAGCCCTAGTGATTTCCTGTCCAGATCACAGCCTCCGAAGCCCCCGGGGCTGCGTTCCGAATCGCATACTACCCTACTATATAGTATGCCAAAACAGGCTGTAGTATGTCCCAATACATAGTATGCTACATGCAGTATGGCAAAAATACCAGGATGTCCTACTACATCCGGTCGTATTTTGCAGTATGCAAGCCAGCAGGCTTTTCTGGCTATTCTGACCAACAATCCTGTGCGCAGCGGAAATGTGCGTCACGTGCGAGTCGTGACAGCTGTAGACGAATGTCCCGTTATGGACAGCGACGGATGTGGGCAAATTTCAAGGCGCAATGTTATGACAAGGTAGTATGTCCCAATTGGATGCCTACTGCTTGCAAAGTACGTACTTTCTAAGGGCAGCTGTAGTAGGTACTGGTAGTAAGAAGTAAAAGTATGCGATTCGGAACGCAGCCCGGGTCTCCGTGTCGTCATCCTCCCAGTTCCTCTCTCTCTCGCCCTCTCTCTCTCCCTCTCTCTCTCCCTCTCTCGTCCTTCCCTCTCCTGGATTAAGGGATTATTCCTGGGATCGTCTTGATTGAATCCAGGCAGTGTTTTGACCCCGCCCGCTTCTGATGGAGCCGGCCGCAGATTAGATTACACACACACACACTGTAACTCATGAGCGGACATTAGACCAGCCCACTTTCACTGAGCTGTCATCAGACCACCGGCAACACACACACACACACACACACACACGCACACACACACACACACACGTCCACCCACGCACACACAAATACAGCTGGCTATACGCGGTCAGAATGACTGCAGCAACAGACCTTCTGCTGTGTCTGTGTGTTCTATCCAAAGCTGCTTACAGATATCCATAAAAGTCCTCCAGGTGTGAAGGATACAGGCCGTGTGTGTGTGTGTGTGCGTGTGTGCGTGCGTGCGTATGTGCGTGTGCGCGCGTGTGTGTGCGCGTGTGTGCGTGTGTGTGTGTGTGTGTGTTACTCAGGGGAAAGGATCCATCCCAGGCAGAGATCAGCTTCCTGAACAAGTGCAAATGGCTGGAGCTCTACGGAGTGGACATGCACTTTGTCAAGGTACAGTATGTGTGTGTGTCTGTGTGTGTGTATGTCTGTGTGTGTGTGTGTGCTTCAGTTTGGCGTGTGAATGTTCTGACAGCGTGTTGGGTCCTCGGAACAGTCATTGAGGGGGAGTGTGCTCTACATCTGTCTGTGTTTCTCTGTGTGTGTATGGCGGTATTCTGAGTGTGTGTGTGTGTGTGTGTGTGTGTGTCTGTCCTCAGGGCAGAGATGGAGGGGAGTACGCTCTGGGTCTCACTCCCACTGGCATTCTGGTGTTTGAGGGCTCTACCAAGATCGGCCTCTTCTTTTGGTAAACATGAGTCACGCGCATCACGCCTCCCACCTCCCACCTCACACTGCGACTCAGGAGGATGTGTAAGTGTGTAAGTGTGTAAGTGTGTGTGCTTTGTGCCTCTGTGGTCTGCGTGTCTTGTGTTAGGCCGAAGATCACTCGGCTGGACTTTAAGAAGAGTCGATTGACTCTGGTGGTGGTGGAGGATGATGATAAGGTGAGCAGCTCGTTCACACACACATACATACACACGCACACGCACACACACACACACACACACTTCTGTGTTGATGTCAGCCGTCAGGTTCGTGTGTGTGTGTGTTTAGGGACGGGAGCAGGAGCATACGTTTGTGTTCCAGCTGGCCAGCTCCAAGAACTGCAAGCACCTGTGGAAGTGCGCCGTGGAGAGCCACGCCTTCTTCCGGCTCCGCCAGCCGACCGGGGAGAAGGCCAGCCGCAGCGACTTCACCCGCCTGGGCTCGCGCTTCAGATTCAGGTAGGGCGGAGGTGTGGGAGGGGGAGGGGGTGTGGAGTCCCGGGGCGACCTCACGTGACCCCCCCCCCACTGCCAGCAGGGGGCACCAGCGCAGCCTAGATGGTGGCCTGTCAGTGGGGATACAGTACGGCCGCGTGCTGGGTTTACTGTATATGGGATGGTGGGGGGGGGGGGTCGTGTAAGTCGACGGAGCCCCAGTATCTATGGTTACGGTGTGTCTATGGTTACGCCGATTTGTTCCTATGGCGACGACCGATTTGCCTGCCGCGTTTGTTTCGTCGCCACGTCGAAACCACTTCTGTCAGACGACGCGCGCTCGGACGCACGGGAAGTTCGGCGACGGAAGCAGACGGTGGTGTTCGGGGAATTTTCGAGCGACAGATTTTAATTTCTCCGGTTTGCTCTCCCCTCGTTCCCCTCCCTCCCTGTCTCTCCCAGCGGTAAGACAGAGTACCAGACCACCCGCGGTGGGAGACTAAGGAGGGCCAGCACGTTTGAGAGGAGACCCAGCAAGAGATACCCCTCCCGCACTCACTCACTGGGCAAGGGTGGGTCCTTCACCCTAAACCCTTTACACTGTGCACTACAACCCTATACACTACAACCCTGTACCCAAAACACTACACCCTATAGACTATACACACTAGCTCTGATACACTACACACTACACCCTATGCATTCTATACTACAACCCTACACACTACACCCTGCGCACTACACCCTATACACTATACACTACTACCTTGTAGCCTATACAGGACACTACAGTACTCCTGGAGGAGCGAGACAGTGAGGCAGGCGTCTCACGTCTGCAGCTGAGGTGTTTTCCTGTTCTCTGACTTACCTTACCTTTCCTCCTTAACTTAGCTTTCCTCCTTACCTTACCTCCTCTCCTCTCTCTGTTCACAGCCATCTCTCCGGCTAAACCGTCACACCTAAGGTGGGTTATTGAAAGAGATGGTACACCAAGACACACACACACACATACTTGAAAATTTTCCACATAAATAGAAATACAAAGGACATAAACACTCACAATGCCATCAGACAATAGTCAGTGAGTTCCATAAGTGCCTAGCTGGAAATCACATTGTTACGCACACACACACACGCACACACACACACACACGCGCGCATATATATACACACACACACACACACACACACACACACACACACACACACACACACATACATTTACCTCAGCCAATGTGATTTGTGATGTGTATTCATGAGCAGTTGGTTAGAGAGCAACATGTGCATGCTTATAGAAGAGTCGTTGTGGGCCAGATGAATGTTGACTTTAATGTCTTGTTGTTGTTGTTGTTGTTGTTGTGTTCCAGCTGTCACACCAGCCCGGAGCACAGTCTGCACCCGGTGAGATACAGCCCCAAACCCCCAACCATCTACCCACACACACACACACGATGCGCGTCATTAGGACTGATTCATAGTTGACGTAAACTACATAAGCGCAAGCAACGCAAGCTTCGCAAGGCCACGCAAGATCTCGTTGCGTCCTTGTGTGTGTAATGCCAAAAGTTGTCACTTGACGCAAGAATAGTGCAATTGGCGATGTATTGCATCTGACAACACTGAACGCAAGCTCTCGAGTCATGTTGGAGCTTGCGTTCACAACGTAGCTTGCGTTGTTTACGTCGACTATGAATCAGCCCTTAGACTTGGAATAAAGGCTAACTGAGCTAATTTCCAAATGATTCACAGCTGACTCTCTAGCTTTGTACAGTCATATGAACACAGAGTATTTCTCAGTCTCCTCATTCCTCTTCGTCTTTTTCTCCATCTGTCTCCGCCCTCTATCCATTCAGTACCAGCGGAACATTCCGATTGGTCACGAGCCCTGGCACGCCCCCCACCCCGCCTTCACGCCACCTGTCTACCTGCAGCACTCAGGACACGCCTCCCCTCACAGGTAAGTGCGGCCCGGTCGCCAGTACCTCAACGCCCCTCAGGAACACGCCCGTGCGCCCCATGTCGGCCACGCCCTGCTGTCTGCTGTCATCCCACTTCATGTCACCTGTGGTCCTCACTGTCTGTGTAATTTGTGTGTGTGTGTGTGTGTCTTCGTGCTGTCCCATCTCCCCGTCACGTCCAGTCCCTCTGTCGCAGCCGAGAGTCCAGACGCAGGCCATCACTCCGTACCAGTGCGGAGCAGTGGAGCCTTCCCAGGATCCATCAGTGTGGTGTACAGGGACAAGGTCATGACTGCCCTCTGACCCCTAGTCCCTCGATCCAGCCCCTCTCCTGTCCTCCGAATCCTGTCCTAGACCAGCCCCTCTCCTCTAGACCCTGTCCTAGACCAGCCCCTCTCCTCTCCTCTGTTCTAGACCCTCATGGACCCAGAGGTCGACTTCGCCATCATCATCATCATCATCATCATTATTATCATCATCCTACTGTGTGTGTGTGTGTGTGTGTGTGTGTGTGTGTGTTACCTCACTGCGTCACAATGGCTCATGGAGAGACGTACACTGAGCAGGAGAGAGAGAGAGAGAGAGAGAGAGAGAGATGTCCAGTGCCTGAGATGCCTTATTGTGTACAGGGTCATTTTCATTGCTCAGTCAGTGCCTTGTTTGTCCATGTGATTGTTGTTAATTAAGAGTCCTCATACGTCAAAATCCTCAGATCTGACCAGGGAAGATCAAAAAGTCCCGTTCTTTAAGAAATGTAGCCTATATCCGCTTTGTTTTGGTAAATTAACCAAATAATTTTAGCACCAGCCAAATAACTGTGGGTAAAATGAAATATTGTCCATACAGGTTGTCTTCAGACTAATTAGCTGTTGATGTACGATTTAAAAGAGCGCTACTTGTACAGTGTGAGTTAACTGTCTTAAGAAGCGGTTACTGGAGTGCATGGGACTGGGTGAGGGAACAAGCTGCTTCTTTGATCTGTTGCGTTGTGAGGAACATTGTTTAATATATCGTGGAAAAGTTGACAAGAATCCTCTGAATTTCTACTTCTCTTTTATCATCCTACAAATGATGCGTTTCTTTTTGAGATCAAAGTCAAAAAAATTATGAATCTTGCTGAATCCACTGCAGATATAGAGGTGTGACCTTAACCAGTTGTTTACATATCATCATTTGCCATTGTGATGCTGACTGAGTAAGACTGCTTCCTGTTGCCTTTGAATGTTTACTCCAATCACTGCAAACCTTAGTGTTGTTGCCATACTGCCTTGACAAATAAACATACTGTGCTATTTAAATGCTTTCGGCTACATTTTATGTTGATTGTAGAAAGATAGATTAGGTATATTATCTGAGGTCCCTTCTCCAGTAAAGAAGGTTAAAGGAGTAGTAAAGGGAAAATGCATGTTTAGCCCTGTTTTAAGGTTACTTATGATCATATACAATGGTTCAGATCAAAACGTTGAGCAATTATCAGACTTTCTCAAAAGTGCTAGTTTTGTCAACGTTTTGATCTGAACCATTGTATATGATCATAAGTAACCTTAAAACAGGGCTAAACATGATTTTTCCCTGTACTACTCCTTTAATACCTATACTTGCCCGAGACTCCAGGGGGCACGAGACACGACCTTTAACATTTTCTTTGGACTGCGGGCCCTTGACGTGTTAACCTATCCAACGGAATTGGTTTGAGCACTCACACAATGTCACAATGTATTAACCAACCCTTCAATCAGTGCACTCAATTATATATATATACTGTACCACCTAAGTCACATAAAAATTGCGGTCACGGCTGGTAGTGAATTAACAATTTTGAGTCATGACTCAAAACTAAATTAATGAAATAATTTTGAGATGATTTAATAAAGGCAGCCTATAACTGATTATTAGCGCTGCCAATCAGTACAGACTGCACTGGTCAGTTGAAAAGGCTCAATAAATCTGATGTACTGCTTAGCTGACAAAGTAATGCCCAAAAATATTTTTGGCCATTCTGCTTTATTATACAGGACAGTGTAGACTGACAGGAAAGGAGAGAGAGAGAGAGGGGAGGACATGCAGCACATGGCCCAGGCCAGATTCAAACCTGGGCCGCTGCGATAAGGACTAGTCTTCACGTGCGCCTTAACCGATGAGCCAAGGGGGCGCCCCCAACTGACAGAAAGTTAGCCTGTTCTCATTTACTAGATGTTATGTACAGACATCGTTGGGGAGGACTTGCACAGAGGAACTTTGTTGAGAGTTCAGTGAAGTCATTTTTCTTCAGGGCCTGGTTGTGTTTGAGTCTTTTTCTTATCTCCAGCTTCCCTTTAACCGGCCCCGGCGCCGAGCAGCAGTTCAGCCTGGAGGAGAACGAGACGCCGTATTCCGGAAAGATCCACCACCATCACTGCCGCCACACACACTACGACAGCCAGGACACCCTCTGTCCCACACACACCAAGAGCAGTGAGTACACTCACACTCACACACAAAATCAGTGCCACTGTGTGCGCTGTGTTTACCGTGTGTGTGTGTGTGTGTGTGTGTGTGTGTGTGTGTGTGGTGTTAGAACACCGAGCCCATTCCTCCCCCTTAGACGAGTTGGATCTATCTCTGCTCAACGCCCTGGAGACTGACAGTGACACGTTGCCCTGGCCCTCCCTACACATTAACATGGACAACAAGGTGACACACTCTCCACATGAACACTTTGTTACACTTCCTACTACAACAACAACAACATCTACAAGTACGACATACACCCCCCCTAATCCCGCCCCTAATCCCCCCATTCTCTCTCTCTCTCTCTCCCTCTCTCTCTGTTTCTCTCTGTCTCCCTCAGGCAGAGGACAAGCAGTTGTCTGAGAAGTCTCTCCACCCCCCCTCCTCCCCCTGTGTGCCCCAAGACCACCTCAAGTGTAACATCCTCAAAGCCCAGATGGAGGCCGCTTTCAGGGTCAGTGTGAAGACATGAACATAATCCCTAATTCTTCACCCCCCCAGCGCTGCACACCGTTCATTTTGGGTAACTATGCAGTTGCCCCCCCCCCCATCCCGATGCTAACTCTCCTCCTCTTCCTCTCCTGGTGAAGGACGTTCCCCTGACCCCCCGAGGGAAGACATCCAGTCAGACGCTCAACGACAGGCCAGTAGTCCATGCTTGTTGTTTGTGTGTGTGTGTGTGTGTGTGTGTGTGTGTGTGTGTGTGTGTGTGTGTGTGTGTGTGTGTGTGTGTGTGAGTGTGTGTGTGAGTCATGTGTCTCAGGGTTATGGGCTTGGCTTTATTTGGCAGCTGGATGTATGAGTGTGTGCCTGTGTGCGTGAATGTTGTGTGTGTGTGTGTGTGTCACTCCACAGTAGCTGAGGGGTGTGTGTGTTCACCTCTCAGATACCAGAGCTCCTCTCAAGACTCTGCCTCATCCAGCCTGACCACAGACAAAGCCTTGCTTCGTCCTGACCTCAACCCCACCCCAGAAAGGCCGTCCACAGCCAACGCTAACCGCAGGAAGAGACTGGTCCGCCAGTTCAGCTTGTGAGTACGGTCTACCAATAGGAACAGTCAGTTTTTTGGCGTGGAGGACGAGTCAAATTGTGGGAATAGGTGATGTCAAAATGAAGCCGTTATCTGAACGCCGTCTTCCGTTTGGTCATCAGCAATCATGAGGATGAGGACAATCTCCCAGCAGCCCTTGCAGCGATCTCGTCCCAGAGTACAGGGAAGTCTGGGTCTAACAGCTCACTGGACAACCAGATACAGCCCCCAATATATCCCCAGGTAACACACACACACACACATACACACACCACTAGTACTATTGCTAACAGATTGACAGGGTACTGTAACATAACTGTATGTGTGTGTGTTGCAGGTGGACATGCCAGCTTTGGAGCTGGGTAGTCCCTGCTGCTCCTCCCCCCCTTCTTCCCCTCCTCCTTCTTCCCCTCACTTGTCCCCTCCCTTTTACCACGACCCCGCCCCTCACCTGGTCCCCTACCTCACCACCCACTCCGACAGGTAACACACCTACCTAGACAGAACGCAACAGACGGACAAATGTTTGTTGTAGGTTTGATGATCTATTATAATAATAATAATAATACATTTTATTTGTAACGCACTTTTCATAAAAAAAAAATCTCAGAGTGCTACAAGTTTAAAAGCATAGCATAACAAAACACAACTATTATTTATATTAATTGATGGTGTATGTGTGTGTGTGTGTGTGTGTGTTTGTTTTAGTGGGGAGGAGATGAGGCTGGACAGAGAGAAGATTCTCAGGGCTCTCTTGATGACTGAGCTCTAAAGCCTGACCCCTGACCCCTACAGTATGACATCATCACGGTGTGCGACAGACCTGGAGACTGCAGGAGCCCCTGGCTGCACTCCGATGTATATACATAATATATGCATAATGCATTCAGCATTCATTATATGTATATTTGCATAACACACTTAATTGTGTTATTTTACAAAGATCAGGATTTGTATCCACACTGCTGAAACTGTTACTGTACATATCAACAAGGTTAGAGAGGCAGTCAGACAGACAAATTAGATGGATATTTTGATAAGACTGGTTACTCTTGCATGAGGAATACTGTAATCGATAGGTCATATCTGATCTGCTTGTGGCTACTGTCGTGCATACTGTATGTTGACGTCTGAATGTGTTATGTCTTCTAACTGTCCTCCAGCTGGTAGCTGCAGAAGTCTAGCTTCCAAATTACCATGTTACATAATGAACTGGTAAGATTTCTCACAGGTAATTGCCTTCTGGTGTAGTTCTGGATCCCTTAATTCACCTCCACATGGGTTCCCATTAATAGGCCCATCCATTTTCCTTGTCACGGAGCTGCAGTCCTAACTCGTCCACTAGATGGCGACAGATCCATAGCCACTGCTGCTAGGACAGGCCCGGGCAGATCCAGGAACAGTTCGAGCCCTGAAGCCATCCAGGGAGAGAAAGTACCACCCTGATTTAAGAATTCAGAAGCTAGTCTTATACAGTACCTAGCGCAATGGCAGCCATACAATGGCAGACTTCAGCCCAGAAAGGTGGGGTTGGGTCAGAACTCTGCTTGTGTGTGATTTGTTTGGTATTTGTTTTTGAGTTGTCTCTCTTATCTAAGATGACTCACTCATTTACATTCACCATGTTTTTTCCCTTTAACCCAAATAAAGAAGACATGACCAGTTTGTCAGCGTGCTGTGGTTTCTTTGCTCTGTTCTGACGTGGTGCCTCACCCTGTGTGTTTGCTTGTGGCCTCGCCCTGCCTGTGGGAAACTGTTGTTACAGAGCCTTACTGATTTATCACCAATCATCTCAAACCTTGGCCCACAGACAACACACACACACAGTCACTATGGGCATGTGAGTCAGGTATAATTCAGAAGCACATATGATCCTATAAGATGAATTAGTCTATATGAATGTGGTGTATATGTAGCCTACTATGTATAGTACACCAAGAAGTAAGGTTTAGATAATGTGTCCCACTCCTTAAGTGGCGATGGGTTGGGTGTAGCCTATTTCAAGTCATGGGAGAGATACCTTCACAGAGTGTGTCTGTGTTCAGGCTGGGTGTGTGTGTGTGTGTGTGTTTGAGCAGGACCAGGTTGGGTGGGGTTCACGGTGTTCTTTTACACAATGACAGATCTGCCCTGAGGGGGTCCTACTTCTTTTTGTCTCTCTTCATTCCCTCATCCCCCTCTCCATTCTTCGCCTTCCCACCTTCCGGAAAAGAACATTCTGTCAGAATAATGTCTCTAATGTGCGTGAATGACAATGGTCTCTCTACACAATAGGGGTGTGGGTTTGTTAGGGGTTGTGTCGGTCCGTGTGTGTCAAGAGTGTGAGAAAGTGAGGGGGAAGACGAGAGGGAACTCCCAGTTCTCCCCTCCCAGCTGGATGCTGTCACTTAGGGCTACACTGTGTGTGTGTGTGTGTGTGTGTGTGTGTGTGTGTGTCAGATAGGGTTAAATGTAGAAACAGCAAGCGACGAACCAGACTGAACTTCAAATGTTCTGTTTATTGGCATCAGCATGGTCACAGCAGGTTACCCTGAGCAGGAGGCGACTATGACAGAACGTACGCGCTGCAATAGCGCTCAACGGAGACGCCATCCACGCGGCAACATCAGTAACATCGGACCTGTAGTACACCGCGGAGCGCGGCGACAGACTTTGGGATGAGCCTCGATAGCCTCGCTGGCTTCCTTTCCTCGCCCCTCTCTTCTTCTGAATGTACCCTCTCGCCCGTCTCACTCTCTGACATCAGAGATCCCTCCAGAGTATTAAGGTACGTACGCCCCGGTACGATCACAGTGGTATTATGCGTCTTTGGGAAGGACGAACACAGAACCCCAGGTCACGTTACAGGGAGAGAAGGGAACGTCCGCGTCTCACCCCTCAACTGTGTCACGCACAATAGGCGAGGTAACAGTGTTGCTAAACAACATGGATGAAGCCTGTTCCACACACAGCACATTAGGGAGGGGTGGGGTACGGTATACACTACGCACAGGATATCACAATTCCACATGCACAATGTAGCCGTATGTATGTGTAGTGACTGTGTTTGGCGAGGCATGTGACTGGCTAAATACTTCCTACAGTGCTACATGTATGTTGTAAGTCAAGACACTATACTGTCAATATTATGCACTGTATATTGGGTGTAGTCATCTGATTGGTTAGCAGTGCACTGGTATTTGGCATATCGTGTAAACATGTGAAAGTAGCACTACTAACTTCTTCATGCACTGAAGCTTTCAATACAATCATCTTGTATGATATTAAGGAATATAAACATTACATTGTAACATGAACAGGTAAAAGTATCATATAAACCTATTTAAGGATAGTATTAAGTACAAACACTTAGAGATAGAGAACGCATGCATATCATATCTCTCCGTTTCCCTCTCTAACACACTCATTCACACAAAGAATAAAGATTGAGATCAACACATACTTCTAGAGTTTTTGATGTATCATATAGTGGTTATAAGTATGTCATACAATTAAGACATCTCTATAAAAGCTTTTAAAATAGACACTGTGCAATATAATACAAAGCTGCTATGCTAGAGCCACATTAATTTGATACAAAATACATACATTTTTGTTTTCAAAGGTATAAATAACAAAGAACTAAAGACTATTTCAATATCTAAAATTGGCCTAAAATACATCAGGAGCTGTATGAGACCCCCATGTTTCAGGTGTCCTTTCATAGACATGTCCATTCACATTGTGTGTGTGTGTGTGTGTGTGTGTGTGTGTGTGTGTGTGTGTGTGTTTGAGTGAGTGAGTGAGTGAGTGAGTGAGTGAGTGAGTGAGTGAGTGAGTGAGTGAGTGAGTGAGTGAGTGAGTGAGTGAGTGAGTGAGTGTGTGTGTGCATGCATGTGTGTGTTTTCCTACAGCAGCGTCAGGTCCAGGAAAGGCCCTCCATGCTTGGTCATGACAGGAGGAAGCATCAGAGCATCACTGGTGCTGGACTGACCAAACAGACTGCCCAGGAAAGGCAGGGACTCAACAGAGTTCTGGAGAGCAGGGGGAGAGACAGGAGGAGGACAGAGACATTAGTACCGTGTCACGTCGCTGAAACAGGATTTGAGTCTTACACCACCAGCACCAGAAGACGGGACCCATCACCTGCTCAATCATCCGCCACACCTCACCCTTCTACAGGTACCACGGCTTCATCCCCACGGCTACTATCATCCCCTCAAATCAACCAGCTAGGACAGGGCTAACACGCGTTAGCAAGTAGATCTCTATCCCATAGAGCAGTTATGGTTCTGGATTCCACTATAAAGGGTGTCCTCTCCAACCACTGAAACAGGCTCAGCTGCTGATTGGCTCCTGCTGCTGTCAGACAGGCTCCGGGATCATCTGATCCTGGGTCTGTGGTTGGAGGAGGCGTCTACCTCTATCCCTGGAAACACCCGCTGGTCCTGTGACCCCCCATGACCCGGAAACTCATTCGACCGTCAGACCACACCCACAACCCTGACCCCCCTCAGCCAATCCTTACCTTCCGCCTGCCTCGAAACCCTTAAATACACACCCATTCTTTGGGCTGCGTAAGAAAAGTCCGGGCGGGGTCGTGAGCTTGCACGAGGCCGTCCTCAGAGGCATACTGGGATACGTGGTGGGAGAGTAGGAGGGACAGAGACAGGCGACTGAGACAAACAGACACACGCTAGTCTCTAGGCAACAGGTACCTGTCCCGTATCCTCGAGTCACTCATCTAGAAATGTCAGATCTACAGTATCTGGTCTGTGTGACAACTCATCTTCACCAGCGACCCTTCACAGGCCCTCTCTTCCAAATAGATTCTTCTAACATCATAAAAACATATCAAGCGAAATCAAGTCTATGCAGGCAATGGCGTGTGTGCGTATGTAGGAGAGAGAGAGTGTGTGTGTGTGTGTTTGTGTGTGTGTTTGTGAGAGAGAGAGAGAGAGAGAGAGAGAGAGAGAGAGAGTGGTGAGTTGGAAAGAGAGACAAAAAAAAAGACCAGATAAACTAGTTTGTTAGCCTCTGGGCAAACCCAGTGGATGCCTGACAATACACACCCACAACAGCAGACTCACACCCCACAACAGGAGATTTGAATACTTCATTTAGAAGGAGCATAGAAATGACATACTGTACTCAAGTGTGTGGCTATTGGTCTACCGGAGTTGTTCACTAATAACCCGTAGCTTATACAGACAAAACACACACACACACACACACACACACAAAATGTACACACCTGGTATCCTTGCACGGCGCTGATCAGTTCTTTGACTCCATTGCTGTAGGCCAGGCCAGGCATGCGCATCAGCCCTCCAGGAGAGGACAGGGGGGAGGGGGAGGGGAAGAAGCCCAGAGCCGTGGGGGATCCTGGGGGACTGGAGACAAGAGGGGGGGGGGGGGGGGTTACTACTGAGGAAAAACACTTTGACATGAGAGCTGGACAGTTTCCCGGGGGAACTGGGGCAAACTTTTTGACTGTCCGAGACTCGCGGCCTTTTGTCTTTGTGGGCCGACGTGCGAGAGGTCGCTAGCTGTTGACCGTGGTCGCTCTGATAACGCTGTTTAGTCATTAACTACCCTTCTAGGAGTTCCTTCTCCTTGGCAAGATCTCCCTCTCTCTCTCACACACACACACACACACACACACACACACACACACACACACACACACACACACACACACACACACACACCAGGCACACATACATACACACATACAGTCAGGGTATCAAGGGTAGATGGGAGGCTATAGTTCTTGCCTGGGGCAGAAGTGCTAGGGGTAGTGGAGTATTTATGAGGTAGTGGGGTATTTATAGGAGGGAGGGGTCAGTTGTCACCTGGGGTAGTAAGTAGTGTAGTTCATGTAGATTTGGGCTGCTGAGGCAGGGTAGAAGTGGGCGTGTCCGGGGTGGAGGGGTCGAGGGCTCAGAAGCATTTGACCAATGGGAGGGTAGAGGGCGGCGGCCTCTGCTGGGAGGATAGCGGGCGCCGGGGTGAAGGGGTAAGTGGGCGGAGACAGACCTGGAGAGAGGTAAACAATAAACATGGCAGGAGAGGAGAGGAGACACGCTCAGCACAATGCCTTTATACGCTGGTCGTTGTTTGGTTTCCAAGAGAGGCTCATGCAACTACACAAACAATGACCTTCCTGAACACTTGATACACACACTGCGCTATAGAGGTGTGTGTTTGTGTGTGTGTGTGTGTGTGTGTGTGTGTGTGAATGCCTGACTGTGGGAATGGGTAGCCATAGGTCGCTTTCTACGGGGTGTGTGTTGAAGGGTGGGTGGTCAGTCTTCCCACACACCTGCGTCGCCGTGCCCGCTGACCCGACCCCCCAGCCCCTGCCCCACCTGTGCACCCGGCCCCGCCCCCAGAGGGTTCGTGTGGCTCATGAGACATTTTCCATTCATGTGAATGGGAAGTACGCAAGTGCACACTTGGGACGAAGGATAGCGAATCGGGACGCAGCACTTAAAAGCACCAGAGCTCAGCTCCGCCCACCTCTTCCACAGCCCCACTGATTGGACAGGCAGAGGTGCCGCAGGTGACATGGGGCCCAATCAAAACCCCAAACCGACCCCTACCACCCAGTGCACTGCTCAGTGAGGATTGGACAGATATAACAGGATATAATCGGAATACACCGCTGACGGTCTAGTTGGTATTCATGCCGACATTGTTTACATTACATCTATCCAATCCCTTTGAGATTTACACAAATGCCAAAAAGCAGAGCCTTGTTTGAAATCAGGTTTGAGTCTCAGAAACGCCATTGGAACAGACACTACTGAATCAGAGGACTGAGATAGAATGCAGATTGAACAACCAACTAAAGAGTTCTCCTGGCATGCAAACTTCACCAAAATCACAAAGAAAACTGATCAAAATCAGGGAGAAACACACACACACACACACACAAACAAGCACACGCACGCACGCACACACGCAAACACATTCACGAGCACACACACACGCATGCATACAGGCGCGCACACACACACACACACACACACACACACACACACACACACGCACACGCACACGCACACGCACACAGTGTTCCTACCCCTCCCGGTCCGATCAGAGTTCCCCGTCCTCCCAGAGTTCTAGATCAGAGAGAACCCAGAGAAGACAGGGGGGGGAAGGGTTCCAAGATTTAACCTCTTAACCTCTCACCTCTGCCCCCATGTGACAGGAGCCCACCTACCCCGCGGTCCCGAAGCGCCCCCACCAGCTCCCAGCGCCACTTACGTCTGGACTTACATGGCGGTGGACTGAGCCCTGTCCCGCTCCTGCTGCGGCCGTGTGTGTGTGTGTGTACGTGCGAGAGGGAGCCCCCCATCAGCACCAGGCCCATCTCCTCGGCGCTGCAGGGGAACACCTCCACGTAGCGGCTGGTCGCCCCTCGCTGGCCCAGCTGACCCGACATCACCTGCTTGTGGAGGCGCTGCGCGGCCGAGAACGCCCGCTCGGCTGAGCACATCTGGATGAAGCAGTCGCCCGACGGACGGCCCTGGGGGGGGGGGGGGGGGGGGGAGAGACGTTGAGGATGAGGTGTGTGTGTGTGGCGCGGGGGGGGGGAGGCGTTGAGGACGAGAGGTGTGTGTGTGGCGGGGGGAGGCGTTGAGGACGAGGTGTGTGTGTGTGGTGCTGGGGGAGGGAGGGAGGCGTTGAGGACGAGGTGTGTGTGTGTGCCTGCTGGGGGGGGGGGGGTCCGCGTGCCGCGCGCACCTGCTGGTTGAGGACCATGTGGACGCCGTGCGGCCTGATGTCCTGCGTGAAGTCCCCCAGGAAGGCCAGGATGTCCTCGATGGTGGCGGCGTAGGGTAGGCCGCGCAGCCGCAGGCAGTCCCGCACGCCGCCAGGGGGGGGCAGGAGAGACACGGCGGGCAGCACGGACAGCAGGGGGGCGGGCGCCACCGGGATCAGCGGAGCCGACGAGTACCGGTTCAACACCTACGCACACACGCACAGGCTGGGTTACATTCCTATACAGGAACTACGCCTGGTCAAAGCCACACACACACGCACACACACACACGCGCACACACACACAGACACACATTCACAAATAAAGTACCAGTTGAACTCAACTCAATTATAGAGTGTGTGCGTGTGTGTGTGTGTGTGTGTGTGTGTGTGCGCTGTTATGACAAAGGGTATCCGGTTGCCAACAGGATACCGTTGTGTTTATGGTCCTGTAGAGGTCATTAACGCCCCTAGACGCTGCTCTTTAGTAGTCCCTGATAAGGCATGTCTATACACACACATTACATTACTGCTCATCAATAAACAGGCCTGAGGCATGTGTGTGTGTGTGTGTGTGTGTGTGTGTGTGTGTGTGTGTGTGTGTGTGTGTGGTGTGTAAGGTAATCTTTCACAAACCAGTGAGTTGAGTGTTTACTGAACAGGCGCTCCATTAACCAGAAGTCTAGGCAGTAAGAGAGTAAGCAAACACACACACACGTGCGCACACGCACACACGCACACACCCACATACACACAAAGCCAGCAGACGGTCTTTATGAGATTAGATGGCTTTGTTTCACCGAATGTTTGTCACACTCCTAAACCTTCTTCTAACACCTCCTACAAGAAACCCTGAAGAAGATACACCAGACTATCAACAACACCAGTTCTCTCCTCGGTTCACATGTAGTGAGAGAAAGCATTCTCCCGTAGTAAATGGAGTAAATTTACAGTATACAGTACAGTGCTTATATCCAAAGCGTTCTACAATGGCCTCTCATTCACCCATTCACACACACATTCACACACCAATGGCAGCAGCTGCCATGCAAGGTGCTAGCCTGCTCATTGGGAGCAATTTGGGGTTCAGTGTCTCGCTGGAATCGAACCGTGAATCTTCAAACTCCCAGACGGCTGCTCTACCGCCGCCCCATGTAATAACACATGATGTAATAACCTGTTAGATCTCAGCAGCACTGACAAGACACACACACACACACACACAAACCTGTTGAACCTCTGCAGCAGTGCTTTTGAACAGCTCAATGTATCTCTTCCCCAGGATATCTTTGTGCTTCCTCAGAGCGCACTGGGCATGCTCCTCGCAGGCGAATAAGACGAAGGCATCGCCTGTCGGGCGCCCGTCTGGGAAACGGACGAATAGGATGCCCTCCTTCCCTCCGCTGACAGGGCAGGACTCCTTAGGCCCCTCCCCCTGGGAGAAGAAGGCCAGCACTTGCTCGTGAGTGGCGGTGAAGGGCAGACCTCGCATGCGCACGATCACCTGGTCCTCACGAGACAGGAACACCGCCACCTCGTTAGAGGTACCTGACGCACGCACGCACACACACACACACACACACACACACACACACACACACACACGAACACACACATTAAAACACACATCCGAATGTAGATACAATCCGAATGTAGATACACAAACATACGAAAAATACAGACATCTTGTGGAATTTGAGTGTGATTCGGGCTGTTCAAGTGAGAGTGAAGGTGACGTTGTCGTCGTTTCTCACCCCCTGCTATCTTCAGAAAGTCCTCTCCGGTGGCTTTGTACACCTGCAGGGAGGAACGGGGGAAGTAGAGGACGGTTCCAATAACAGTTAGGTCAGGTGTTTGAAACAGGTCAGTACAGTACAGCTCGGTGATGGGTTACAGATGGGCTGATGAAAGGCTCATTACCTCGATGTATCTGTTACCCATGTGGTGTTTGTGCCTCTGCAGGGCCAGGTCTCTGTGCTCCTCGCTGACGAAGCGGACCAGAGCCTCCCCGTTTCTCCGGCCCTGGGCGTTCAGACACAGCGCGGCGCCACCCCTAGGCAATGCACAACGTTGCAGCGTTATAGCGCTGTTACAGCACAAATTGTTCTGTGCTAAATACATCAAAATACCATTCACCTCAACTGTTTGTGTTTCTGTAACTCACTCCCATCACAGACACACACACACACACACACACATACACACACTTACTTGGCAATGTTCAGTCCCCTGAAGAAGCGAGCAATGTCCTGGTCAGATGATTGCCATGGTAATCCCCTTGCTCTGATCACAGTGTTATCACACACACGCTCCATCTTACTGCTGCACGCACATACATACAAACACGCACGCACACACACGCACACACACACACACACGCACGTGCATATAAGCATCATCTCAAGACAATAATAAATAAAATCTATAAAATCTTAATGCAGAAAATTTCCCTACCAAGTGCCGGTTTCAAACTTTTCACTGACCCTCTCTGGGTTAATGAACGTGTGACCTATGAACCAGAAAACAGCCATTTAACAAAATGCCCTTATAACAAGTTTGTCTGTGTTCATGCGCAACTGTGTCCAGCATTATTAAAAGGCTAGTGCTGCCACCGAGTTCCACTGGTGTTAAGCTGATGTGCTGTAGGGGTCGTGACACTCACAGTGGGGCTCGGCGAGCAGGGCGAGGACGACGTCGGCCATGGTCTGGACCTGCAGCGCCGCGCTGTCTCCCGGCAACGCGTCTGAGGGATCGGACACGGCGTCCGGCTCCACGCTCTCGCTCAGAGCTGGGGAGACGACGGTCAAGGAAAGACGCCACGGGAGACCGGCAGTTATTTCTGACATACAGTTGGTTTGAGGGGCACCGTGTGTACAGTACATGTACAGGAGAGCATGTCACGGTGTGTGTGTGTGTGTGTGTGTGTGTGTGTGTGTGTGTGTGTGTGTGTGTGTGTGTGTATGTGTGAGTGAGTGAGTGAGTGAGAGAGAGAGAGAGAGAGAGAGAGAGAGAGAGAGAGAGAGAGAGAGAGAGAGAGAGAGACAGAGAGAGAGACAGAGAGAGAGACAGAGATCCTGATCTAATGGGCGGGTGGGGTTGGTCCTGTTGTCTAAACACACAGGTTTTTTTTAGCAGAGAGAGACGCCTCCATTGTGTCTCTATTTGCATTTCAAAACCTCCAGTTCTGCAGCCAACACCCTGTGGCCTGCAAACTCCGGCATCATGGGTGTGAGTTTGTGTGTCTGTAGACTGTGCAATATTTATCATTCAGGGGAAAGTCCGACAACCACAACATTACTCATGTACTGTAAGAGTTAGTGTTACTGTCACGGCGCCCAGAGGGCTACAGGTTAGGGTAGGATCTGAAAGGATACAGTCTGCCATGAGCTGCACGCTCAGGGATTTCACGTCAGAGGAGGGGAAGTGCTTCCTGAACTCTTTCCGCAGGTCGAAGAAGGAGTAAAAACATTCCGGTAACACAACGTCCTGGACAGAGAGAGAGAGAGAGAGAGAGAGAGAGAGAGAAAGAGAGAGAGAAGAGTGAACCAACAAGTAGTGAAAACGATGAAGTCAGTGACAGCTGGGAGGCTAGGGTCAGTTGATAAAGGCTTATTGCTATCATTTAGATATTTACTCATGTCAGTAAAACAGGTTCCCTACATGGCTCTACATGTGACAAACTGAGAACAGAGTACATGTAGAGGAATCTGATATGAAGAGGTTGAACAATGTATAGCGTACATGTGCATGTACTGCATGAGTGTTATGTATCCATGTCCCTTTCACCATGTGTCAAGGAGACATTTTTCAAAATGAACAACACGTTTTGTTAAAGCTCACGTTTCAACGTCATGTACGACTCGAACGAGAGCAAAGTGACAACATGTTTCATTGTGGCTCCGCGAGTGTGAAAATGCACTTCTAGCGGTGGTTATTGTCCGCCCTGGCTGCGAGGCGTGTACCAGCCCGGCGCTCTCACCTTGCCTGCGGCCTCGGGGTGGATTACTTGGCGGATGTGGAGCTGCCCGTCGGTACACAAACACACTGACGTGCCTGCGCCTGAGATGTTCACTTCATTTGTCAATCTGAGATGAAACTGCAAAGACCCCAGATGTCCAAGGAGTTCAATTAGTAACAGACAATTTACAAAAATGGGCGACTCTTATCGGCTAATACTCAGAAAGAGCCTAATAAAGTTACTGTGGTTAATGTTACTTTGATTGAGAAATGATTGAAAGTTTCAGTTTCCAGCTTTAAAAGTGACTCATTTGGTTTCAGAGCCACTCAAAGAGCAGGCTTCCAGACTCATTATGTAAATGAGATAATTTGCGTCTTAGGGCTTTTAAGATCGACACCTCATCTCTCAACTGTCTTTCAACGACAGCTGAGTTGAATTACATTCCAATGGAGTAAAAATTGTACAGAATAAAGAGTGAAGAGGTGTCTATGTACTGAGTCGTCTATGTAATGAGTCACTGAGGTGTCTATGTAATGAGTCACTATGACAGAACAGCTTAATACAATGTCTAAATCCACAAATACCAAGAGAGATGATAAAGACATCAATAATTATGTTATAAGAATACTGACACCATGTTAAGACAGTGGTGGTAAGAACCTGGTTTAAAGCGCTTTCGAGGTTTGTGGCTGTAGAGACAGACTCTGTGCTGACTCCTTTTTCCTCTTCCTCTGTTTCCTCCTCCTCGTCTTCCTCATTCTCCTCTGTCAGGTCTGACAACTCAGGTTTTATCAACACCTCATTTATCTTTCCCAACTGGACCAGAGAAACACACACACACACACACACACACACACACACACACACACACACACACACACACACACACACACACACACACACACACACACACACACACACACACACACACACACACACACACACCCATTCACTTCAGTACTTTCAATTGGCAGAGGCTTTACATAGTAATTAAATATATAGGGTATCTTTATACAGCTATGCTATAGCAATAGACTGTCAGTCTACATAGCTAATAAAGAACACGTGGGGGAAAACGTATTGCTATTCTGGTTTCTTAATAACCACAGATGAAAAAAGACAGGCCCTCACAGCTGTCAATGGAAAAAAAAAACATTTGAGGAAATGGATCAAACTAATAAATCCTACCTTTAAGCTCTTCAAGTCCACCAGCTGCCATACCAACTGCACGAGCTCCTTCTCGTCAGATCCCAACAGGTCTCCGCTCGCGCCAGATGTGGTGGTGGAAAACACCACCAGGTAATCTACCTGGGCTGCCGTCATTTTAATACGAAGACAGATACGCTAATCACAAGCAAAGTCAAAGAAAATAAACTAAAGCACACTAGACAGATACAGAATGCAGTGTAACCAGCCACCCACACCTAGACTAGACATCCAAGTGGTTAGGTGTGCTCAGCAACTCCAGGTATGTGGCTTTTAGATTGTGTGAGAAAATCTATGTAAAACCTCCCGCACCCCTCATCGCAGAGTAATGGCTGAAGGTTGGTTTTTTTGTACGCTCCTACCTGGATCCTGTGGACCACGTGACTCAGGTAGCAGCTACCTGCCCAGCTTCAGTGGCCTATCGGTGTTTCACACTAGGACGTGGCACTACTCGCCAGTATCGCTACCAAATAGGACTAAGCGACAAATGAATTTACATTATACACATTATTCATGTAGGCTTGGTCTATTTTATTGCTCGTTAGATAAATTGATAGCCTAGCATCATCAGCATACCCCTCCCCATGAAAAGAAACTAGCATGTGAATAAAAAGTTTTTAAAATAGTTTTGAACAGCCATCAATTTGTATTATTTGCTTTGATATAATGTGACTAATATAGCCTATATATATAATTCCCAATTTTAGACCAACAACAAACCTAGCATGAGAATCGGCTGGCTAGGCTACTATCACAAAACCAGAAAAACTAAACAAAGAAATTTGCAAACAATCACATTAATTCATTCATTTAGTCTTTATTGCTCAGATGTAGGTTATATGAATAGGTACTGCACAAAAACAGGTCTTATAGCATCCTTGCATAGGACACTAAATCCATAAAGGTTTAGTGTAGGCTATTGTCTACATAGGAAACCGTAGCCTACTGATTTCTGATCAGTTTTGACTGCTCTATACCAGTGCGTCTGAAACTTTTCAGGCTCATAGCACTCCTAGGCTATATACCCGTTTCATCCATGACACCCTTAAATCACAGTTTTTACTCTCAGCGCCAGGATAAAGGTAATATGAGCATTAGCTTTGGCAACCAACTTGGCCACTAAAAAAACTAGCCTGCCTCGGTCAGACACACGCACAGTTGAACGCATGCGTTCGTCTCATTTTGTGATTTCGGCCACTTAAAAATATGTATTTGAAACTTTATTCTGGATATGCTTTATTTCAAAGTGCCTTGCTAATTTACTTGGTACCATCACTGCGTTAGCCAATTTCTGCTGACAGGCAATATTAGCGCGCGTGTTTACTTGTTTACGTCGTCGGCCCTCAAACGAAAGTAGCCTATCTTTTTTTGTCGAGATAGGCTACCAACGACAACTTGAGAATATCCGTTTCGGTTAGAACTGACTGAAAATTAATTTGATACTGATAAATTACAAGATCATCAAAGGATTCCACGGCACCCCAGGACTCATGTCACGGCACCCACTTTGAGAAACCCTGCTCTACACTACAGCCATGCTCCATGCTTCCACTTTGAGAAACCCTGCTCTACACTCCAGCCATGCTCCATGCTTCCACTTTGAGAAACCCTGCTCTACACTCCAGCCATGCTCCATGCTTCCACTTTGAGAAACCCTGCTCTACACTCCAGCCATGCTCCATGCTTCCACTTTGAGAAACCCTGCTCTACACTACAGCCATGCTCCATGCTTCCACTTTGAGAACCCCTGCTCTACACTACAGCCATGCTCCATGCTTCCACTTTGAGAACCCCTGCTCTACACTACAGCCATGCTCCATGCTTCCACTTTGAGAACCCCTGCTCTACACTACAGCCATGCTCCATGCTTCCACTTTGAGAACCCCTGCTCTACACTACAGCCATGCTCCATGCTTCCACTTTGAGAAACCCTGCTCTACACTCCAGCCATGCTCCATGCTTCCACTTTGAGAAACCCTGCTCTACACTCCAGCCATGCTCCATGCTTCCACTCTGAGAAACCCTGCTCTACACTCCAGCCATGCTCCATGCTTCCACTTTGAGAAACCCTGCTCTACACTACAGCCATGCTCCATGCTTCCACTTTGAGAACCCCTGCTCTACACTACAGCCATGCTCCATGCTTCCACTTTGAGAACCCCTGCTCTACACTACAGCCATGCTCCATGCTTCCACTTTGAGAAACCCTGCTCTACACTCCAGCCATGCTCCATGCTTCCACTTTGAGAAACCCTGCTCTACACTACAGCCATGCTCCATGCTTCCACTTTGAGAAACCCTGCTCTACACTACAGCCATGCTCCATGCTTCCACTTTGAGAAACCCTGCTCTACACTACAGCCATGCTCCATGCTTCCACTTTGAGAAACCCTGCTCTACACTACAGCCATGCTCCATGCTTCCACTTTGAGAAACCCTGCTCTACACTACAGCCATGCTCCATGCTTCCACTTTGAGAAACCCTGCTCTACACTACAGCCATGCTCCATGCTTCCACTTTGAGAAACCCTGCTCTACACTCCAGCCATGCTCCATGCTTCCACTCTGAGAACCCCTGCTCTACACTACAGCCATGCTCCATGCTTCCACTTTGAGAAACCCTGCTCTACACTACAGCCATGCTCCATGCTTCCACTTTGAGAAACCCTGCTCTACACTACAGCCATGCTCCATGCTTCCACTCTGAGAACCCCTGCTCTACACTACAGCCATGCTCCATGCTTCCACTCTGAGAACCCCTGCTCTACACTACAGCCATGCTCCATGCTTCCACTCTGAGAAACCCTGCTCTACACTCCAGCCATGCTCCATGCTTCCACTCTGAGAAACCCTGCTCTACACTACAGCCATGCTCCATGCTTCCACTCTGAGAAACCCTGCTCTACACTACAGCCATGCTCCATGCTTCCACTTTGAGAACCCCTGCTCTACACTACAGCCATGCTCCATGCTTCCACTTTGAGAACCCCTGCTCTACACTACAGCCATGCTCCATGCTTCCACTCTGAGAACCCCTGCTCTTCACTCCAGTCATGCTCCATGCTTCCACGCAGCTCTGGACCAGGGGCTGCCACTGTGAAACCCGGAACTATTCACAAGCCGGAAGCTTCCTATCCCCTGAGTGACAACAACGAATGATGGCGGGGGACACTTCAACAGAGCTTCTGTTTTTGGATACATTTAAACATCAAAGTGCAGAAGTAATTTTTTTCTGAATCATGCCGATAATACAAAGGAGTAAACGTTTCTTAGGAATAGATAGGTATCTAAGTAACTAGCCCAAGGACAGGGAGGTAGATAGCTATCTAGAGCTAAGTTAACGTTAGCTATGCTAGCCTGCTATCCACACCACGTAATGTTAGCATGTTAGCTAGTGCGAACTAACGCAGCGTATCCATAATGTATTGGTGTTGTATGAGATCATATTTCAACAGACAAGCCTGTATAAATTAAAGTTGATGAAAAGCGCATAGCGTTAACCAACGTCCCGTTACGGAAGTAGATGCATAAGATAGCTAACGTTAGCTAGATTCGTTTGGGCTGTTGACGTTAGCTACCGTTAGTTATTCTAAGACTGCTGCCATGTGTGTATGTTGTGTTTGCACTCTTAACACCCTGTATGTGTTCACTCGGCTGTAACTTAGTTGACCAACGTGGACGTAGTGCGGTTCCCATGTGGAGTACTAATCACAGAGGTGCGGGTCATTCCCCCGGGGATCAAAGCACACAGCAGCTTACCTGACAGCAGGGCATTTGGGTAAGACAACTCACACGGGCTGGACAGTCATCCCTCCATCACACTGCATATTACACTACTTGGTGTGCATACACCTCATGAGTCATTACACTAATGAGTTGTGTGCATGCATTTGATAACTGCTATTGTTCTCCATGGCCTGGAGATAGGAAAACTGCTATTGTTCTCCTCACCTTTAATAGGGAAGTCAGATTGCATGGATGTACAATCTCTAAGCAGCCCAGTTTAGATGAACTTGTCACATTGATTAATTAAAGTTATTGCATCATAGGGAAGATCTGGTCATCTGTGCAGGCTTCATGTAATCTGTGCATGTTCAGTGCGTGCAAGATGAGTGTGTTTGTGGTGACATCATATCCCGATCCTTTCTCTGTCTCCAGGGAGACCTCTCCTCATGCCTTCCAGCTGGAGTTGTTCTTCAACAATGTCACCAAACCCAACAGTCCCACCTTCCACAGGCTGGGCAGGTCAGTCACCCTCTCACTTTCCTTCCTCAAACACCCCCCCCCCCCCCCCTCCCTCCTCTCCGCTCCTCCACCTGTGTTTGTGCAGGTCTCAAAAGATTCAGGTAGCAAGTCTCCATCTCACCTGTAGAACCAGTCAGGGTGGGGTCTGCTCTTAACTCGCAGTTCTCACAGGGAGCCTGGAAGAGCGAGGGCGTTTTCTCAACTTTCCACAAGTGCCTTTGTTCATTCTTCCAACTGGTCTCTCCAGTAACTCAACCCCTCCCACACAGCACACCAGAAACACACAACACGGCCGAGAGCCCCAGCCTGCTGAAAAAATGGCTCTGCGTTATATTGTGAAGTCAAATAGCAGTGTTTTTACATACCCCTAGTCACTGTGTGACTGACCCTCAGTCACTTGATACACTACATCAGTCCAAAGGCTGTAGGCCTCATTCAGAAAATGAAATCTAATCCATCATTTTCTCCTTGTGTGTCCCTAGTCTGGAGTATGATGAAAACAAGTCCATCGTCTTCAGGCCTAGTGGAAAGGTAAGCACTCCTCAACTCCTTGCGGTGGAGGGTGTGTATGGGGTGTGTGTGCTTGGTTGCTCTTGTCTGGCACAATGTAACAAATGGGCTGTGTCCAGAAATGTAAGGGCTGACTCAAACGCATGTGTGTGTGTGTGTGTGTGTGTGTGTGCGCGCGTGCGTGCGCGTGTTTGGCGCAGGTGAACACAGATGGGCTGGTGTTGCGAGGCTGGTACACCAGTCTGACCGTAGCGGTGTACGGGACGGCAGAACGCTCCCACGGACATGAGCGCGACTCGCCCCCTCCCCCACCACCCCCACCCCCACAGCAGCAGCAGCAGAGCGGACCCAAAAGGATCATCAAACAAGGTGGGTAGATCCAAGCAGGCGCGCATGCACACACACGCACACACACATACACACACACACACACACACACACAGCTCTTGCCCCACTTTTACCTCTCACGCCCCTATACAACTCTCAGCCCCTGACCCCCATATACCTGGAGTCTGAAGCTAACTCCTACTTACACTTCCCTGTAAATACACTCCTTCACCTCCAGAGAGGGCTGGGCGATAAGGCCAGAATATTAAAATCATTTTTTTTCTGTGTTGTGGACAATTCGTGATTTTATTATTATTTTTCTGTCTACACACACTCAAGACTAAAAAAAGTATTTTTTAAAACTATACAGTATGTGCAATAAACTGACCTCAGACTGATCTTTAAGTCTGAGAGAGAAGAAACAGTGGCATTTAGTGGCATTCAAATGTGTCATTCAATTATGTCATAATTTCTTCAGATTCAGATATTTCAGGCCACTGAGGAGCTTGTCGCATAGGTTTTTTGGATGTGCGCAACACGTCTGTGCGCCTTTTCTGCGGCGTCTTCGATCACCTCAGATGGCCACTGAGTCTGTGCCACTGCGTCTGTGCATAACTACAAAACAGGGTTCATAAAATACAAGTACATAAAATTCCGGTTCAATAAAAAATATGCTCAACTGCGCAAAAGCATGTTTGCACACATTTCCCTATCGAGTTTGAATGGATTGTCTTGGAATTTGACTGGATGGGTGGGTATACTAGCTATTCCAAGGCCATGACGACAGCCTGCGTTACTGTAACTAGACTATTGCTGGCGCCAGCGTTTGAGTGACAGCAGAGGAAGCACTTAACTTGATTTTTCGATTTAGGCATTTTTCACATTGTTCAAAAACAAAAACTCTTCCAGCCCTACTTTGACAGTGAGCCATATAGTAACTGAAGCCGCTGTTTACCCAGCTAGCACTGCATGTCTCTATCCTAACTCTATAACCTCTCTATAACACCAGAGTGGGACAAGGAGGAGCAGTACAATGGGAGCCCCCCCAGACCAGCACCCAGAGGGCCTCGCACCCCCCCTGGGCCCCCACCCCCGGATGATGACGAGGAGGAGCAGGTTCCAGTGACAGGTCAGACACACACACACACACACACACACTTTGTCTAAGTATGTGAATATTTGTATGTGTATGTGCCCGATGGCTTCTGAGGTTCCCCTGGCAACTGACTGACAATCCTTGTGGTCTCCGTGGCGACTATCCCAGTGGGCGTGGGCGTGGTCAAAGTGGAGCCGTGCGAAGGCCGGGAAGATTCCCTGGAGGCCGTCTCGCCCGAGCGGTCACCGCCCGCCGACGAGCCCTACTCGGACGCCGAGCCCGAAGAAGAGGGGGAGGAGGAAGAGGAGGAAGAAGAGGACGCGCGGACAGAGGGAAGCGCTCCGGAGGAGGAGGAGGAAGAGGAGGAGGAGGAGGAAGATGAGGGTGAGGAGGAGATGGAGGAAGGTAGGGGGGCTCCTGTGTGTCAGCAGGATATACAGACAAGATGCCCATTCCCAAACGCACCCCCTAACGGCTCGACTCCACTGGGCCCATTAGCGTCAACCTATCAGACGCTAAAGAAATGAATCCATTGTAATAAATAACAGCGGCTCCACTGCAGCCGTTGCGTTGCGCTCGACGCCAGCGTCCGACGTTAGAGAATCGCCGAGGTTCATTTCTTGATTTCCGGCGGTTAGAATGTCGATGCTGACGGCCGCAGTGGAGACAAGGGGTAACGCTCCCGAGTTCACCGTGCTCACCATATCACTAGTATCCAGTCATCACAGACCTTTCCGATTCACCCACACACATCTTAAGGGGACATGAGAGAGGGGTTAGTTTGGGACTGGGCGGCGGACACGAGGGCGTGTGCTCTGGCGTGCCGCGCCTCCAGCTCTACGCCCCGCTGCAGAGTGTCTTGTGTTCACCGCTTGCATGACAAAACCAGCCCTGCATGTTTGCAGTAAACTTATGAGAGTGAAAGGCAGTGAGAGAAAGAGAAACAGAAAAGGCTTTGTGTAACGTGTGTTTGAGGTGAAGAGTCCTACAGTAAACAGTCTCCCCTCCCCCACACCTCCCATCCCCTCTCCCAGGTGACGATGGCTACGAGCAGATCTCCAGCGACGAGGACGACCTGGACAACGGTAGTTTCAAGCTGCCCAGCTTTGACATGGACTACACTCCCGAGGACCTGGCGTCCGTCCCGCCCGTCCAGTACGACCCTTACGAGCGAGAGCTCCGGCCGCTGCTGTTCTTCACCCCTCCGTACAAGACGCGGTTCGACACGCAGCTGGAGAGGGCCAGGGTGGGGAGGGAGGGGGACCCGGAAGGGCCCATGGGCGGAGAAGGGCCCGAGGCAGAGGCCGTGGCCCAGCTGAGGGAGCTCCTGGCTGGGATAGGAGAGGACCGGGGAGTGCGCTGGGTCACGGCCCTGGAGCAGGCGCCGGGACTGCTGACTAAAGGGCTCGGCTATCTGATTGGCCAGGGGGAGGGAGAGTGGGAGGAGCCTGTCAGAGCGCTGGTCCAGTGGGCCCTTCAGGGCCTGAGTATGGATATCGCTTTGACCCAGCCCATCGCCCTGAACCTCAGACAGCTGAAATCCGGCGCCAAGCTGGCGTCCTGTCTGGCGGAGAGCCCGCAGGGCCTGGCAGCGCTGCTCGCCGAGGGGGCGCTGGGCCTCCTGGTGGAGCTGCTCCACAGGGACCACGTCTCGTCCACGCTGAAGCTGTGCATCCTTAGGGCTCTGGATGCGCTGACCAGCGCCCCCGCTGGTGTGGAGGCCTTCCTGCATGCAGAGGAAGGGGAGAGGAGCGGATACCAGGTGAGGGGTGCCTTCTTGACCCCACCCTGAGGCTCATGACGTTTTTTACAGTTCAGTAAAGTGCCCAGGCATGTTTTTAGTCGTACACTAGGGGTAGGGTTTTAAAGTGGTTTTGTGTGTCTTATTAGATGTCATGTGTTCTCCCTCCAGCGTTTGGTCCAGCTGTTCTTGCGCGAGGCGACGGTGAGGGTGGTAACCGCCGGCAACGCTGTGCTGCAGAGGGGCCACATCTACGAGGTGCTGTCAGACCTCCAGCGCTCCGCCGCCGCCTGGAGCGAGCCCCAGCAGGTACACACACACACCAAACACACACACACACACCAAACACACACACACACACACACACACACCAAACACACACACACACACACCCCAAACACACACACCAAACATACCAAACACACACACACACACACCAAACACACACACCAATCACACGCACACACCAAACACACACTCACACACACACCAAACACACACACACTCACACACACACCAAACACACACACACCAAACACACACACACACACACACCAAACACACACACACACTGAACACACACACACACCGAACACACACACACACACACACCAAACACACACACTGCTAGGCACAGCTTTATAAATGTGACTTTCACTCTTTTTTTTGTGATCATTTTTTAAAATTGCTTTTACAAAAGAAAAACAACACAAAATGACACAATAGAACAACAAGGGGATGAGGGGTTGGGGCAACAGACAAGCCATAGAAAATATGTGACACCTCGGTCAAATATGTGACTTTCACTCTTAAAACTACATGACGTTGGATGACTGAGGGAGGGGGGTCATTCGTACAAACCGTGGTGGTCGTCGCGTTTCAGGAGGAGATGGAAGAAGCCGAGAGTCCTATGGAGGAGGAGTCAGCACTAAGCCCCTCCCCTGTCAGCGAGGCAGAGCTGGATAGGATGACGGGGGTTCTTGAAGAGTTACTTCACCTGCTGGAGACGGCCCCCCACGCCATGGTGCAGCCCCCGGGGAAAGCCTTCCCGACCACGGTCCGAATCACCGGGCCACAGGAGAGAGACGACCCATACCCTTCACTGTACAGGTATGAACACACACACATACACGCGCACACTCACACACACACACACACACACACACACACACACACACACACACACACACACACACAGCCCGTATACTGAAACACTGTCACTGTTATGAGTAATGAGAAGGGCAGTGAATGTTGCTGGCTTTCAAATTCAGTGTACCGTGTGTGTGTGTGTGCGTGTGCGTGTGCGTGTGTGCGTGCGTGCGACAAAATGTGCGTTAACCTAGCCATGCGTTCATTTCCCAAACCCGCAGGTACATGTACGCGTGTCACTTCCTGGAGAGCACTGCTGTGGTGCTGTCGGCGGGGGCGGGCCACGCGGGCATCAACCAGGCTGTCCGGGACCTCCTGCGCTTCCTGTCCCTCAGCCAATCCGGACTGCTCTTCCTGCTGGCCCAGCCGGCGCCCACCAGCCTGCTGCTCCGCCTCCTCGCCACGGTGGCCGAGGCCGAGGGCGTGGAGGAGACGGTGTTCGCGGGGGCCGGAGTGGACGCCGGGCTCACGGCGCCGGGATTGGGCGAGGAGGGCCTGGGGGTGTGGCTGATGCAGGCGCTGCATGCGCTACAGGGCGCGTCGGAGCTGCTGACTCACGTGGCGGCCGGCGGGGAGGGCGGGGCGGGGCTGGAGGAGGGGGACAACGCGGACATACTGGGCACTCTCCACGCCCTCTACCTGATCACCTTCACCCAGACGGGGCGCAGCGCGGTGGCGCACGTGTTCAGCCTGGAGAACAACCTGTCCTGCTTGGTCACCCTGCTGCAGCACCACGGCAAGGACGGACAGGGGTGAGCGGTCAAATCAAACTTTATTTATATACAAGGACGGACAGGGGTGAGCGGTCAAATCAAACTTTATTTATATACAAGGACGGACAGGGGTGAGCGGTCAAATCAAACTTAATTTATACACAGCGCATTTCATCATGCACGAATGAAGCACAGTGCGCTTTGTGTAGGGGAGGGGCTGTGTGCTTTTGAGTGTGTGTGTGTGTGTTTGTGTGTGTGTGTGTGTGTGTGCGCGCGCGTGTGTCTACACTGGAGTCTGTGTGTGTGTGCGCGTTTTGTGTGTGTGTGTGTGTGTGTGTGTGTGTGAGTGAAAAAGAGGGAGAGTATACAAAATGGCTTGCAAATGTTTATTTTTCTCTGTGTGTGTGTGTGTGTGTGTGTGTGTGTGTGTGTGTGTTCGTTCGTGTTCCCTCTTCCTCTTATAGGGAAGCCAAGGCCCGTAAGGCGGTGACCTATAACTATGCGTGCATGCTGGTGCTGATGGTGGTGCAGAGCTCCAACGACCTGCGGATGATGGAGCAGCACGCCACTCCCCTGCTCGCCATCGCCAAGGCCGACGACACCAACGCTAAGATGCAGGGTACTGCTGCACACACACACACACACACACACACACATACACACTGACACTGACACTAGAGAAATGAACGATCATCCCATGTCAGACATGGGAAAGGGTGTTTTAATTTCCCCTGCAGCCGAAAGCCGAAAGAGTCGAATGTAACGCTGTGTGTGTGTGTGTGTGTGTGTGTGTGTGTTGTGTTTCAAAGCGGAGTGTAACGTGGTGTGTGTTTGTCTCGTGTTTCAGAGCTCAGTAAGTGGCTCGAGCCTCTGGAGAAACTACGCTTCGAGATCAACAGCATCCCCGTCCTCATAGACTACATCAAACAGGTACGCTGCTCCCCTATCCGTGTATATAAACACACACACACACTCACCCCATCTCTATGTCACTGTCCTGACTCGCTTCGCTTGCTTTCAACGGTTGCTTAATAAAATCCCAGTCACTCCAGTGAGTCACTCCAGTGCATAAGACATGTCTGAACCAAACACACCTGTCCTGGAACGTACCTATGCTCCCTGCCGGTATATGCAAATGGACCCGTGACAGAAGTGCAGCAGAGCCAAGTCCTGTTGAGCTTGCTGAGAGAACAAGCTGTGGTGTGTGTGCACTCTTGCACTTGATTTAGCACTAGATTATTTATGCTCTTAGTCACTTGTTTAGAAAGGAGATGCACTTGTGAGTTCTGGCGAGTAGTAGCACACTGACCGTCTACGTTAAATGACACTTATTGTAAGTCGCTTTGGATGAAAGCGTCTGCTAAATGACTGAAATGTAATGTGTTTGTGCGCGCGGTTCTAAAGCTGGTCCCGCCCCCCCGTATGTTCTCCTCTAGAACCTGGAGAACATGCTGAGTTTAGAGGGAGCTGGAATGGTGAGCGCCCTGAGGGTCCTCTGCCACATCGCCTGCCCCCCGCCTGCAGTAGAGGGTACACACCGATTCTACATTCAGAATTAAGACGGGTGCTATGTTGACAGTTTGGGCGGGTTGGCCTGTCGTCCGCAGTCCTCTACTGTGAGATTAAAGCTCTCTCTCATGTCCACTCATGTCCTCTCTCTCTCATGTCCTCTCTCTCTCTCTCTCTCTCTCTCTCTCTCTCTCTCTCTCTCTCTCTCTCTCATGTCCTCTCTTTCTCTCTCCCATGTCCTCTCTCTCTCTCTCTCTGTCTCTCTCTCATATCCTCTCTCTCTCTCCCTCTCTCTCTCTCTCTCTCCCACTCTCTCTCTCTCTCTCTCTCTCATGTCCTCTCTCTCTCCCCCCCCCCTCTTTCTCTCTCTCTCTCTCTCCCCCTCTCTCTCTCTCTCTCTCCCCCTCTCTCTCTCTCTCTCTCCAGGTCAGCAGAAGGACCTGAAATGGAGCCTGGCCGTGGTGCAGCTTTTCTCCAGCGAGGGCCTGGACATGTGTGTCGGCGTCCTCCAGAAGCTGTGCGGCGCCCTGCTGCAGCCCTGGCGCCTCCACGGCCACGTGGGCCCCGCCCCCCAGCGCTGCCTGGTCTTGACCGTGTGCATCAACACGCTCCGCCTCCTGCGCGCCATGCTGACCGAGCTGCTGCGCGGCGCCGGCGCCTCCTTCCAGTTCCGGGACGTGCGCGTGGCCGGCGTGCTGGTGACGCTGCACATGGTGGCGTGCTCGGTGCCCACCTCGGGCCGCCTGGACGGCGACGAGACCCGGCTGCAGGCGCTCATCGTCGACGTGCTGCTCACCTTCACGCAGGGCGTCAGCGAACAGGTGAGGAGCGCGTCGTGGTCGTCCGCGGACGGCCTGCCTGAGTTGTCGTCATAAATGTGGTCTTGGAAGTCATTACGTGTGGGTTAGGCTGACACCTTTTTGTGTGTGTGCGTGTGTGCGTGTGCGTGTGTGTGTGTGCGTGTGTGCGTGTGTGTGTGTGCGTGTGTGTGTGTGTGCGTGTGTGTGTGCGCGCGCGCTCCCCCATAGGTGACCCACACTGAGGAGACCCTGTCCAGTAACACCTGGTCTCTGGTGCTGAGGGAGGTCCTGGGGTCTCTCCTGAAGGCCCCCGAGGGCCTGTTCTCCGGCCTCACCCTGCTGTCCGAGCTGCTGCCCCTCCCCCTGCCCATGCAGAGCACGCAGGTAACCGGACAACCAAGCGCCTCGAAATATAGAAAGATGATTTGTAACTCTACGCTAACCAAATTAGAGATTTAGTATTTAGATAGATGGATAGATGGATAGATGGATGCATAGATAGATAGATAGATAGATAGATACTTTATTGATTCCCCCAGGCGTTGACATTGGCGTTTCAGCAGTTGAAATTAAAGCAAGGTTGGAAAGAAGAATGGACACTAGATACAGAGTAATGAAAAAGACACCAGATAAGGGGGCAGTAGCATAAAAGAGGAATAACTGGGGCTATATACTGTACAAGTAACTGATACTGTACAAGATATATATCGTGTACTCCTAGTCTCGTAGTCTTCCGAGTATTAGTATTAGTATTAGTAGCCTAATTTAGTGGTTATCTGCACGTGCTGCTCGCATGGTGTCTCTCTGGTGGTCTGACGGCGTGCGTGTGGCTCCTCCCCCCTCCAGGCGATGTCGGTCCAGGACGCGGCCGTGGCCCTCAACACCAGGAAGCTGTGGAGCATGCACCTGCGCGTCCAGTGGCGGGCGCTGGCCGAGGCGCTGCGGTGCGCGTGCGCCACCAGCTGCCCCCCCCTGCTGGCCATGCTGCGCCGGGTGTGTGTGCAGCTGGCTGACCTGTCCTCCCCCACCGCCGTGCTCATCATGAAGACCCTGCTGGAGCTGCTGCTGGAGGAGCTGCAGCCGTAAGAGGGACACACACTCACACACATACACACACACACACACACACACACATACACACTAACACACACTAACACACACACGCACTAACACACACTAACACACACACACACACTGGTCACACTTTACAATAAGGGTCACAAAAAACATTAGTTAACTGTTAACTAATGCTTATTTAGGGTTAGGTTAGGTTACTAATGTTAATTAATACCTTAGTTAAGGTTAGGGTTAGGGTTAGGAGAGTTAACCTTAGTTAACATGAATAACATTAGTAAATGGTTAATAGAGACATTAGTTAACTGTTACTTAATGCTTAATAATGCATTAACTAATGCTTATTAATGTACCCTTATTGTAAAGTGTTACCCACAGACTCACACTCAAACTACCTAATCTCAAGTCAGTCTGAAGGATGACTGTCACTTCCCATCAGGCCATGCAGTTGCTCACGCACACACGTGACGCGTGTCCTTAACGTGCGTTGCAGGGCCGAGGGCAAGAGCACGTGTTGGGGACAGGTCCTGCGGCTCCTCTCCCTATTGGACGCCCTGGTCTCCCAGAGGGCCTGTAAGAGCGCGGCGCTACACCTGCTGTCCAGCCCCGCCCCCGGGGAGGAGCCGCCGTTGACGGACCTCTTCCCCCTGCTGCTGGCCCTGTTGACTCCGCCCACCGACAACGCCCTACAGCAGATGCACTGCAGCGAGCTGGTTGGAACTGTTCTGCAGTCTCTGTGTGACCAGGTAACACACACACACTCACACACACACATACAGATGCACACACACACACACTCGGTTATCGTTTACAGCGTGAATATTGAGGTCTCTCTGGCGCGCGCCAGGATATCGCTCTCGTGGTGTCGCCCCCCGGGGAGGGGTGCGTGTCGGAGGCCGACCAGCTGGCCAACGCGCTTCCGGGGCGGGAGATGATGTCGTCGGCGTGCCAGGCTCTGCTGGAGGTTCTGGGGAACGCGGACAGCAGCCCTTCTCTGCTGCTCACTTGCATCAGAACTATGATGTTCCTCACAGAACACGACTACGGACTCTACCACCTCAAAGGGTACGCACACACACACACACACACACACACACTATCTCTCTTCCGCTCTACTCTTTTGTGATCTCCTTCTCTCTGTTTTTTTTCTACGGATGTTTTTCTGTTTCCTAACTGATTGTGTGTGTGTGTGTGTGTGTGTGTGTGTGTGTGTGTGTGTGTGTGTGTGTGTGTGTGTGTGTGTGTGTGTGTGTGTGTGTGTGTGTGTGTGTGTGTGTGTGTGTGTGTGTGTGTGTGTGTGTGTGTGTGTGTGTGTGTGTGTGTGTGTGTGTGTGTGTGTGTGTGTGTGTGTTTCAGTGCCCTGAAGAAGCACGGTGCAGGCCTGTGTTCACTGTTGAAGAAGCATTCATTCTCCTTCAATAAGGACTCTGCTGAGCTACTGTCCGCTTTATTTGACTTCCTCAGACAGATCCTTCACACTGACCCACTGGTAAAACACACACACACACACACACACAGAATCTGACACTCATCATCCCAGGTCATGTGTCGCTTGCCTGTGTCCAGACGCAGAATACGATGTTGTGATCCTGTGATCCCAGCAGCTGTTTCCTCTGTGTCTCAGGGTTGCTGTGGAGAGGAGGGCCATGGGTCCGGGGAGGCGGAGTCAGCCTTCGTCCCTCCCACGCGGTCGCTGGCCCTGACTGGCTCAGAGATGAAGACTCTGCTACTGTGGGAGGAGTCAGAATTGCATCCTCTGTCTACTCTGGAGAAACACATTACGGTATTGACATGCACACATTTCAACATAAGAGGTCAAAAACAGACACATTACAGTATTCAATATATATACGATATGAAAAACAGACACATTACAGTATTCAATATGTATACGATATGAAAAACAGACACATTACAGTATTCAATATGTATACGATATGTGTCAAAAACAGACACATTACAGTATTTACACATTTCAGCATGAGAGGTAGAAAACAAACCTATATAAAATCATTCAGTTGTGGTGTCAACATTTTGCCGATGGTGGGTCTTCAATGTGCGTGCGTGCGTGCGTGTGTGTGTGTGTGTGTGTGTGTGTGTGCAGAAGCTCTGCAAGGACGACGATACGCTGGAGACTTTGTTGGAGAATGTGATTGGTCTGAGGCAGATGTTGGACAGCGCCATGGACACACCCCCTTCCACTGAGACCGAGCCCACTCTGCCCGCCCCTGAGACGCTACTGGCTCAGTTCAACCACAGGTACCCCTTGAACTCACACATAGTAGAACCGGTGTTTGGGATCCATACATACAAGCTTCACTCCTGATAAAACGTGTATGTGGATTGTGTGTATATATTCTTCTTTTTTTTTTTCCACATCTTTATTTATAGATTTTGAGTTTAATACAAAACATGCAGAAAAACATTGCAACAGCAGTGTCATTTCAAAGAACATACAAAAAGGACAGACAATGAACAGGACAAAGAACTAAAGTACAAACAGCGGACAATGGAAAGAAAAAATACATAAACAATAATAGTAATAATAATAAATAAGACATAATAGAGATAAAACAACCATCAATAGTAAGTCCAGGCTTGATGGAGCTTGTACAGTCCAATAGGGGATTGACTAAATCTAGACCTTTATGTGATTGTGTGTGTATATTCTTAACCGTGTGTGTGTGTGTGTGTGTGTGTGTGTGTGTGTGTGTTTCTGTGTGTGTGTGTGTGTGTGTGTGTGTGTGTGTGTGTGTGTGTTGTGGCTGCAGGACGGTGTTTATTCTGTCGGAGGCTCTGGATGAGCAGCTGAAGGCTCTGTGGTTCTCTCCGTTCCACACTGACGACATGGAGGCCGAGCTCGACATGGTGAGGGTGTGTGTCTTTGCGTTACTTCTCACCCGTGTGCGTTTCTGTAACTCGTGTGTTTCTGTCACTTGCGTGTGCGTTTCTGTAGCTGGTGTGTTCCTGTTTACTCGTGTGTGTGTTCCTGTAACCTGTGTGTGTTTCTGTAGCTGGCGCGCGAGTGTAACTCTGTTCTCTGCGTGTCAGGTGAAGGTGGACCTGGTAGGGCTGGCCCAGGAGTGTTGTCCCGACCTGGACCTGAAGGCGGAGCTAGAGCGCTCCTTCCTGTCTGAGCCCTCCTCCCCCGGTCACAACAAAACACCCAAAGGCTTCCGATTGGGCAAGCACAAACACGAGACCTTCATCACCTCCAGGTAATGTTAGCTACGCTCGCTAGGCTCCGCGGTAAACAAAATACCGGTCAACAAAATACCGGGAAACATACGTAAGCTCGGCTTCAAGTAACGTCTGTTTTATGAACTGGTTCGCTAATATCTGACGTTTAAACGCGCTCCTGTCTCTTTGCAGCGGGAAGTCGGACTACGTGGAGCCCGCTAAGAGAGCCCACATCATGGCGGTCCCTCGGGGTCGGGGGGGCAGGGGGGGCTTCGGTCAGCTCTGTCGGCCGCACGACATCTTCCGCCAGCGCAAGCAGAACACCTCGCGCCCTCCCAGCATGCACGTGGACGACTTCGTGGCGGCGGAGTTTAAAGACATTGGGACTCCCCTGGGGCTGCTGCCCCCCAAGCGCCCCCCCAAGAGCTCGCCCAAGCCACCGACGCGGGGGCTGTTCACCGGCAACAGAGGAGGGGGAGGAAGAGGAGGAGCCGCCTTCCACAGCCAGACGCGCTTCTTCACGCCGCCGCAGCCCAAAGGAGTGCTGCTGTCCGGTACGCATGCACACACACGCACACACGCACGCACACACACACACACATGCACACGCACGCACGTGCACGCACACACACGCACACACACACACAGGCTATATATATATATATATATATATACTATATATCATACACGCATTCATCCTTGTAATGTCTCTTATGGAGCGGATGGAGAATGTAAAAGGTCGGAAAGGCTAACAGATGGATCTTAACCCTCTCTCTCTCTGTCTCTCTCTCTGTCTCTCTCTGTCTCTCTCTGTCTCTCTCTCTCTCTGTCTGTCTCCCCAGGTAACTATGCTCGCAGAGAGGGTGGGCGTGGCTCTTCGTGGAGTGGTCAGGTACCAGCGGTCACTCACAGGGGGACGTACAGTGAACCGAGGGGAGGCCAGAGCAACTTCACACGCGGGCCCATGCCCTCCCGCCAGCTGCCTGCAGGTATGCGCGCCACCACGCAAACACACACACACACACACACACACACACGCATACATACATATACACACTCACGCATACACAGAAACACGCATACACAGAAACACACACACACGCACGCATACACAGAAACACACACACACATATACACATGCACACACGCACACATACATACACACACACACATACTGTACATATACACACACGCACACACATACCTGTAGATATACACAGCTCAAGAAATAGAGAATATGAATCTAAATCTGAAGCTAGCTAACTACTGTCCCTCGTCTCTCTCTGTCAGGGGCGTATCGTTTGGCTCCGCGTGACCGCGCCCCCCGAGGCCGGGGAGGCACAGGCCTGTCGTGGCTGGGTGGAGGAGGAGGAGGTGGAGGAGGAGGAGGAGGAGGAGGAGGCGGCGGCGGAGGAGGAGGAGGAGGAGGGGGAGGAGGAGGAGGAGGGAGAGGCTCCCAGGGAGGGAAGTTCAGCAGCGGGGGAGGGAGTGGAGGAGGGAGGGGCAGACATGTGCGCTCCTTCACCAGGTAAACCCACCTGGCTAATGACTGCAGCCTATCATGGCGCCAACGGACCAATCAGGATCTCGCATACCGTCTGTATTGAAACGTGTCCCTCTGGGGTTCTAAGTGACTGTGCTGATGTGCGGACTTTGTGTTGACGTTTTTAGTTTTATTTTGCATTGTGTCGAGGCTCAAAAGTTACGTTTTGTTATTTTACATTGTGTTCACACTTAATAAAGTTCTGTGAATGAGAAAAGTTGTTGATGTATCGCGTTCTGAAATTCCTTGTGCCAAAACCATTTATCTGTAATTGCCGTCACACCCTGGCCTGGAGGAAGAGGAGACAACAGACCAGACCTGGACCAACACGCTTTATTGTAGTGTCTGTAGGAATGGGATCAGCATAAAAACAGTTGAGGCAGTCTAATTCCATGACCTGACCTGCTGTTTCACTCAACCATAGCATCAGCGTCTGTCGAATGTAATTCGAAGTAACATTTCAACAGATATAATAAAACAAATACAGTGCTACATTGTTTTGCTTAACTGGGTTCCTGATACACATTAGCTTTCAAAGAATTGCTCACTTGCTATACATGTGGCACTAAAATGTAGAAATCTTTGTTCAAATGAATCAATATAAAGATCAATCAAATCCAGACAAAAGTCTCTAATTCTAGATAAAACAAGCTGTGTCCCCTCCTGAGTATGACATCAATTATGAAACATGACAATTCTTGAATCATACATTATGAATCCCTAGCCACAACATCCTGGACGCTTGTATAGAACAGAGGTTTTGGATACAGAAGGTGGACTTGAAAGGTAGTTGACCAGTAACTGGCAACGTGGAACGAGGGGCCAAGTCCTCTCAGATCTACCCTCAAATCCAGCCTAGGTCGGTGGGTGAATGTTGGCAAGAGACTCGGGGTATATTTTGATGGAGCCCCTCCTCAGATGACGGTGACCTCGCGGTTCTTCCTCTTAATACAGTCCAGCGTCAGACTGCGGGAACTAGCCTTGCGTGGCCCCTCCCCCAGCTGGGGTGACGTGGGTGGGACCAAGACGGAAAGGGACTGGACTGATGGTAGAGATTGGGTAGAGGCCTGCATCGTCCCGTCTCTCTGAAGGCTCCTGGTCGGTTGCCCTCTCCACATTGGCTCTTTGATATCCTGCTGGCTCCCGATTGGCTGGTCGACTGTCTCCTGTCTCCTGGTTGGCTGCAGAGCTCGGAGGATCTCCAGCAGCTCCCTCTTCTCTAGCTCCGCCTCCGCCAGCTCCTGTCTCCGCAGACGCTCCGCCCCTAACAGGGCACGTACGTCACACATCACCCGTGACAGCTGGCCCTGTGGGCACATGTGCACACACATACACACACACACACACGAATCAGCTGGTACATGTACTTCTTTGAGACTCTCTGAGCTCCAGCTTTAGAGGTCACACATTTTCTTTTAAAAATTATTTTGGATTTTTCAAAAAAAAATTCACACATTTTCACCCACTTTGGTAGCCAATCACACCTGACCTATTGTCCAGTTGCCCCTTGTAGAGGATTTGTCACACAACCCCACAGTCGGTGATCCAGAAGAGAGACCCCAGCTAAAAGTTAATTACAAAAAAAAGAGAGACACCAGCTATCTGACTGACTCAAGCCCGTGACCGTGACCCCAACAAAAGACGGGGTCGCTGTGGAACAACCAACCCTTGAGATGAGATTAAACTAACCACCCTCAGGGAGCGACGGCCCAATATGCCACTCAAGATTCAACATTTCTTTACCGTTCCGTCCTTCAAACAAGTATAAGGGAGTGAAATGCTTTGTGGGTTCTGGCTCCTCTGGGATCCGGCCATCCTCAGATCTGGCGAGATCAGAGCGCGAACGCCCCTGGTGGGCAGCTGCACCAAAACACGAAGAGGTCACGTGCATTTTTTGCATAAGGTCATCTCACCTTGAGCTCCTCCACCTCGCACTTCAGCATGGACTCTTTCTGCACCATATGTCTCCTCTGGGAGTCTAACCGTGACTCCATCTCCCTCCTCAGTTCCTCCACCGTGCACAGCATCTCAGCCCTGCAGGACGACACAACGCCACACACACACACCTTAGCATCTCAGCCCTGCGGGACATCACAACACCATGTAACCTTCTCCTCACCCTTCACTATTCATAACCTGTCCACCCACACACACACACACACACACACACACACCTTAGCATCTCAGCCCTGCGGGACGACACAACGCCATGTAACCTTCTCCTCACCCAGCATCTTCACTAACATATTCATAACCTGTCCACACACACACACACACACCTTAGCATCTCAAGCTCAGTGCGCAGCTCCGCGACACAGTTGTGCTGTGATTGGTCCACAGAGAAGAGGGTGTGGCCACAGCCGTTTGGACACACCCTGCTGCGGAACTCACACTCCGACAGGTGCGCCTCCAGTCCCCGCCTCTCCACCTGCACTGGACAACCTGAGGGGTGTGAGGTACAGCGGTAGGGGAGGAGAGATGGAGAATAAGGTTGAACATGAACCACTTTACACACTCTGAAGGGGACAGAAACTTTCTCCTAAAACGTCTTTACCCCTCTCATGTCCCCCACTCCACAGCAAACAGCCCCCCATACACACACACACACACACACACTCAGATGTATAGGGATTTTGTAATAGGAAGATTTACTACCAGTCCACAACTGGTATGAGAAGACAAAACCACACACTGTAGTAATACACACCCCACAGCAACACACTCAAGCTGAAACCATTAAACCTACCACAGTGGTAACATAGATACTCTCCACCTGCCAATGAGACGTCACACACATATTGAGAGCATGAGGACACTCTTACACACGCACACACACACAAAATCATGGGAGTGTTAGGTGAGAATATATTTCGAATGCATTCATATATGCCTTCTATTGAACATTGAACATGTACCTATAACCCAAACCCCCTACATGCGTGTGTGTGTGTGTGTGTCTGTGTGTCTGTCTGTCTGTCTGTCTGTCTGTCTGTCTGTCTGTCTGTCTGTCTGCTTCTCTGTCTGCTTTTCTGTCTGTTTATCTGTCGTTCTGTATCCTTTTGTCCTCTGTAGTAGGAGATCTTAGTACAGAGTTGACTGAGGTGACCCTGGAAGTTCCCTATAGGAGCTCTCTGTCTGTAATGTTGAGCCCTCCTCAACGATCCCCAGGTATAGTCTGTCTGTATCCCGTCACCATGACAACAAGACTACCACCTGCTCCCCTCACGCCGGTGTCATATCACCTTTGTTCCCATGGAGTTAAACACGGAACACATTCACACTGAGAACACACAGTCCAACAAACACAAATGTCTTGTAAAGTATACCCCCTCCCCCCCAACACACACACACACACACACACACACACACACATACTGTACCTGTGTTGGAGCAGGATATGAGGGCGAACACACAGTCGTCCTCGTGTGTGTGTAGGGTATCTAGAGAACAGACCGTCTCACACCCCTGCCCTGAGTTCACACAACGGATCTGCAGACGGCTCAAGTCATTACGCATGTACCTAACACACACACACACACACACACACACACACACAGTGTGCTTACTTGGGGATAAAAAGCATATTAAGAGACAACGACAGGGCAGGAGATAAGAAGAGAGAGAGATGACAGAGAGCGCACCTGTACAGAGGTTTGAGGGTGCTGGTGTCCAGGGGTAGTCTGTCCTCGGGGCAGGTGTGGTGGTGGAGCAGCCAGCTGCTGATGCAGGCGCTGCAGTAGGCGTGCTCACAGGGGGCCTGCAGAGGACGCTCCAGCACGTCCCGACAAACGCAGCACAGCAGGCCCTCGTTCACATAACCCACGAACCTCTCGAGATCATAGCCCATGCTACACGGTACGCAAGCACACACACACACACGCGCGCGCGCACACACACACACACACACACACACAGTCAGACGGAACTGTTTCCAGCCTTAACTTTGTTTGGCTACATTCCAGTTTTCCTCCCCTCTCTACTGGGGACATCTCAGGTCAAGGACGAGTCCTTACCTGACACACACTCCTTCCTCACTTTGACTGGCACTTTCTTTCTTCTTTCTTTCTTATCTTCCTGTTCTCTACTCCTCTCCCCTCTCTCTCTCTCTTTCTCGCCGGTTTTTCCCAGATGACACTCTCGTTCCCCGAGGCCCCTCCCTTCTCTGCTCCCTCTGGGCCTCGTCTCCGTGACAACAGGGGTCCTGAGCCCAGGCAGCCAGCTGCTGGATGAGACCGCGGAGAGACCGAATTACACACACACACACACACACACTACAATCTGACTTTATAAGGAGTTATGAAACCATACACTTTATCATGTATTTTGATGTTGTGCATACAGCAGGTATAGACTACAACAACAAGACTCTCTGGACTCTCCCTCTAGTCTATTCCCTCCCCTTCGTCTCTCTCTCTGTGGGATTAACATGCATTACTCTCTCTTGCCTCTGATTGGATTACAGCCTCCATGACAACATCTCTTCTGCCCTCTCCCAGACTACAGAGATCAAAAAGCAAGCCACTCCCCTCCATGAAAATACCATTAAAACAACACATGCAATCTACAGTACCTGGAATGCATCAGATAACACTGCAATACTGTATTTAATGCATTTTGCACAGTTGATCATCAGTTAATTTCACACTATCATCTGAAACAGTGAAAGATATGCATACTTGCACAGAGATTGTTCAGATTCACGTCTACTCCGTTACTGTAAAGAATATCAATATATCATTGTGTATTCAAATTGAATGGATTTTTCATGTACAGTGACAGGAGTAGCCTACTAACCCCAATCGTCTGTGAGTTGTTTTATGAAATAAAATGTCCTTCCCACAAGAGAAGGTATACATGGAGGCAGATGAGTGCTAGATTGACGCAGATTATGACAATCAGTCTAGAATTATATTAATGCACTCACCTCCATTCACTCCATGTCCATATGACTTCCTAATCAAAATCACCAATTAATGAAAACAGCTGAGAATTCCCATGACATTTTGCAGATGATTCTCTCGGTTAGTTTACACGTTATTGCGAATCGGAGAGATCGTCTGTGATCAAGTGGTGAAAGTCAGATTAACAGGTACACGCACATTTGCCGTCATTGGGTGCCGGGGTGTTTTGAAAAGGGACGGGGCTACTGTCCGGCGCAGATTAACGAAAAGAAAACGAGTGTACCTCTCGACCCCTCCCCTTCCGGTATCAAGCAGCCAATGGCGCTCTGCTGTACAACTGAAGCGGGACGTTCGCAGTCAGTGCCGTCAGTCCAGTGAAAGGAATGCTAGCTAGCAAAGACAGGATATACAACAGTTTGCTAGCAAATGTTTTGTGTAACATTTTCTTGACTTGTTCACCCATTGAGGTATGTGGTTAAAATTAAACATAGCTAGTCTACACATTTATGCGAGGTGATTCTCGGCGTTGTCGCGACTGAACATGGCGAGTTGACGCTTGTAGCTAGTTTAGATAGTTATTAACATAACCTATATGTACTGTTTTTAGTGTCTGGTTTAGATAATCCTGTTTTTGCTGTAACGTTAGACAGATACGTAGCTCACGTAGTCTGTCATTTCAGCATAATGCGTCGCTCCGGGGCTCCCAGCCAGCTGAGTAACCTGTCGAAAAAGCCCCGGTTCATTCCCCCGGCGAGCTCATCTGGTCCTCCTGTACCCCCGGCCGAACACGAGCCGCTGACGCCCAAACTCAGCCTGGGCTGTGCGCTGAACAAGGTACACATGGATGTATACACACGCATATCTCAGATGGCAGTCATTGTATGCAAGTACTGCGCCACCTCAGACCTCTGTGGAAAGGGGGAGGAGGTATATATATATATATATATATATGTACACTACAAGTGTCAGAGTGCGCTCAGTGCAGAGTACGCTTTGCCAGCAGTCAGCTAAATCGGGTAGACTTGAGGTTCCTCTTTTGCATCTGCCCTCCCCTCCAAAGGGTTTTCCTCTTGCTGCCCCACACCTCCTGCAGTGATAACCTCTGTTCTCCCTCTGCTGCATGTCCAGAAATGTTTGGCAGCCCCAGCTCTGCTCACTGTAGGATGTGATGTCACCTTGCCCACGAAGCCCCTACCATGCCCTGGTCGGACTAACGGGAGCCCCTCGGCCCCAGGCCTGTCCAGGGCTCTGGCTCGTGTGCTGAGTTCGGCGGAGAGCAAGGAGAATGAGGCAGACCCCGGAGATCCGCTTACTGCAGAAGGAGAACAATATGGAGACACAACACCAGCAGGTAAGGTTTATTTTATGTTATGTCTCAATGCCAGCCAGGCACAAAGGAGAGTCAGACGGGGTCTGGTGTGTGTGAGTGTGCAGTGGTGCCATATGGGGGAGAAAAGTTAGGATGATTCTAAGGGCCAATGACTGACAGGGGCCCTAAAATATTAGAACATTAGGTACACTTTTTCAATATCATCATCGTTAATAGAAGTTATTTTACAATGTACTGATACAACTAAAGGTTTCTTTTCTTGGCTTTTTTGGCTAAAAGTAAACATTCAGAGAGCCAATTGCCACCTATCTCTATTTACATAAAATGGTTCGGTCCTGCTGCCAATCGCTAAGCGAACGGGACTTGCTTACAGAGTTTTCTTTTAAATAAACACATTTCCACCGTAAACTGATGCAGAAAAGTCTCAAACTGGTGCAGAAAAATTCACCAGAATGCAGGAAATTCAGTGTGACCTCAATTTCTTGGTGAAGGACCCCCAGACCACCCGCCTATTGTGTCCTCCCACTGGTGGGGCCCAATGTCATATCTTTTCATGGGGCCCAAAATCCCTGGTCCCTGTGTGTGTGTGTGTGTGTGTGTGTGTGTGTGTGTGTGTGAGAGTGTGTGTGTGTGTGTGTGTGTGTGTGTGAGTGAGTGTGTGTGTGTGTGTGTGTGTGTGTCATGTCAGTCGCAGTGATATTGAGATGGCAGCATCCTAAATTTTTCTCTCTGAACTGTTGCTCAAAAGACACGATTGAATCAGAATCAGAATTTGTTTAATTACCATTGTACTGTAGTTTAAACTAGAAATTTGCTTTTGGGCATGGTGCATAACATTGAGACAACATTGGACATGGTGCAGGGACGAGACAGGTCAGTGCAAAGACAGGGCAGTGCAAAGAGCGAGTACAAAATACTAGTGCAAAATAAGATAAAAAAAATCAATATACAAAGTGTAGTGCGGTCAGTGTGTATACAGTGAGTGTGTAAAATGTAATGTGTATGTGAGTGTGTATATGGCGTGTGCGGTGTGAGTGCGGTGCATCCTATGTACAGTACATTCGGTGGTCATGTTCAAGTATCTCAATGGTGGCAGGGTCTGGGCGGGGGTGGAGGGTGGAGGGCAGTCAATTGTCCATAAAATGATCTAAATGGGAGCTACAGTGTGCGGACTCTTACTTTCTTTGGTACATATGCTTTTTTTAGTCCAGCACCTGCCTTATTAATGGTTTTGGGATGTGCGCGACCCACTTCTGATTTGGCAGTCATAGGGGGACACAAGCCTCGCTGATGAGGCTGTTGGCAGTGGGGAAGAAGCCGTCTCTGTAATGTGCGGTCGTGGTCCAGCTTCCTGCCTGAGGATCTTGAAGATGATCTTGTTTAGAGTGTGTTACTGTTAACCTACCCTGACAGAAATTTGAGTGCAACAAACAGGATGCCCGAATAGTTTACTCAAACAGATTCTGTTTACTTGTGTGTTTTTGTGGCACAGATGATGGGTTGCTGATGTTTACTCATTGTCAATCATTACACCAGAGGGGTCACACGTTTATGCTTAGCAGGCAGCAGGTAGAGGCAGGATCATTTTTTCCGTTTTTGTGTCCAAGTTCTCTCGTTGTTTCAATGAGGATTGATTTACCCCATCATGAATGTTTTATAGAGATTACATTTTTAGCTGAGACCAGCAGCTCTGTAGCTCGCTCTGTCTCTCGGTCGGTCCTCTAGTGCAAAACTGCTGTTGTCCACACCGCATCGGCACCACAGCTGTTAAAATCCACTATAGACAAGAGAGAACATTCAGCCAGATTGAAAATGCTTAGTCTATTATACCTCGATCGCAGCGACACCTCAGCCCTAAATTTGGTGCTCTTTGGCAAAATGTATATGTGTAAATCGCATGGCTTTTCTGTCGTTATTTGCAGTGTACATTGTCCTATACGTTATTGTGGATAGCGCTTACACTGGGAATGGTTTGAAGCGCAGTTTCAGGATCTTTGTGGTTTAAGGAAATTGAATAGACGCCTAATCACGTGGACGGTCTTGAAATTGTATAAATTGCCGTTAATGCAGCACAGATTACTCTTATATTATTACCTACCTACCTACCCCCGGAGCACGACAACACGCTTTTAGGTGCCATATAGCCTATTGCCACGGGCGCTGTGAGGATTATTTTAACGCTGCACCGCGGGCTTTAATTAAAAAAAAACACAGCTGCAGCTCAGAGCGGACCTTGTTTTAACCGGATGAGTCGTTTGAGGGACAGCAGGTCCAGCATTATGCAAATTGGCGTGGGTAGTGCAGCGGCAGCGCGAGGCAGATTAGGACTGTGCTCAGGATCAGTGGGCAGACGCGCTCTGCTTCCCTCCCACTCCAACAGAGCAACTAGTGCCTCGCTCTTTTCTCAATTCCCGTCTCCCCGCATCATATTTGCTAATGTTTTACTCTGGACTTCTTTCCGCCTAGTCTCTCCGTGCTGTACTTGATTCGCGTGTTTATCGGAGTAGCGCATTTCTGATTTCCTTTGTGTAATACCGCTTTTCCTCGCGGGCATGCGCAGCGCGCACATGGTCTCGGTTAGTTAAGCCAGTACTATTTTCATCTCACTGGTTCAGGGGAAATAAAGCATATTTTCTCATATGCCGACCTTTTTTTGTACGAATACACACATATCCCCCCTCTCTTCTCCGCTCTATCTCGTGTTGGTATTTTAGTATAGTGCAGAATAGATGGGCGCTGTGCGCGCGCTTGGTTTGAGGTTTAGAGAGACCGAGCTGTAAGTAGGTCGGGCTGGGTTTAAGCGGCTTAGCCTACGTCAGACTAAGCTGGGAGGAATTCACCCAAAGCCCTCCGCGGTAGGCGGGGGCCTAAACGAGGCTGGCCTAGTTAAGCCTGATTCTTATTGTATGCGCAGCCTGTTTGTGTTGTGTAACGCAGAAGAGGGAAGACTCTCGACTGAGACTGAGAGAGAGTATGTCTGCTGCATGCATGTGTTAGACAGAGACTTGTGTTTGAGTGAGAAGAAGAAGGGGAGACAGAGAAGAGGGAGGTAGGGGCGAGTGAGAGTTAAACCAGCATTAGCCTCATCACTGTGTGCACAGAGAAGGGCAGGAAATAGAGACAGAACGTTAAAAAAACAGAGAAAAAAGGCAAGTCTAGGCGCGTGAGAGAAATTATTAAGACGTGCGAAGGCCTGGCTTGGTCTCTCCAATGAATCCGCTATGCTCCAAGATGGCGTCCGGGTCGGTGTTCATGTCCAACATGGTGGGCAAGGCTCGCTCCTCGAACTTCACCCTGTCCGAGAAGCTCGACCTGCTGAAGCTGGTCCGGCCGCACGTGCGTATCCTGGAGGAGCACACCAACAAGCACGCCGTCATCGTGGACAAGAACAAGTGCTGGGACACGGTGGCAGAGCTGTACAATGCCCTGGGGGGCGACCGGCCCCCGAGGACCGCCCAGGGCCTCAGGACGCTCTACAAGAGGCTGAAAGAGGCCGCCAAGCAGGAAGTGATGCAGCGGAGACACACCCAGCGCGAGTACCGGGGAAACATCTCCGAGCCGACCAGGAGGGTGATGGAGATGATTCCCAATCTGTTCCATCACGTGCCCTTGCATGACAAAGACCAAGCGCTACACAGGTATGACACACATACAGGCACGCGCACACACACACACACACGCGCGCGCACACACACACACACACAAGCATACACGTTGCACTCATTACACAGGTAGCAGTTAGAAACATGCACACTCTCACAGATGTACATGGTGATATCCAGCCCTGACTGCTGACTAGCCCTCACAGGAGATGAAGGGGAGGGGCTACTCACACTCCACTCACTCCAATCAGCTTACAGACTCATGCTGTTAGACACTCGGGCGTGCATCCACTCACAGCTGCACAATATAGTCCTTATGTGCGTGGACACACATTGACTCACTCACTCACCCACCCACCCAAGCCCACATTCAGGGTCCTAGCGGTTGTTTTTGTGCTGTTGTTTGAGCCTTCTCAAGTCCCTCAGGGATCTCTCTCTCTCTCTCTCTTCTTAACCCCCCCCCGTTGCTTATTGTTTACTGGCATTCCAGACATACAAGTTAGCTTTATTTAAGCAAACGTGACGGTGAAACGGCACACAAACAGCCTTTATCTCCAGACATATACGTATCTCAGATACTCAAATTGAGCAGCAGTTTATTCAAATAGCGTAAGATGATTATCAGTGAGCGCGGACGGTAATGTTGGCGTCACAGTAAAACGTTGTCTCTCTCCCCCTCCAGGCTGATGTACGCCAAGCCCACGTCTCCCATCGAGCAGCCCGGCAGCAGCTCCTCCCTTCCGGGCCTCTCCGACTACACGGCCGCCCCCCTCACCATCCGTCTGGACGGGGAAGCGGTCAGGCACGACCAGGAGGACGACGTCAAACCGCCGCCCGACCTCACCATCCTGTCCACGCGCGTGGGGGTGGACCTGGAGGCGGTGGGACTCGTGGAGCAGCAGCAGGAGGTGGAAGAGGAGGAGGACAACGACGACGATTTAGGCAGCGTCCACGGCTACGACGGCTCTCTGTCCCCCTGCCCCTCGTCCATCATCATCCCTCTCTCCACCTCCCCCCTGCCCCTGCGCCGCGACCTCTACCCCAACGACATTTACCCCCGCCACGAGCCCGACAGGCTCCGCCCACTGCAGCTGGCCAAGGAAGAGCACGAGCTGGTGCTGGCCAATCACAGGAAGGTGGGCTTGTACCTGGAGGAGAAGAGGGAGGGGCTGAAGAGGAAGCAGGAACTAGAGGAAGAGCTCCTTCGGACGAAGATCAAAGTGGAGAAACTGAAGGCAGCCAGACTTAGACACGGCTTACCCATTCCCCTATAGCACGCACGCAGTCGCTGCCCCCTGCACGCTTAAACCATCACAACACACACACCCGGTACAACTGGAACACACAGTCTTGACCAACTTTCACGTTCCAGCCTGTAAGTTGGACATGGAAGGACCCTGGTGGTGTGTTTGTGTCGTTTAAGCTGTGTCTGCATGGACCACGCTAGACTGCTGAATGTCTGGACAGTTCAGGGTGGTGGCAGGCCAGGGAGGGGTTTTTTGGGTGGGTGGGTGGGTGGGGGGGTATAGAGGTACTGAGGGAAAATGAGTAAGGGAAGGGGGATGTTGGTTGCTGTAGTAGTGATCACTGTAGTCATGTGACCTCTGTAGTTCAGATTCATCCGTGCTTTTTATTTTTTATTCCTATTAAATATTTTTCAGTTTCAGATCCTCTGGTCTTGTGTTTATTCAACTCTATTGCTTTCTGTCTAATGGACGTCGCTCAACTCGCTCTGCTCTTTCTTGCTCATGTTACCTTTCTAATTGTCCGCTTGTCTCATCAGTTACCTTTACAACAGCCAGATTACTTTTGTGGAAGAGTGTTCGGTTTTGTTGTCGCTGACTCTGCTACCGTGAACCTGCTGGGCTGTTCCCTTCCCATATTTGACATGAATCCCTAAGGCAGCAACATGAGCAGCCATACTGCAGGGAATAGGTGTTAAGCGTTGAAAATGAAGGTAGGTCAACCTGCCTCCAAAAGAGACCCAGCCCCCTTAATCAGGAGCTCTGTGGATCATGAGGGGCCGAGGAGGCACCCTTTGACAGACTCCTAGCCCGAAGCGGGTGGCTCCTCCTGGGCACAGAGCTGAAGGAAAGGCCCAGGCTGCAGAGATCTGGTCGGCCTCAGTGGAACGGTGACCTCTACTGGTTGAAGGTGTGAACAGCACCCCGGTGTCTTCTCACTCTCGCTCGTTCATCGTGTGTGTGCGCTTTGGGTGTGTTTGTTCCAGGTGTCAGATCTTCCCCCCAGAGCCCGGGGGTCGGGTCAGCTGGCGGTTCAGGAGCGGCCGCGCCTGGGTCGGGCGGAGGCGTGCGGTACTTCAGCGTGATGTGGTGTAAGGCCAGCAAGAAGAAGCACAAGCGCTGGGAGGGCGACGCTGTCCTGGTGACGAGGGGCCGCACCGCCACGCTCAAAGACATGGAGGGCAAAGACATTGGCAAGGGTGAGAGGCAGCAGCACCCCTCTCTTCTCTGGTTCTCCCCTTCTGGGTTTCTTTCTTTAGGGCCATTCTACATCGTTTCGTGTGTGTGTGTGTGTGTGTGTGCGTGTGTGTGTGTGTGTGTGTGTGTGTGTGTGTGTGTGTGTGTGTGTGTAGGCAGTGGCTACAAGGTGTCAGAGCTGGCCTCCCTGTGCGAGGGCGAGAGCCTGATGATCGGGGGGAAGGAGCTGGAGGTAATGGGGGTGATTTCCGACGAGGACTTCGCCAGGGGGCGTTGTTTCCATGACGTCCATGGGGACAGGGAGGAGCCAAGTACAAGATCAGCCCCACCCGCGTCTCGACGCCCCGCCTCCAAACAGTTCTGCCGGCCAACGCTATTGGGTGGAGCGGAGTGGGCGGGAGCCAAGCCACAGGAGGAGCAGCCCTGCAAGCCTCGCCACGACCCCCTAGCTCCAGGTACACCTTCCCCAACACACCCCCTAGCTCCAGGTACACCTCCCCCAAGACACCCCCTAGCTCCAGGTACACCTCCCTCAACACACCCCCTAGCTCCAGGTACACCTCCCCCAACACACCCCCTAGCTCCAGGTACACCTCCCCCAACACACCCCCTAGCTCCAGGTACACCTCCCTCAACACACCCCCTAGCTCCAGGTACACCTCCCCCAACACACCCCCTAGCTCCAGGTACACCTCCCTCAACACACCCCCTAGCTTCAGGTACACCTCCCCCAACACACCCCCTAGCCCCAGGTACACCTCCCCCAACACACCCCCTAGCCCCAGGTACACCTCCCCCAACACACCCCCTAGCTTCAGGTACACCTCCCCCAACACACCCCCTAGCTCCAGGTACAACTCCCCCAACACACCCCCTAGCTCCAAGTACACCTCCCCCAACACACCCCCTAGATCCAGGTACACATCCCCCAACACACCCCCTAACTCCAGGTACACCTCCCCCAACACACCCCCTAGCTCCAGGTACACTCCCTCAACACACCCCCTAGCTCCAGGTACACCTCCCCCAACACACCCCCTAGCTCCAGGTACACCTCCCCCAACACACCCCCTAGCTCCAGGTACACTCCCTCAACAAACCCCCGAAACATAGAGCTTCAGCACCAATGACAGCTTGTTACATTGCTCTCTCGTTACTCCCTTTCCACGAAGGCGCTCTGGTGATGCCGCGGCCCTCGGCCAATCACCAGTGGGCGTGTAACAAGGCGGGCCTCCCTGTGGTGGATGTAGTGGTTGACCCCCACTTGACCTCTCACCTGCGACCCCACCAGAGAGACGGCCTGCTCTTCCTCTACGAGTGTGTGATGGGGATGAGGTAACGTCAGCAGGCGGGCGGACGCGAGGCCACGCCCTCGATGAAACAGCTGTGACAGTCGACTCGTTTAACGCTGCGGTCCGACGTAGTAGCCGCTCAATGTGGTGCTGATAGAATGATGCCGGTTAGTCAGCTTACAGGTGCAACCGTGTGTGTGTGCATGTGTGCGTGCGTGCATGCGTGCGTGCGTGTGTTTCAGGGCGACCTGTCGGTACGGGGCGATCCTGGCGGACGAGATGGGCCTGGGGAAGACCCTCCAGAGCGTGGCGTTGTCCTGGACGCTGCTACGGCAGGGTCCGTACGGTGGGAAGCCGGTTGCTAAGCGCGTGCTGGTGGTGGGGCCCGGCAGCCTGGTCCACAACTGGGGGGCGGAGTTTAACAAGTGGCTGGGCCGCGAGAGGATCGGCGTCTTCACCGTCGACCAGGTGAGACAGACATGGCTGACGCCGGAAGGACCCATGATCTTTATTGGCCTCATGAGATTTTTTTTTATTGGTGTTCATTCTGGCTACCACCAAATAATCACTATGGTTAGAAGGATGCACCTTTTTAGTGCTAACTGTGTGTGTGTGTGTGTGTGTGCGTGCGTGCGCGTGTCTGTGTGTCTGTGTGTGTGTGTGTGTGTGTGTGTGTGTGTGTGTGTGTGTGTGTGTGTGTGTGTGTGTGTGTAGGATCACAGAGTGGAGCAGTTTGTGACGTCTCCTCTACACAGTGTTCTGGTGATCAGTTATGAGATGCTGCTGCGCTCTCTGGAGCAGGTGAGTAGAGGACCTGGAGCAGGTGAATGGTAGTGTACTAGAGCAGGTGAGTGGTAGTGTACTAGAGGAGGTGAATGGTAGTGTACTAGAGCAGGTGAGTGGTAGTGTACTAGAGGAGGTGAATGGTAGTGTACTAGAGGAGGTGAATGGTAGTGTACTAGAGGAGGTGAATGGTAGTGTACTAGAGCAGGTGAATGGTAGTGTACTAGAGCAGGTGAATGGTAGTGTACTAGAGCAGGTGAATGGTAGTGTACTAGAGCAGGTGAATGGTAGTGTACTAGTGCAGGTGAATGATAGTGTACTAGAGCAGGTGTATGGTAGTGTACTAGAGCAGGTGAATGGTAGTGTTCTAGAGCAGGTGAATGATAGTGTACTAGAGCAGGTGAATGGTAGTGTACTAGAGCAGGTGAATGGTAGTGTACTAGAGTAGGTGAATGATAGTGTACTAGAGCAGGTGAATGGTAGTGTACTAGAGCAGGTGAATGGTAGTGTACTAGAGCAGGTGAATGGTAGTGTACTAGAGAAGGTGAATGGTAGTGTACTAGAGCAGGTGAATGGTAGTGTACTAGAGCAGGTGAATGATGGTGTACTAGAGCAGGTGAGTGGTAGTGTACTAGAGCAGGTGAATGGTAGTGTACTAGAGCAGGTGAATGGTAGTGTACTAGAGCAGGTGAATGATAGTGTACTAGAGCAGGTGAATGGTAGTGTACTAGAGGAGGTGAATGGTAGTGTACTAGAACAGGTGAATGATAGTGTACTAGAGCAGGTGAATGGTAGTGTACTAGAGCAGGTGAATGATAGTGTACTAGAGCAGGTGAATGGTAGTGTACTAGAGCAGGTGAATGATAGTGTACTAGAGCAGGTGAATGATAGTGTACTAGAGCAGGTGAATGGTAGTGTACTAGAGGAGGTGAATGGTAGTGTACTAGAGCAGGTGAATGATAGTGTACTAGAGGAGGTGAATGGTAGTGTACTACAGCAGGTGAATGATGGTGTACTAGAGCAGGTGAATGGTAGTGTACTAGAGCAGGTGAATGGTAGTGTACTAGAGCAGGTGATTGATAGTGTACTAGAGCAGGTGAATGGTAGTGTACTAGAGCAGGTGAATGGTAGTGTACTAGAGGAGGTGAATGGTAGTGTACTAGAGCAGGTGAATGGTAGTGTACTAGAGCAGGTGAGTGGTAGTGTACTAGAGCAGGTGAATGGTAGTGTACTAGAGCAGGTGAATGGTAGTGTACTAGAGGAGGTGAATGGTAGTGTACTAGAGCAGGTGAATGGTAGTGTACTAGAGCAGGTGAGTGATAGTGTACTAGAGCAGGTGAATGATGGTGTATTAGAGCAGGTGAATGATAGTGTACTAGAGCAGGTGAATGGTAGTGTACTAGAGCAGGTGAATGGTAGTGTACTAGAGCAGGTGAATGGTAGTGTACTAGAGCAGGTGAATGGTAGTGTACTAGAGCAGGTGAATGGTAGTGTACTAGAGCAGGTGAGTGGTAGTGTACTAGAGGAGGTGAATGGTAGTGTACTAGAGCAGGTGAGTGGTAGTGTACTAGAGGAGGTGAATGGTAGTGTACTAGAGGAGGTGAATGGTAGTGTACTAGAGGAGGTGAATGGTAGTGTACTAGAGCAGGTGAATGGTAGTGTACTAGTGCAGGTGAATGATAGTGTACTAGAGCAGGTGTATGGTAGTGTACTAGAGCAGGTGAATGGTAGTGTTCTAGAGCAGGTGAATGATAGTGTACTAGAGCAGGTGAATGGTAGTGTACTAGAGCAGGTGAATGGTAGTGTACTAGAGTAGGTGAATGATAGTGTACTAGAGCAGGTGAATGGTAGTGTACTAGAGCAGGTGAATGGTAGTGTACTAGAGCAGGTGAATGGTAGTGTACTAGAGGAGGTGAATGGTAGTGTACTAGAGCAGGTGAATGGTAGTGTACTAGAGCAGGTGAATGATGGTGTACTAGAGCAGGTGAGTGGTAGTGTACTAGAGCAGGTGAATGGTAGTGTACTAGAGCAGGTGAATGGTAGTGTACTAGAGCAGGTGAATGATAGTGTACTAGAGCAGGTGAATGGTAGTGTACTAGAGGAGGTGAATGGTAGTGTACTAGAACAGGTGAATGATAGTGTACTAGAGCAGGTGAATGGTAGTGTACTAGAGCAGGTGAATGATAGTGTACTAGAGCAGGTGAATGGTAGTGTACTAGAGCAGGTGAATGATAGTCTACTAGAGCAGGTGAATGATAGTGTACTAGAGCAGGTGAATGGTAGTGTACTAGAGGAGGTGAATGGTAGTGTACTAGAGCAGGTGAATGATAGTGTACTAGAGGAGGTGAATGGTAGTGTACTACAGCAGGTGAATGATGGTGTACTAGAGCAGGTGAATGGTAGTGTACTAGAGCAGGTGAATGGTAGTGTACTAGAGCAGGTGAATGATAGTGTACTAGAGCAGGTGAATGGTAGTGTACTAGAGCAGGTGAATGGTAGTGTATTAGAGCAGGTGAATGATAGTGTACTAGAGCAGGTGAATGGTAGTGTACTAGAGCAGGTGAATGAAAGTGTACTAGAGCAGGTAAATGGTAGTGTACTAGAGCAGGTGAATGGTAGTGTACTAGAGCAGGTGAATGATAGTGTACTAGAGCAGGTGAATGATAGTGTACTAGAGCAGGTGAATGATTGTGTACTAGAGCAGGTGAATGGTAGTGTACTAGAGCATGTGAATGATAGTGTACTAGAGCAGGTGAATGATAGTGTACTAGAGCAGGTGAATGGTAGTGTACTAGAGCATGTGAATGATAGTGTACTAGAGCAGGTGAATGGTAGTGTACTAGAGCAGGTGAATGATAGTGTACTAGAGCAGGTGAATGGTAGTGTACTAGAGCAGGTGAATAGTAGTGTACTAGAGCAGGTGAATGATAGTGTACTAGAGCAGGTGAATGATAGTGTACTAGAGCAGGTGAATGGTAGTGTACTAGAGGAGGTGAATGGTAGTGTACTAGAGCAGGTGAATGGTAGTGTACTAGAGGAGGTGAATGGTAGTGTACTAGAGCAGGTGAATGATAGTGTACTAGAGCAGGTGAATGATAGTGTACTAGAGCAGGTGAATGGTAGTGTACTAGAGCAGGTGAATGGTAGTGTACTAGAGCAGGTGAATGGTAGTGTACTAGAGCAGGTGAATGATAGTGTACTAGAGCAGGTGAATGATAGTGTACTAGAGCAGGTGAATGATGGTGTACTAGAGCAGGTGAATGGTAGTGTACTAGAGCAGGTGAATGATAGTGTACTGGACAAGGTAATATTAGTTTTAATAATTTTTATTAGTTTTTATTTTTATATCGTTAACTTTTGGCTTTCAGTTTAGTTTGAATTAGTTTTTAAATCATGTTTGCTAGTTTAGTTTTTTTAGTTTAGTTTCTTTTTTGAAAATGCTTAGTTTTAGTTTAGTTTTTATTAGTTTCAGTTAGTTAGTCAGTTAGTTAGTAGTAGTTAGTAATTAGTTTCAGTATTAGTTTTATTTGTTTTTCTTCTGCGTCAGCCTCGTTAGACCATCCTGATCTCGCTGTGTGAAACAAACCATCTGGTGCACGTCAGGTTACTTCTGCACAGAGGCACAGCAAAAAAGAAGATGGATTTCATATCCACTAGGCTTATGTATGAAATGAAAAAGACAAACTACAGACATTTAGTTTCATACACATTTAGTCTCTATAATCTTAGTTTATTTTAGTTAGTTTTGTTAACACACAATACAGTTTTAGTTACAGTTGTGTGCGTGTGTGTTCCAGGTGCAGAAGCTGGAGTTTGGGCTGGTGATCTGTGATGAGGGCCACAGACTAAAGAACAGCAGCATCAAGACCTCCTCTGCGCTCAGTGGTCTCAGCTGTACACGCAGGGTCATACTGACAGGTACACACACACACACACACACACACCGATCTATGAACTCTTATCCAACTGAACCTCCACCTGTGTTACTGTGTTGAAGGGACCCCAGTGCAGAATGACCTGCAGGAGTTCTACGCCATCATAGAGTTCGTGAACCCGGGGATCCTGGGCTCGGCCGCTGCGTACAGGAAGGTGTACGAGGAGCCCATCCTACGCTCCCGACAGCCCTCCTGCAACGAGGTACCGCTGACCCACTCCTCTCCGCCCACAGGCCACGCCCACACGGGTCCACGTCACGTTCGCCCGTCATTCTCATCTCTTTTCTCATAGGAGGAGAGGGTTCTGGGGGAGGAGCGAGCCACCGAACTCTCCCGTCTGACTGGCTTGTTCGTCCTGAGGCGGACCCAGGAGATCATCAACTGCTACCTGCCGCCGCGTTCTGATTGGACGGTGTTCTGCAGCCCCTCCCCCCTTCAGAGGGAGCTCTACCAGACACTCCTCTCCCACCGTGTGTTCAGGGCCTGCCTGCAGGGGGCGACGCACACCACGCACACACACCTGGCCTGCATCACAGCCCTGAAGAAGCTATGCAACCACCCGGGACTGCTGTACGCCACTATAAAGGTATGCGCAGTACATAGTGTGTGTATATATGCGTTTTCAGTAGCAGCCCTGGATGTAAGTAAGTAAGTAAGTAAAGTTTATTTATAAAGCGCTTTCCTCAGACATGGTCACAAAGTACTTTGCAGAGATGATAAAAACGTAGGTACTAAAGAAGCAGGGCATAATACATTACCCCTCCAAGAACAACACGACTAGACAGGAAAAATCATGCGACAGAGATAAAACATAATATACAGCATAAGGCAGATGTGCCATGTTACAGAAATGCCTGCCTGCTTAAATAAGTGGGTCTTTTTATTGTATTCAATGTATTGACTATTTAATTGTGTCCTCAATACCCAGAGTATTGATTTTATGTATTGATTTTACTTATTGATTTTATGTGTGTGTGTGTGTGTGTGTGTCTGTGTGTGTGTGTGTGTGTGTGTGTGTGTGTGTGTGTGTGTGTGTGTGTGCATGCGTGATCCAGGAGAAGACTGACAGTGGCTCAGGGGTTGGTTCCCTGTACGACGGGCTGGCAAACGCTTTCCCAGAATCCTACTCTTCAGGTGGCTTCAGCACGGCCGACTCCGGGAAACTTCTGGTTCTGGCGGACTTACTGGCGGCCATCAGACACCTCAGCCCCTCAGACAGGTGAGCGCCTTTCTGTGTTCGTCTGTCTGACCTCGTCTGTGCTGCTCCCCACACTTTCCAACTCTGTGTGTGTGTGTGTGTGTGTGTGTGTGTGTGTGTGTATGTGTGTGTGTGTGTGTGTGTGTGTGTGTGTGTATGTGTGTGTGTGTGTGTGTGTGTGTGTGTGTGTGTGTGTGTGTGTGTTTGTTTGCAGGGTCGTTCTGGTCTCTAACTACACTCAGACGTTAGACCTGTTCCAGGACCTGTGTGTCCACCTGGGCTACACCTGCTGTCGTCTGGACGGACACACCCCCACCATGAAGAGGCAGCGATTGGTCGACAATTTCAACAGCCCTTATTCCCAGGACTTCCTGTTCCTGCTGAGCTCTAAAGCCGGAGGGGTGGGGCTGAACCTGGTGGGCGCCTCCCACCTGATCCTGTATGACATAGACTGGAACCCTGCTAATGACATACAGGTGAGATAATCATACAGAACAGAACACATACACACACACAGAACATGTACACACACACGCACACACACACACACACACACACAAAATATACTGTGGTTGTTTGTGTCTTTGTGCCAGTAGGGGACTGTTATGTGTATATTGTTTTTGACTTTCAAATAAACCAAACCAAATCACCTTCTCATCTCCACTAGAGGGCGCTGTGTACATGTTTCGGTCTCTGAAATGTTTCTTGTTTTTAGGCAATGGCGCGTGTGTGGAGAGATGGTCAGAAGAAGACTGTGCACATCTACCGTCTACTCACCACAGGTCAGATCAGACACATACACACACACACACACACACACATCAGCCTGAGGTTGTGTGTGTGCTCGGAGGAGTGTCTCCCATTGTTGTTTCAAGACTGACAAAGGCTGCGGCCGAAACGTCGTCCACTAAACCTTGTTTGCCCATCTAGACCTGAGTGTGCACTTTCTTCTTTTTCTATACCAGTGTTTTTCCCACTACCAGCACCTCTCTGAATATGCCCGGTGTAAAAGCTGTCTTCTCTTTGCTGTGTGTTCCATCAGGTACCATCGAGGAGCGCATCTTTCAGAGACAGGTGTCCAAGCAGGGCCTGTCTGGGACTGTGATGGACCTGGGGAAAGGGGCGGAGCATGCCAGCTTCTCCACCAATGAGCTTCGAGACCTCTTCAGCCTTACAAACACACCCTGTCTCACTCATGACCTGCTGAAATGCAGCTGTAGCATGGATGGGTCAGCCCACGGTACACGCACGCGCACACACACACACACACACACACACACAATATACCCACTTGTGTGCTGTACATTTGTGTTTGTGTATGTTCATTAGTTTCCGATTCTGTTTTCAGTCACGGAGGAGGAAGAGGAGCCGGACGACGACAGGCCTTGCCAGCTGGGTCGTCAAGGTGACCGTGGGGGGGCGGGGCAGAAGCACCTGAGCATGTCTGAACTGATGCAGTGGAGACACTTCTCTGGCGACGCGCCCACCTTCGCAGACCCCTACCTCGACCACGCACGCAACCACGTCTCCTTCGCCTTCCAGTCTACCGTCTCTCACACACCTCACTAGTGCATGTACACACACATACACACACACACACACACACACACACACGCAGGTGTTAAGATTGAGCCATATATTATACTTTATCACATGACCTGGCCTTCTGGACTAGCACTATATCTTGGCCTAATTACAGCTGTGACCTCCCCATGACCACCCCAGAAAACAGTTAGCACAACCTTGGCTGCAACACGACCATGAAACGCTCATCCATCACCGCTCAAATGACTTAAAACACACACCAAAGAAGCAGCTCCCATCTGAGCCTGTGTATTTTACTGTGTTATTGTTTCTTCATTGTTTATTTTCATAGAAAATATATGTTTAATACCTCACAAAATAAACTAGTAATAATAAAAAGTTAGCTTCGCAGTATGATTTTTGTATGTATTTGTAACCGAGTATAGTTGGTTAAACTCACTCCCCAGAATAAATACTGCACCTGCGCCATCAAATTGTTAGCTTCTCCGTGGCGTAGCTGGCTAAATTGGTGCTTAGAGGAGGTGGTCCTGTGTTGTGTAAGATTGAACCAAGATTGAACTCTGATGGGGCAAGATTGAACACTGATGGGGCAAGATTGAACTCTGATGGGGCAAGATTAAACACTGATGGGGCATATGAGGTGGAAGCGATACTCATGAGCAACACAATGACACCTGTGACTAGTTTGACAGTTGTTGATGGGTGAAATTCCCTTCAAATGAAGTGTGTATACATGTCCGTCTGTCTGAGGAACAGACAGACATGTCTCTAATTTAGATAGATTCTGTCCGGTTGTGTGTATCTACCGTCTCTTGTCCATCTATAGTAATATTGTGTTTCGGAGAGGATTTACGCTCCTTAAGATAAATACAGTATTTCAGCCACACGCACAGCGGGGATGGTATGGAGGGAATGTAAACAGCCCACCACCTCGGGGGAAGCCCGTCTGAGTCTGGCGTATAGTGAATCCAGGACACAGCCTATTCTCCTGAGGCACAATGCCTTCTCCGCCAGCACCTGCTTCCGCCTGTTACGAGGACAGTTGGTCAGGTCAATTGTTCTTCCCCATTTTCTACAGGGTGATGGGAACGTCCGGGGCGGTGTCGGAGGTGAGCTCCGTGTGGTGCTGTTGTGCTTCAAACGTGGGACAGGCGCCCCATGCTTCAGTCCATGTGCCGACTGTTTGGAAGGTCCTGGCTGTGTTTGTGAGTGTTTGGCTGGCTGGCTGGCTGTGTGTGCTTGTTTACGCCAAGCTGCTGCATGGGAGTTATGGATCGGCGTGTGTCCCGGATTCACTGATGAATTAGTGTCTGTTAGTGTGTGTGTGTAGCAGATGAATGCATTCCAATATGGCATGTCATTACACAAACACGATTATGGTTTTTACGCTAGTGATCATGACCACTCATGGTGATTGTTTGCCAGAGTTCTTGCATAATCTTTGGGTTTCCAGGCTGTTGAGCAGAGTGTGTTTGGGTGTGTGTCGTGTTCTGGGTCTGGGTTCGAGTGTGTGTGTCACGTTCTGAGTCAGTCAGCAGAGTGTTTGAGTCATTGTGGTGCCATGATATTAGGGCGCAGCTCATGATGTGAACCAGTCAGTGAGGTTATAGCAGACGTTCTCTGCCTGTCCGAAACAAACAACAAAACAACCGCCTCCCGCCTACGTAAGAACTTCTGTCCTTCCCTCAGCTCATGCTCTTCGTTTGACGGACATCACATCCTGGTTTGACGGTGGCATTACGTGTGTGTGTAATAGACAAAGAATTCACATGACCCAAGCATGGTTCACCCACGCATCGATTTCAGTCTCCAAACGACCAATCCAGTAGGAAGAGAGCTTGAAGAGGACACCCAGATAGCAAGCGGATGTGTAAGAATTCTGGGCCATATATGGGCCGGAACTAAGCCACAAGGGCCAGATCTGGCCTGTATATGGCCCAGATCCGCTTGCTATCTGGGCACAGATGTGAGGATGTGATGGAATGTCACATCTCTCTTCCTGTCTCTCCAGCTCAAGCTCCTGACAGCCCTGAGACAAGTCAAGGCCGGTCGATTGGATGAATGATGCCTAACAGGGCACTCTGGACCAGGGAGGAGAGGGGCTGATTGAGTAGGTGGATGGGGGTAGTAGTAGATGAATGCATTTGTACAGGCTGTATTTGTACATTGCTCATTCATTAGAAAGGGTTAAACCCTGAACTGCCCTCTGTCTATTCGTCAGATTAGAAGTTCCCGACTGACTTCTGTGCAAACATCATTGTTTATTATCCATTAATGTGTGGGAGTTGTTCATAGCAGATGATGTTTGTTAGTAATGGCAGCAGAGGCGGGCTCAGAGTGTTTGTTCTTTCCCAGAAGGCAGTGTTCCCGTCATTAGAGGGAGGTGGGACAGATGGTATTGATCAGAGATCCAGGAGCAGCTAATCCAGCCTTTATACCCAGGACAGAGCTGTGAGTAGGGAGAGCAGAGTGTGCTTTCTGACAGGAAGCCCTGATGATGCAGCACAATCTGCACCCAATCTCTCTCTCTCTCTCTCTCTCTCTCTCTCTCTCTCTCTTTAATCTTCTTCACAGCCCTTAACCCTCTCCTTCACACGAGTCCTTCTTTACCGGCCTCTTGAATTCCTCCACTACAGCCCTATCCAACCCGACCCCAGCCCTGCCTCAGCTGACCCCGCCTGACCCTGACCCCTCCTGACCCTGTCCAGCCTCACCCCAACCCCGCCCCAGCTTCTCCAGCCTCAGCCTGGCCTCCTGCTCCACCTCTCCCCTCAGTCCTTCCAGGAGGCTCGAGCCTCCAGCCCTGTCCCTTGGGGTCCTGTCCCGCTTCCTCTGACGCAGTGGCCTGATTAGATAATACCACTCAGGCTTGAGGACTGGCTCCAACTACTAGATGAGGGCTAGATGATGTCGGGACACCATTGAGGTGTGTGTGTGTGAGAGAGAGGGAGAGAGAGAGAAAGAATCAATAATCAAGTTAGTATGAGATGTCTAACTTTGAATTCAAATATGTGCAGTTTTGCTGATGGTAAAATGAGCTCCCTCTCTCTCTCTCTCGCTCCCTCTCTCTCTCTCTCCCTCTCTCTCTCTCTTTTGCTCTCTCCCTCTCTCTCTCTCTCTCTCGCTCCCTCTCTCTCTCTCTCCCTCTCTCTCTCTCTCCGGCACTTTACAGGGATTTGACGTCCCTCTATCATCCGTCCAAAATCACGTCCCATCAGATCAGGCATCTAATGTACAGCAGCAGCAGCCTTGCAATCCTGAAAAACAACAACAGTAGATTAAGCAGCATAATGCTGAAGTGACTGTAAAAAACGACCTCTGACCTCTCACTCTCACACAGTATAATTCTGCTCTCCAGGATGGACCTCCGTGTGCTGGGTATGGACTGAAAGCACGGTAGTGTGTTGAAAGGGATCTCTGGCAGTGTGTATATTCTTAGACAGTTCATTCACAAAAGCAACTGCTTCAATAATCTGTTTTTTGGATAGATGCTTCGACTATCACATTATTTGCTATTCTTGCACTTTGCCTTCAGCACTAGATTATGCTTAGTTACTTGTTTTAGAAAGGAGATGCACTGGTGAGCTCTGGCAAGTAGTAGTACATTGGCTTTTCCTACGTTAAATGCAATTACTATAAGTCGCTTTGGATAAAAGGGTCAGCTAAATGACTAATGTAATGTAATATTGTTTTGTGTGTAACAGTGGATACTTATAATTATGTGATGAGTGACTTTGTACATACACTAATGATCCCTTTACAGCCTCTCTCCCCAGATGTCTTAGGCAGTAAGTGTGAATGGAGACCTGCATCCTGACCCTCGATCTCCATCTTGATACTAAAGTGAGCTCTGGATTAGAGAAATTAGGATTGGGGATTAATCCACCCTCAGTAATCTCAGTCATTAATCAAGCACCTCAGTGCTGATTGGAAGCTACAGGTAGTGATGTCAGATGCATGTCTGACTGAAGTGTGAGTTTGTATGTTCAGTCTTGGTGATGAGCCGATTACTGTACATCCACAATGTGTGGATGAGCAGTAATGCATTGCAAATGCAGGACGTATGCTCTAGAGAGGAACTCTTGAATGACTACATGTACAGTAAAGAGCCTTGAGTGTTGTGTGGGTGTCTGTATTTGTACACAATGTCTGAAAGTATGTATGTTTGCCCTTCTTGGGATTTGGTCAGGATTGGGTCAGCTTGCGTGAGATGATTGTGCTGTGCTGTGTCATTCTGGTGCAGATGTTGACCCACAGCTCCGTATGCACTTAAAGCCTCTTATCTCTGTCCACTCTCTGTGTTTATTTGCAGCCAGTCAGAGATTAAGTAGGCTACAATGAGCAATAACAATTTCATCATATTATTCTCAATCTCATCAACAGAACAGTAGGCTATTGTTATTGGCTACAGAGAAGCACTGTCAGTGCTGTTGTTGATCACGTTGGTCTCCTGTAACCTTTTTCCCATTAAATGTAAATAATGTAAATAAAAACATCTCTGAATTCTAAGCCTTCGTGTAGACTTCCCTTTGCCATGTGAATGAATGGCCCCAGAAAACACTTGCTCTGCAACTCCTCCTCAGCCCCCCTCCCTCGCCTGGGAGATGACAGACACCCCAATTACCTACTGGGCCAGGATCGACGGCGCGCGGGTGGGGGGAGGACGGGGCGGCAGAGTGACGTCAGGGAAGCTCTCGCTCTGAGACTTCTTTATTTAAGCCGCGGAGGGGAAGCTTGTTAGAACATTTCAGAGACCGATTTATCCTGGGAACACACGCGCTTACCGGCAGAGACATCAATGGTAAATACGTCTTCACTCCAACCGAGACCCATCTGCACCTTACATCTTTTGCAAGACCAGTTACTTTTTCAGTATAAATAATTGATATATTTGAAGTTCAACTACTCTGCAGTCTCGCACAAGAGTGGATTTCGCTCAACAACAATTTCAGTAGTTGGAAGAGTTTTTTTCTTCATCGCCATGCTTGGGAACATGCGTCGGCACAGTCTCCGGTTGCAGCATGAGCTCCACCGATGGAGCATCTGCGACACCGACAGCCACCAGCTCACGGACACCCTGGTGTCCCGGGTTCCATCCTGCATCTCCCGCTCAAAGTCCTACACGAGTTCTGTCGGAGAGTCGGGGAGCAGCAGCGGGAGCTGGTCGTCCTCTGATTCGGTTGTCTCTACCGATTCTGTTGGTGATACCGTTCGTAGCACGAGCCAATTTCGCGTGGTACTTCTAGGGGGTAACGGAGTCGGTAAAACGGCTCTCGCCAGCATCTTCGCTGGCGCTGCGGACAGCATGGACAGCGATGACTGTGAGCTGTACGGAGGTGAGATAATAGACACGTGACCTAATATTTTATCAGGCTTATTAACGTACTCTTTACATGTTTGCACTTTTGGAGCTTTACCCAGGCTTTGTCTCAAAGTACGCCAGTGTAGCCTAATTTAAAACTAAAATGCTTCTGTCCGGTGTTTCAGGTCAGGTGTGTGAGCAGGTTCTCTCAGTGGATGGAGAGCGCGCGACCATCACTCTATTTGACACGTGGGATGCAGAGGTACGTAAGCATTGTGCAAAACACACCAACAAACCATGGAATAGATTAAAACAAAGCACACAAACTACAAAAGAACTGTCAATTCACAAAAATAACTAGAGGAAATATCAAATGTATCCTGTGGTTGGAGTCCGATTCTAAATGTGTGTGTGTGTTGCAGGATGAAGACGAGTGGTCTCAGAAGCAGTGTATGCAGACAGGTGATGCCTACCTGTTGGTATACTCCATAACTGACCGGGCCTCCTTCCTACGAGCCTCAGAGCTCCGTATATCCCTCCGCCGCCACCGGCCCGCCCACCACACCCCAATCATCCTCGTTGGGAACAAATGTGACCTGGTCCGACGCAGAGAGGTGTCAGTCAATGGTGAGTAGAACAAGCATTGTGTAGGCTGACTTTGTGTGTGTGTGTGTGTGTGTGTGTGTGTGTGTGTGTGTGTGTGTGTGTGTGTGTGTGAATGTGTGTGTTTCAACCGATATGTCTGTGTGCACGCCGTTCTCTGACGTGTGTTGTCCTGTGTTCCAGAGGGTCGTGCGTGTGCGGCCGTTTTCGACTGCAAGTTCATCGAGACTTCGGCGGCCATGGACCACAACGTGTGGGACGCCTTCCACGGCATCGTGCGACAGCTGCGTCTCCGCCGCGACTCCAAGGAGGCCAACGAGCGCCGCAGACACACACACGCTCACGCGCGGCGCGAAAGCATCACCAAAAAGGCCAAGCGCTTCCTAGACAAGATGGTGGCGAAAAACAACTCTAGTGCGGCATTCCGCCTGAAGTCTAAATCCTGCCACGACCTCTCCGTGCTCTAGGACCCAGCGGACACCCGCGTCCGCCTCCACTCCCAGACCCTATTCTGTCTATATTAGACTGACCTGTGTGAACTGTCATCCCATTCGCCAGCCTCTATGATGGACTGGAAAATCAGCCAATGGACATTATTTTCTCTCATACTGAAAGGCCCTGTCTGCCAGGTGACGTATTGGGAATCTATTGAGACTCTGGAGGTTTGAGAGACAACTGCCAATTGAGTGACTTTGAAAGAGAGTAACTCTTTCGAGCCATCAAATCAAACTTTATTTGTATAGCGCATTTCATACACAGAGGCAACACAATGCGCAGGCATGGATGTGTTATCTAGATGAATACCTGCCTCCTTTCTCATCCCTCATCCTCTCCCTCTCGTCCTTCATCCACACACTCTCCCAAGTGCCAAGGTTACCAGGGCAACTGTTAGCCTATGTTGCGAAAATATTTTGTCCATGTGTTTTTGGTTATTGTCCGATAAGCATCTGCATTCAGATGGTGGACTGTGTTGTATCTTGTGTGTATTTTGCAATGTGAGAACACTTTCCATTCCGACCTGTGGTGTTAAATAAAGATGACTTTCCTAAAAGTAACCTCTTGTCTGCTGTTCACTACATACCCAGCCAGAGCCAAAGGCCACAGCACCGCATCATCTTTATACTTAGTTGTTTGGGTATTACTATTGTTGATTTTGAAGAAGGCCGGAGGGCCGAAACTTCATCAAATAAAAGAGAAATGCATACGGAGCCAGAGTGTGCGACACTTTTTTTTTTTAACCTACGATGGGTATTACTGACCCACTGGAATTGGGGTCAAATTGAGGCCACAGAGGCAATGGTACACTCACCACCAACCTGAGACAGAGTGTGTGTGTGTGTGTGTGTGTGTGTGTGTGTGTGTGTGTGTGTGTGTGTGTGTGTGTGTGTGTGTGTGTGTGTGTGTGTGTGCGTGCGTGCGTGTGTGTGTGTGGAGTGCAGGTGGCGGGGTTTGCTTTTTTGGGAACAGCCCATTGGTTTTATTGTGCCAGACAAAAACAAGCAGTGATTTCAAATGATTTCAAATAGTATTTTGAATCAGATGTTGCAAAAAGATCCCACACACTGTCTAACTTGCAATTCAATTTGAATGTGATGTTTCATTATTAGACCCTCATCAGACAAATAAACTATTAATAGTCATGAATTGACTATCTGATGAATTTCTAGTACCGAAACTTCACATTTAAACTGAATTGTAAGTTACACTGTGTGGGATCTTTTTGCAACTTTTGATTCATTTATCCCTCTCATATGCACCTGCCTTTTGAAACAGATTTGTGAAGTATTCTCTTGTTCTGAAATAATATTTTGACCCAGGTCTGGTGTGTGTGTCTGTGTGTGTTTGGGTGTGTTCCTTATCTCGGGCTTAGTGTGTGATAAAGAGATATTGTGCGTTTCAGTACCAGTGATAGGCTTGTTTCAGGATCAAATAAGGGTGTGGGCCTCAACGCTATAGACACACAGCATCATAAACAGAGATCATTCTCAGCAGTGTCTCTTCCTCATCGTTACAGACAGGATTTATGCAGCCCAGGTCATAGGGACAGTAAAAAGGCGCTTAGTCTGGTGTTTTAGATTTGCAGAAATATCAGCTGGCTGATAGGGGCCCTCCTCAGCCAGTCACCGCACAGCGGTCACCATGTGGTCATCATTTGGTCACATACTGTATTGTAATCCTATCTTTGTCCAGATGAGTATGAGTGATAGTATTGTACAAAACAATAAAGCATTATATTGTTGCTCTACATTCCTGTGGTCGTCTGTCTGTCAGCATGCGTGTCCGCTGTTGAATCTCCTTATCAGACGTTCCTAACAATGGAACAATCAAGACAGGAAGCAGTTCAAAAGTTCAAAGGTCAAAGTCTGCTGCAGTGACTGAAACCTTTCCAGTCAGATGCAGTCTGTACTTGTAATGGAATCTGCCGACACCCTCACCCTTTAGCAGTGGTACAGGCGAATCACAGGCCCTGAACTGATGAACTCGGAGAGTCCAACGGCCAGTTATGAGTTTCTCCATAGACACCTACTATACTTACAGTATACATACAGCTTAATGATAAGCAGCCATTAAGGACTACAATAGAGCCTAATTAACCTTGAATGTTTATTCATTCTGTATTGCGTTAATTTATTGTGTCCTTGTTACAGTATTATCCTTGTGTTGCACTCTCTCCCAGAGCTGCTCTCATTGGCCAGGCGCTGTCGATGAGGGCGGGCCGATTAGACAATCATTAGGTTCAATAAAACATTTCAGGTTAGCACCTGGTTAACGTTTGACCAGTAGGATGGGGCTGCCGTGGTACACTGCAGTCCAAAGAGAGACACCGAAACTCCCGGACCAGGTACGTCTCTCCCTCTCTCTCTCTCTCTCTGTCTCTCTCTCTCTGTCTCCCCTGTCAACTTCTCACTCATTACGTGTTATATGAGGTGGTTTGGGGCGGATGCCTGAGGCACTGAGGACTGGGTCTGTTGGTTGCAGTTGGCCTGTGTGTGTGTGTGTATATATATATTTATGCGTGTGTGTTAATTATAGTGTGGTTTATGTTGGTTGTGGGTCATGATCTTGACTCGACTTTGTGTGGGCCTCTGTGTCAGGTGTTGGCTTGTGTGGTTGTGGTTGTGGGGTTTTGTCTTTTACCGTGTGGCCGCGGAGCATCTGACATAAGGTAATGGTTCTCGTGTGAGATTCTCCTGTTGGGACTTTTAGCGACAGACACCTGGCAGAGCAGAGGCCACTCAGTTGGTAGCTGGCAGAAAGAGGCCTCAAGGAGGCCCCGCACACACACACACACACACACACACACATGGCAGCATGCAACAGTATGTCTTGGTTACATGTTGTCCACCATCTTGTGTGTTCTGGTGTTGGCATCTTCTGAGTCGTGTGTGTGTGTATGTGTGAGTGTCTAGGGGCCATATCATCGTTCTAGTGTGTGAAGAGACGGTTGTAGTGGGTTGATGGTGAAACAGGTGCGGTAAAGGTTGATTGAAGCTGAGAAGTGTGACCGGTAGGCTTAGTGTCAGGTAAAGTCGGTTTGTGCTAGCTAATCAAAGGTCGTCACACTGGACTCTTCAATGTCACCTTCACTCTCCACCTACTCCTTTCATGTTCCTCTAGGCTTAGGCTGGGTCACACGGTCACACACACACACACACACACACACACACACACACACACACACACACACAGTAACATAGATGTACAAATTAGCTATGACGTTAACTTCTCAACCCTGATTTGTGTGACTGATTTGTGTGTGAGAGAAGCTGAAAGGGCTTGTGAATCAAACGTCTGGGTGCGTTTCACAGTGAATGTGTCACCATGGCTAACTTTTTACAGGGAGACTTCACTGATCTACAGTGATACCACTGATAGGAGTGTGGTTTTAACTGGTCACCGTGACGGGTAGAAAGCGTTGAAGGGTGTTCTGAGGTGCGTTGGAGAGGAGCGTCAGTTGGGCAGGAGACGTAGTCTAGTCATTCTCTCCTGCTGTCAAACAGGAATGGGATTCATAGACTGACAGAACATACAGGGACTGATACACACACACACACACACACAAACTGACCCCCTTTTAAGCTCTGGGATCATGTTAGGTGTGGTGACGGTGATCTGAGTGTGACCTTTTAACCCCCGAGTCGTACTTGGACCCCTGCTTCTATCCGAGGCAGCGGAAGAAGGAGGGCTTCGTACTTCAAAGGCGACACGGCCCACCGAAGCGTTAAAGGTCCAAATATGGTCATGTGACTTTTAATGCTCGACTTTCAGTTTCTCACTTCGGAGGGCGGAGCCGTCTAGCTGTGTGGGTGGAGTTATAAATTCAATAACCCTGAAGGCCACTGACTCCCCCCTCAGCTAAAAGTCTGATAAAGAGATATGTAGCCTATAGCAGGGGAGGTACGTATCTGTCTAGTTATACACGGGGAGCCACAAAGTTATGTTTGCAAAAAAAATCTGTCCTGATGAAGGTGGCAACACCGAAACGTTGTTAAAAAGATTAAAGCAGAGAAAAAGTGTGTGCGGGAGTCTTGTATTTCTCATTTGAAACCTTAAAGGGGATTTACTCCCAGCACCACCATTTTGTAAGAGTGTGCATGTTGTTTTTTTTCACTTGCATTTGTATGGAGGACATTTTTTTGTTCCTCTGCCTGGGCTCTAATTAATCTTTTTCCCTGTCTTCTTCCTCCTCTTCTTCCTCCTCCTCCTCCTCCTCCTCCTCCTCCTCCTCCTCCTCCTTTCAGAGTTTCCTCACTGAAGCTCATCAGTACTCCCACAATGCACCTGCTGCTGCTCTCCCTCCTCCTCGGCGTTGTGAGTACAGTACTCCAACAAAACCCACAGTATCACACACTGTATCACACACACACACACACACACACACACACACACACACACACACACACACACACACACACACACACACACACACACACACTGTCTAGACTTTGCTCTTCCGTTGTGTAGTGGAGTTTTAGAATTTCCTCACAGCAAATCTGTGGAGTGTGTCAATGAGTAACCGTGTCTTGTAAAAGGAGAGGGGTTGACACAAGCGGTTTGTCCGACCCCTTCCGTCTTCTGATAGGCTGCCGGGAGCGGTCTAGATGACAAGAAGGGTCCTCTGGAGAACAAAGTTCTAATGGTACCGGAGGCAACGCCTGCACCCTACGCCATCTATCAGGTAGACACACACACACACAGACCTATCGGACCGCGGCTATCCGTCTCCCCATGTCTGCTCTCTCAGATCTCGTTTTGTCTCTCCGTTTCTCTCCGTATCCCGCCCCCCTTCCCCCCAGTTCCACGCCGCCACACCCGGTGTGACCGGGTTCATGGTGAGCGGAGACGCCGAGGGAAAGATCCTGATCTCAGCCGATGGGTGGTTGTACGTGGCGCAGGCTCTGGACTGGGCGCACAAACAAACGTACACCGTAGAGGTAAAACACACACACCAACGCACAGCACTGACCACACCCATATCACTATAGGGCCTTATCTTATATACACAATGCATGCGTTATTGTGTGTCGTATTTCAATGGGTCCCTATGTGTGTGTGTGTGTGTGTTTGTGTGTGTGCATGCCTATGTTGTGTTGTGCGTGTGTGTGTGCTGTAGGTTGTGGCGTTAGTGGCCGATCAGCCAGTGGAAGGTCCAGTCACTATTAACATTATTGTGGTGGACATCAACAACCACGCCCCCACCTTCAACCAGACAGACTATGTTGCTGTGGTCAAGGAACGCACCCCTGCAGGTCTGTGTGTGTGTGTGTGTGTGTGTGTGCGCGCGGTAGGTGGTATATGAGTATGTGTGTATGTGGTATGTGATATACAGTACTATGAATATGTGTGTGTGCGGTATGCGGTATATGAGTGTGTGTGTGTGTGTGTGTGGTATGTGGTATATGAGTGTGTGTGTGTGTGTGTGTGTGTGTGTGTGTGCGCGGTAGGTGGTATATGCGTATGTGTGGTATGTGGTATAAGAGTATGTGTGTGTGCAGTATGTGGTATAAGAGTGTGTGTGTTCCTGCAGGTGTTCCCTTTGCTCGTGTGTTTGCGTCAGACTTGGACGACCCCGAGTCTCCCAACGCGCGTCTGAGTTACAGCCTGGTCAACCAGATCCCCAACAAGCAGAACATACACTACTTTCAGATCAACAGTGTCACTGGAGAGATCTCCACCACAGAAGACGGTAACATACCCCCCACACACTTTGTGTACATGGCTTCATTTACATACACAGACATTCGGAGTGTCAGGACTTTAATCTCTCCATCTCTGTCTGTAGTCCATCTATAATCTCACTCCAGGCCATATTAGCACTGATCAGATCACTTGACTAGTGTCAAAATGACCACACCTTGTGCCCTATGATGATGATTATGTGTGTGTGTGTTTTATTACAGGAGAGCGCTTGCTGAAGGCCAGAGAGGGTGTTCTGTTCACTAGTGGAGAGGGGCACAGTAGAAGTGATGCCCTGAAGAGCAAGTTTGATGAATACTGCTCACCCACACAGACCTTACCCTACGAACTCAACCCCTTTTTCACCTGTGTGGAAAGAGCAGGTATGGGTGTGTGTGTGTGTGTGTGCGTGCGTGTGTACGTGTGTGTGCGTGTGTTAATTCCTCAACAATGTGATACGTGATGGTTGTGGTCAAATAATAAATAAATAATAAATAAGAGTGATGGAGAGATGGAGAGAGAGAGTCATGGACAGATAGAGAGAGTGATGGAGAGACAGAGTCATGGAGAGATAGAGTGATGGAGAGATAGAGTGATGGAGAGATGGAGAGTCGTGGACAGATAGAGAGAGCGATGGAGAGAGTGAGGGTGATGGAGAGAAAGAGAGAGTGCTGGTGAGACAGTGATGGAGAGAGAGTGATGGAGAGATAGAGAGAGTCGTGGACAGATAGAGAGAGCGATGGAGAGATAGAGAGTCATGAACAGATAGAGAGAGTGCTGCAGAGATAGTGTGATGGAGAGATCGAGAGTGATGGAGAGATAGAGAGTGATGGAGAGATATAGAGAGTGCTGGAGAGACAGAGTGGAGAGATAGAGAGAGTCCTGGAGAGACAGAGTGAGAGATAAAGAGTGATGGAGAGATAGAGGGTGATTAAAAGGAGTTCAGGGTGATTCAACTGGGAGGTGTTAGTGGAGATGGCTCCAGCCTGCCCTCTGCTCTATGGATTAAGGACAGTGGAAAAGCCCTGAGGTCACATACTCACTGTATAATGAAACAAAGTGCAGTGTGTACAGACTGTGGATGATCCTGCCTCTTCCTCTATGGTGTTGGTATACTGATTTTAAACGGCACCCTTGTCTTCCTCTTTGGTGCCAGAGATGCGTAGGCTAAACCCCCTGGAGGACCCAGACTTCACGCTGATCGTGCGCGTGGAGGACCTTGGGGGCGTGTCGGAGAACGCGCTGAGCGGAAACGCCAGGGTCAGCATCGCTGTGCAACAGAACCTGTGGGTCAGCCCTGGAGTGATCACAGTCAAAGAACAGCTGGTGACAGTGTACCCAATGATCATCGCTAAGGTAGCTTCACAAAATCAAACAAAACACACCTACCGTATCAACTACCTAATCGTCCCTCACCCTCTCCTTGTCAACAATATCTTTCATAATACACCCATACCTTTATTTGTATAGACCAGGGGTGCCCAATACGTCGATCGTGATCGACCAGTAGATCTCAGAGTCTATGCTGGTAGATCTCTATGCTGGTAGATTGCGAGCCATTCAAAAGAAAAGACATAAAAAGTTGACTTGATGAAGCGCATTGAGGTTGCATGTGCAGAAACAAGCAGTCACGTCACCTCTCTTGTTGTCCAAATGAGCAACTTTTCCCTCCTGCTACTTTGTAGATTACAAGTATGACCTTTTGTACTGTAGTTTAGCTGAGTATATTAATGATTTAATCATGTGAGTGCTGATCTAATCATTGTTTAGGCTTGTTTTTGCAGCTGCTACAACTCGTTTTATGGGCTACAATCTATTTTGTACCACGGTAAACTAGAGTGCTGAGAGTAGCCAAGGAAGACCCACCAAAAACCCCCAAATAGTCAGGATTATGCAACCCTGGTTGATTCCATTCAGTGCAAGTCGTGCATTGTGCTGTGTGATTGAGTCATTTAAGTAGGCTAAAGACACCGCAGATAGTTTCAAAGTAGCTAACAAGCCAAAAAAGTGTGGGCACTCCCGGTATAGAAAGTATATTCCCCTCCAGGGATTATTTATATTTATGTACATAATTCATCCATGCCAGTAACTTTATTTGTATAGCGTGTAGTTTGTGTAATTTGTAATTCTTTGTAAATTTCTTGGAGCACATCACTGAGCCGGCAGTAACATCTCACTGTACAAGTGAATAAAATCTGAATGTGAGTCTGAATGTGAATCTGAGTCTGAGACTGAGTCTGAATCTGAATGTGAATCTCTCCCTGCAGGTCCAGTCTAATGATCCCGGCGCCCTCTACAGGCTGGTGCAGAAAGAGCGCGGTTTGCCCTTCCCCTTCAGTGTGACACCGGAGGGAGAGATACTGCTCACAGAAGAGCTGGACAGAGAGGAGAAGGACATGGTAAATACACACACCAAACACACACACACACACACACACACTGAAGCCTACCACATTGTGCTGTGACCTTTGACCTGTGTGTGCGTGTGTCGCCGCAGTACATCCTGGTGGTGTTTGCCGAGAACCTGGACGGCCGCGAGCTGGACCCGCCCATGGAGATCCAGGTGATGGTGGAGGACGTGAACGACAACGCGCCCGTGTGTGAACAGGAAGTGAGCGTGTTTGAGGTGCAGGAGAGCGAGCAGCCAGGTGACCACCTATCAGATCGGTCGTCTCCTTTGTACAGAACCGTGGCCCCCGTCTGGCGCGGCTGTTCGGTTCGAACGCGACGGTTCTCGTCGTTCTAAGCGGTCTCTCGGTTCTTGCGGTTCTCCAGGAAGTGTGATAGGCCAGGTGGTGGTGCGTGACGATGACGAAGAGAACACAGCCAACTCTCTGCTGTCCTACTCGCTGCTGACCTCCTCGCCGTTCACCGTCGACGACAGCGGCCGCATGCAGACCACCAAGGTGCTGCGCAGGACAGACGCCCCGGAGTACCACCTCACTGTCCGCGTCCACGACCCAGGTACACACACACACACACACACACACACACACACACACACACACACACACACACACACACACACACACACACACAAACACACACACACACAGAAAAGATTCCCCTAGAGTACCACCTCACTGTCCGCGTCCACGACCCAGGTACACACACACACACACACACACAAACACAAACACACACACAGAAAAGATTCCCCTAGAATACCACCTCACTGTCCGCGTCCACGACCCAGGTACTGCACACACACGCTCACACACTCACTCACACACTCACACCCAGACACACACACACACACACACACACACACACACACACACACATACACACATACACACACACACACACACATGCACACACACACAGAAAAGATTCCCCGGAGTGCCACCTCACTGTCTGCGTCCATGACCCAGGTACTGCACACACACATACATACACACACACACACATGCGTGCGTGCACGCACACACACACACACACTAATGAACTGACTCTCTCAGGTTTCAGCACGGAGTGTAAGGTCGTGGTCAAGGTCATCGACATCAACAACGAGTTGCCCATCTTTGAGAAGAGTAATGTGAGTGTGTCACTCTGCACTCTAGATGCTCCGGTTCCCCTCTTGATGAAGTATGACTTCACTTCACTGGTCCCAGTGTGTGACCTTTGACCTTTGACTGTGTGTGTGTGTAGTACGGTATTTACAAGATCTCCGAGGACACCCCTGTGGGCCACACCGTCCTGACGGTGAAAGCGACTGACGCAGATGACCCTGGCACTGGCAGCTCACGCATCGAGTTCCATATCACCGCTGGCAACGATGATGGAGCCTTCGCCATGGAGACAGACTACAACGGGGAAGGCAGGCTTGTACTTGTCAAGGTATGATGGCCAGACTTGAAGATAGGACAGACACACACACACACACACACACACACACACACACACACACACACACACACACACACACTGTTGTCAGGTGTAACAATACACCCCCCACCCCCCCACCCCCACCCCCACACACCCAACCTCCCCCTCTCTCCTCCTGTAGGCGCTAGACTTCGAGACCACCCCCTCCACCAAGCTCCAGATTGATGCCCGTAACCCAGAGCCCCTAGTGGCTGGCATGGAGTATGACGCCAAGTCCACAACCTTTGTCTCCGTGGACGTCGGGGACGTGGATGAGGCGCCGCAGTTTGACGAGGACGTTCTGGATGTGACGGTACCGGAGAACACCAGCGTGGGGTCGACCGTGCTGAAAGTAGGCGCGAAGGATCCTGAGGGCAAAGACATAGGGTACAAGAATTACTATTTTACTATTACTACTTTATTTTATTACTAGACTAGTGACCACTACTGACTGCTTACTGTATGCATGCCTCAACTGGGCAACAATAGGTTGACATACCTACCATTCTAAATGTGTGTGTGTGTGTGTGTGTCTATAGATTCAAGCTGACGGGTGTCCCTAATGACTGGTTAGAGATAGATCCGGCCACAGGAGACATCAAGACCAAAGCAAAGCTGGACAGAGAGACACAGGAGGTGTTTGAAGTCACCGTTGTCGTCTTTGAGAAAGGTTGAAAACACACACCCAGGCTCACACACACACACACACACACACACACACACACACACACACACACACACACACACACACACACTCTTTTTGAACACATTATCAATTCAAAATGAATCCCTTTGCAATACACAGTGTTAACGAACCCTAACAGTTTTGTCGTTCCATCTGACGCCTGTCTTGTAGCCAACCCGGCGCAGTCTGCCGAGCGCGTGGCGTCTGTGCGCTTGCTGGATGTGAACGACAACGTGCCCAAGCTGAACGAGAAGCAGGCCTTCATCTGTGTGGGGAAACCCCAGCCTGTGATCTTGACGGCCAGCGATGCAGACAGCGCCCCCTACAGCCAGCCGTTCACCTTCGTGCTGGGCCAGGGAAAGAAGTCCCCCAACTGGGAACTCCAGGCGATCGACGGTAGGTACCGAGTCGTTAAACACGAGTCACACAGTAGTTCTGCTTTACCATGGTATTTTTACAACTGCCGTCACTCAGAATAATATAGTTTTCCGTTTCTGATATCAGTTTCATACTTCAGAGATGGTGTTCTGTTTCCTGTAGGTACATCTGCTAAACTCAGTCTGAAGAAACCCCCAAATGAGGACAAAACGTTCCTGCTCCCCATAAACATCAAGGACAACGCCGGCATGGGCGTCTCACAAAGTTTCGAAGGTGAGTGATTACAGTGTGTGTGTGTGTGTGTGTGTGTGTGTGTGTGTGTGTGTGTGTGTGTGTTTGTGTGTGTGTGTGTATATGTTTTCTGATATCTGTGTGTGTGTGTGTGTGTGTTTTTTCTCCCCACAGTGAGAGTGTGTAACTGCACAGTGCTGGGATACTGTTATGCACCGCCAGGAGAGCATTATGGGAAGATGGGAATGTCGGCCACTGTCGGGATCCTGGCCGGAACAATGGGATTCATCAGTGAGTCACCACTGTCATGACATTCCAGTCAAAGAGACACACCAGGACCCTTAAACGCTCTCACCCACCCCTAGCATGTGGTTTAGTAATGTTCTCCACTGTGATTGTGATAGTGCCACATCTCCTGGGGGGTATTCCAGAAAGCAGGTTTAGTGAAAACTCACACTGACTTTGAGATTCAATTCAGTTCAATTCAATTCAATCTCATGGTTAGCAAAAAAAGAGTTTTCACTGAAGCCACTTTGTAAAATCCCCCCGTTCTGTGGAAGGGGTCTTGTCCTTGTTGTTGATTATAGCTGACTGTTGTCCTCTTCTCTCCAGTTCTCGCATTCGTCTTAATTTTCCATCGCATCAAGAAGCGGGAGAAGAAGAGAGCCTTGGAGGGGCACGAAGACACGAACGCCATGCTGTAGAACACACACACACACACACACACACACACACACAGAAAGAACATTATTTGATATAGTGTAAGTGTTTTTTAAAGGATAGTACAGATAGGTTCTAATTGGTTCTATGCATCTTCTAAACTACCTGGTATTGTCATAATCATAATATTTTGCATCTCAATAACTTATTTACCCCTTTTAAAATCAGCGTTAACGTCTAGCTAGCATTACAGTCATAATTTAGTTCTTATTGATATGCCCCCAGCCTTTGTCTTAAGTCTCTACAACATGTCAGGTACAGTAAACAGATGTCTCAGGGACCCTATAGTTACAGTGGCAGAATTGTATGTAAAACGGGCATTATCAAGCTTTTCGGTTGTAATTGTGAACATCAGATTTGATCATGTACATTTCATAATACTCTATGTTTCTGGCACTTTGATCATTTCAGAACCTTGTGATAATCAGTGTATTGTTTGTTGTTTGAATGAAGAACCCAGTCTGCTCTGCGTCTGGTGTTCATAGTGGTAACTGGGTGATGTATGGGAGGGATAGCACACTTCTAACACTGTCACAACTACTTCAGTAGCAAATATAGCATGTATCCCAGCATGCACCCCTGGTCTAGACTATCTGTACCATGACACTGCTGAATAAAGAAACTTGTTGGAACCTGTGCTGTTGCACGTGTGTGTGTGTGTGTGTGTGTGTGTGTGTGTGTGTGTGTGTGTGTTGCACCTAAGGAGCACTTTGTGTGTTTGTGTGTGTGTGTGTGTGTGTGTGTGTTTGTGTGTTTCTATTTCTAGAAATTTGTTTTGACAGATGCTGATGTACCTATCTACAGGTTATCTGCAGACAGGCTGTCACGTTGACTCAAAACAGCACCTCCATTGTTCTCTTTTGGGATGAATTTGACTGCATAAGTGTTTAAAACAACTTTCTCTCTATTGCCATGGATTTTCTTTCTCCACCTCATTGAGATGCTCTGACTCATCTCTCAGACTGAGGGGAGGTGTGTGTGTGTGTGTGTGTGTGTGTGTGTGTGTGTGTGTGTGTGTGTGTAAGAGAGAGAGAGAAAGGGGGAGAGAGAAAGTAAGTGGAAGTGCTTTGTTCACCGTGCTTGGAAAGGGATTGAGTTTTATTCAGTACAATAAGACATGCAATCACACAAAGCATAGAAACGTTCTGAATGGCATGGTAACACACACACACACACACACACACACCACATGCTAGAGCCTAGTGTGTGTGCTACATGTGCCGTCTACTGCAGAGCATGGTTGTGTCCATGTGTCTCACCTGGCGACGGTCGTGTGAACCAAAGAATCAGACCAGGAGCAGCGCAGGGGGAAGTGTGTACCAGTGTGTGTGTATTTGTGTGTGTGTGTGTGTGGATGTGTTTATGTGCATGTATGTTTGAATATGTGAGTGTGTGAACGAGAGAGGTGGTGAATATATTAATATTCTAGTTAGTTTTGGTGACTATTACTTCAGTCTGTCACTTTTTCATCATACATCATCAAGATGTTAAAAGTTGGAAAAAAAAAAGTATTCATACTATAAAATTTTTGTAAAATTGTAAAAAATGTTTAAGAATCACTATTAGGAAGCCTATTATACATGAAGGAATACGATTCTCAACGTAGCTTCACCCATGTAACAGCTGAGGTGTGTGTGTGTGTGTGTGTGTGTGTGTGTGTGTGTGTGTGTGTGTGTGTGTGTGTGTGTGTGTGTGTGTGTGTGTGGTTGTAGACATAGAGATGGTTGGACAGCGCTGACGAGAGTTACAGCACAAGCTCATAAAGAGTAACTCGGCCCCGATGTTTGTATCTGCGCTCTCTCTCCAACAGTACCCTGGCAACACGTTCCACAACACCACACACACACGGACGCAGCCCTCCTTGGGGCTGTGTGGGCGGGGAAGAGGGGATGAGGACGAAGGAGAGAAAAGAGGGAGAGAAAAAAAATGATGGTGTGCTCTGACCATGTTTGGACACCTTTCTTCACTAACTGTCACAAGCGCTCACACACTGTGGATGCACTAGACAGCGAGGCTCTCTCCTGACCTAGAATCTGCTGACATGTTGGTTAACCACCTGACCGTCCACAGGCTGCCCAAGTAACACTCAGGGGCGTAGTGGTAAATACAGAGGGGGGTCAACTCTGTTGAGTACAGTTTACCCACCTTGTTTTCCCTCATTGATTAACACAGTTGATCAGAAAATAGGTGTGTAAACTCTCTGGCTCATTTTAAAGGGTTTACCCTCCACTACATGCCTGCCTCCACTGGAACACATGACAACGTCAGGCCAAACCCGTGACATGACAGTCTTTTTGGGGTGTGTCCTTGAAGAGGCCTTGAAGAGTGAGAGAAAGTAAGACTGAATCTTACCGTTCAATGTCTCGGGAAGCGCAGGAGCCGTGTTTTATTGTGGTCTTGATGATCGATGACTTTTTGATCTATTACAGTCCTCAGTGTGAGAACATAACATTCTGATACGTAATCCTAGAGAGAGATCCCATTTGTTCTCTGCGCAAAGTTAAACCATGTGTGTGTGTGTGTGTGTGTGTGTGTGTGTCTGTGTGTGTGTGTGTGTGTGTATGTGTGTGTGCGTGCTGTCTCCGGTGCCTCCGTACAAAGGCCCAGCTCCAGCTTTCCTCTAAGGCATATCAGTTCTTCAGCCCACAGGGTCGAAGTCCTCCCTGGGATTCTAATGAATTGTTTTAAGCTGGGATGGAGTAGATTTGTTCAGCCTTTAAACACATACATCCTTGTGCCCTCTCCGCTTCAACCTTAATTGCATCTGACCTCTGACCTGATAGATTAGATACAATTTAAGACCACGGAATTTAACTGCGGCCCTACTCATGTGAGATGTCTGTTGGTGGGGTTGCTAGAAATTAATTTAAATGTAAGTATACTTTTACTGTAGCAAAATGTTTGTTTAGAGTCTAGGGTAGCCTGTCTGATCCTTAGTATGCATACAGCTAACCTTTTACAAATACAAGAGAACTAAATACTCCCTTATCTGAGCAAATCTCTCTAGGAAGAGAACTAATACTCCCCTATCTGAGCACATCTCTCTAGGAAGAGAACTAATACTCCCCTATCTGAACACATCTCTCTAGGAAGAGAACTAATACTCCCCCATCTGAGCACATCTCTCTAGGAAGAGAACTAATACTCCCCTATCTGAGAACATCTCTCTAGGAAGAGAACTAATACTCCCCTATCTGAGCACATCTCTCTAGGAAGAGAACTAATACTCCCCTATCTGAGCACATCTCTCTAGGAAGAGAACTAATACTCCCCTATCTGAGCACATTTCTCTAGGAAGAGAACTAATACTCCCCTATCTGAGCACATCTCTCTAGGAAGAGAACTAATACTCCCCTATCTGAGCACATCTCTCTAGGAAGAGAACTAATACTCCCCTATCTGAGCACATCTCTCTAGGAAGAGAACTAATACTCCCCTATCTGAGCACATCTCTCTAGGAAGAGAACTAATACTCCCCTATCTGAGAACATCTCTCTAGGAAGAGAACTAATACTCCCCTATCTGAGCACATCTCTCTAGGAAGAGAACTAATACTCCCCTATCTGAGAACATCTCTCTAGGAAGAGAACTAATACTCCCCTATCTGAGCACATCTCTCTAGGAAGAGAACTAATACTCCCCTATCTGAGCACATTTCTCTAGGAAGAGTAGAATGACAACAGAACTTAACTTTAAATGCAATAATTTCTTTATTAACTCATTCATTATCATGGTAAAAGCAAAAGCAGAAAGTCACAAACGAATGATGATAGTGAATAATTGGTAAATATAAAATAAAAGTCACAACATAAAACCTGGTTTGGAAAGAAGATGAGATTTACCAAAAAAGGCCTTGTTCTGGCTCAGCTCATTCTTCTTTATCAGCCATATTGACAATTTCAGCAGCTCTAATCTAGCGAGAACCCAGAAACTCCTTTCTGAGTGTGACCCTCTCTTCCGTCAGGGCAGAGGGCTGTAGAGGTCAGAACATCAGGGGCTTGCTCAATTTCTACAATAATAGGCTGGAGGGGAACTCTGGTTCCGAATCTCCAACTGGGCTGCAGGCCATGGCCCCCCGAGTCCACCCCGAGCATCGCTGCTCTCATCTTTTTATACAATTTCTCTCATCTCTCTCTCCTCCCATCACATCAGACATTACATCAATTTCAACAAATCAATTTAAACACCCCTCCCTCGCCTAGAGCATTATCCATTCCAACCAATCAATGGTACACGACATTACCTCATTCAGAGTGATCATCCCATGGTCATCATATGCTTATTTGAGTCATCCTTACATAAACACTCACGTGCCTGTTGATCATATCACATGATTCATATTTGCAAGGTCATCTTGACGCTCAGTCTTATAATTCCAGTAGTCAACATACATACATACATAGTCTATCGAATTAAGCATATGACCTAAGATGACTTGGCTTAATCTTAAATAGGCATGTTGAATAGGCATGTTGAATAGGCATGTTAAATAGGCATGTTAAACAGGCATGTTAAATAGGCATGTTAAATAGGCATGATCACATGTTCAGACGTGTGACGAGATAGCTACGGCTCTCACCACCAACAAGGCTGGGTGGTCCTCCCTGGCAGAGACGTAATCTGCATTAGCATGTGTTCATATCTATTATTGGTGATCATCTTATATCTCCTCACTGTTGAACTGTTAATTGATTTTTTGTTTATGTAATTTGTTTATTGATTCTCAGTTATGCAATTTGTTTCTTTTCTTGAGGTGGATTAATGCTACGTAATGAGGACCCCTATGAAAACGAGATGATTTCTCAATATATGCCAACAGAAACGCAGTGAATGCTTATAAATAGGCTCCTATCATTCCTTCTAAAACAGAAGATAAACATCCTTCCTCCTCCTATGGGCTCACTGGGGAAAAGGTTATGTCCCCCCCCCCCCCCCCACACACACACACACACACCCAACCCCAAGGTCAGAGCTAGAGGCTGTTCCCCCAACCTCAAAACTGCCTTAGCACTTGCTATGGTTGCAGGAAGTTGGCCTACAGCACCATCTAGTGGCCAGAAATGTTTGTCTGACGTCACTAACACCAGTTTAAGGCCTGTGCCTTATAGGTGCGGGTGGTTGTGAATAACAGGACAGAACAGTAATTAAATATCGGAATTCAGGAAGACTTGCTCTGATTCCACACCACTTTCATGCCTGCCAGTGTTGGTGCAGAGTAATGGCTACAGCCAAACCACAAAGACTGCACTGACCTTCACACACCCACACATGCATGTGTGCACCAACACACCACACCACTGACCGAGCGTAACCCGAGACCAGACTGACCTTCTGGGTGCCTGCCGGTAGCGTGTCGGTCTGATCACATTCCAGGGGAGCGGCAGGAGCGAGAGTTAGGAGCTCATTACTGCAGAGGCAGGTGGAGCCAGACACACACTCTCTCTCAGACACATTCTCTCTCACAGACACACACTTTCTCTCACAGACACACAGTCTCTCTCACAGACACTCTCTCACAGACACACATTCTCTCACAGACACATTCTCTCACAGACACACTCTCTCACAGACACACTCTCTCACAGACACACACTCTCTCACAGGCACACACTCTCTCACAGACACACTCTCTCAGACACCCTCTCACAGACGCACACACTCTCTCACACACACTCTCTCACAGACACTCTCTCACAAACACACTCTCTCTCACAGACACTCACTCAGACACTCTCTCACAGACACTCTCTCACACACACTCTCTCTCACACACACACTCTCTCAGACACCCTCTCACAGACACACACTCTCTCACACACTCTCTCACAGACACACAGCCTCTCTCACAGACACACCCTCTCTCAGACACACTCTCTCTCACAGACACTCACACTCTCAGACACTCTCACAGACATTCTCTCTCAGACACACTCTCTCACAGACAGACACTCTCTCTCACAAACACACACCCTCTCTCAGACACACTCTCTCTCTCTCACAGACACACTCTCTCACAGACACACTCTCTCTCTCACAGACACACACAGAACCAACAAAGACAACACTTCCGTGAGCTCAGTGTTTTATTAAAACATTCCCAATACAAAACGTTACATCCCCCGAAGCGTAACTGTTAAGGATACGTTACATAACCGTTACATCTCATAGATACGCATAGACGTGGATAAATACATGTAACATGAACCTTGTAACATGGTTTTAAAAGCTGCATAAATAACCTTCAAGTATTCAGCCCGTGTTCAGACAGCTTCCTTCTGCTAAACATTCTCTCCTCAGCTAACTACACACCATCATCTAGCCCTGAACACACCCTCAACCAGAAACCATCCTCCAGCCCTGAACACACCCTCAACCAGAAACCATCCTCCAACCCTGAACACACCCTCAACCAGAAACCATCCTCTAACCCTGAACACACCCTCAGCCAGAGAGCATGCTGGTTAGCGTCCTACCACTGATTGAGCCGGGAAAACAAATGTAGTTCTGCTCTCGCCAGCCTCTGTGAGGATGGCACGATGATTATAGAGGACATGGCTTCGGCAGAAACATAGTAAGACCACGTCAACCACTATATATTTATAGCAACCAAATAAAATAAAAAATAAAACAGACTTTTGACCACTTGCTACTTTTAACCACTTTAAAACCCACACTGCTCAAATGTTTGGTTAAACTCCCTCAGAACCAGGCTACACACACAGGTGACTGAGGTGTCACACCAACAAAGGTATGGCCCTGGCTCTGTGAAGCCACATTCAGATATTACAGCCGCTGTAGGAAGCTAGTTTCAGAACGTCCCGTCTCCTCTGGAATATTTCCATACTTTCGTTTCCATAAACGACGTTTACTTTCGACGTTCCAAATAGGCGGTTGCGAGGCAATCACATCTCCTTCCATCATGGCTGTTTGTATCTGAACCTAGCATTAGGAGAATAGGGTGCGACATTTGACCAGGGTGTCTCATTCTGTATACAGTACATAAAATAGCAAGGCAGGTTACATTCCACCTGTACAGCTGCACTGTACAGACACAGCTGCACCAGGAAGAGCTTAAATATGATCAAACGTCACAAAAAGGGAGTGTTTGTGAGAATGAGAATACAAGGTATAGTACGGAGTTCGAGCTGCAGTAGGTTTAGCAAGCCCACGCACGTACACACACACACGCACGCGCACACACACACACACAGAAACAGTCATCCAACAGCCACCTGCCCCTATAAGGCACAGTCTATAACGGCTGTGTCTCACTCGTGGGTTAGGTAGTGTACTCTTTTGGCACATAGACCATGACGTGACCTTTTCCTCTTTGATATTGTCAGCAGTGCGGCGATGCTGGTTCATGAAACAGTAACATTCCACAGGGATGCCAGTCGAGGGCTGGAGCTGGAGGACGCAGCGCAGGACGGAGACGGATCAGCTGGTCTGGAGATGGACAATCAGGACCCTCCCACTCTTAGGAACTGACCTCAAACAGAACTGCATACATACACGCGCACACAGGCGCACACACACACACTCTTTCTACATACACTACGCTCCATACCCTACCAATCCAAAACTATAAAATGAGTCCACAGGTAGACGGGCACACAGACTCCTCCTCCTCGAGGTCAGTCTGTCTTCTGAATATGTCGTGTGCCGGCGTGCTGGCGAGCCAGCGTACGGTACAGGCAGGGTTAAATACTGGGCGTCGAGTGCGCGTCTCGACAGCAGACGTCCGCAATTCGTCCCGTTCACTGCGTCTCGCCGCGCTCCCCTCCCCGTCGCTGCGCCGCGACCACGTGGGGGTTGAACTGCGTGACGATGATAGTGATGTCGTCGCGGTACATGCGGGCCAGCTCCTCGGGCAGCGACAGCATCTTGGACAGCCGCTCGTGGTCGACGGTGCCGAACTCGTTGTTGCCGACGGCGTGGCGCATCAGGTGCGTCGCGGCGTTTTGGTCGACGAACGCCGACGACACGTGGGCCTTCCTCTCCTCCAGCAGCCCCTGCATCTGGCCCAGGGTGACCTTGTAGCCGCCCACGGTGAGCGGCTGGCGCTGTTGCACGCCGGTCAGGTACTCGCCGACGATGCGCACCACTTCCTGCCTGTGAAGGGTCTCCCACAGGCCGTCACTGCCCAGCACCTGGGGGGGGGGGGGGGGGACAGAGAGGAGGGACTTTGAAGCACAGAGCACGCCCACCATAACGCACGGGTAGGCAGAGGGGGGGGGCTACGGAGCGAGACACGCCCAGGGGTGCCGCCGCCGTCCTCTCCTTACCAGGAAGCGGTCCTGCGGCCGTAGTTTGTGGTACGTGATCTCGGGCTCGGCGGTGAGGTAAGGAGGGGTGTGGTAGTTGGGCGGGATGAACTTGGTGTGCTCGTTCTCGTGGAGCTGGTCGGGGCCGGACTCCAAGACGCGCTTCTGCAGCTCGATGCTCCACTTGAACTTCACGTCCCCGAACGCGCGGAACGGCATGAGGAGGCCAAGCAAGCGGTCCTGTAGGGGAGAGGGAGAGAGAGAGAGAGGGAAGGAGAGAGAGTGAGTGTGAGGGGGGGGGAGAGATGGAGAGAGAGAGAGAGAGGGACAGAGACAGGAGGGGAGAGAGAGGAAGAGAGATGGAGAGAGAGAGAGAGAGAGAGAGAGAGAGAGAGAGAGAGAGAGAGAGAGAAGGGGGTAAAAGGGAGTGTGAAGGAGACGTAATCACATGACAGAAACCAACAACAGGACACCATGTGAGATTTGAGATAAGGGAGAGAGACAGGTTTTTGGAGGTGAGGACAAGTTAAGAATACCACAGAGATCACATCACATGTACAGCGAGGTCCCACAGCGGGTCCGCGGAGCCGGGGGGGGGGAGGGGGGGTTCCGTACCTGTCGTACTACCGTCTTCCTCTCGGAGGGGGGGTGCTCTGAGCACACGCGAGCCACCTCGTCCTCGTTCTGGGCGTTGTGGTCGTTGGTGAGCGTGTGAGCGCTGAACGAGCCGTCCTCCTCCTGCACCCCCAGCACAGCACGGCCGTCCCCTGTGTTCGCTAGATACCTGCAGCACCAGAAAGAGACAGACATGGGCAGTGAGCAGATACATTAGGCTACTAGTGGTAAATGGTAAATGGACTGCACTTATATAGCTTTTAGCCAAAGCGCTTTACAATGAAGGCCTCTCATTCACCCATTCACTAATGCAATGCAAGGTGCTAGCCTGCTCATTTGGAGCAATTTGGGGTTCAGTGTCTTGCCCAAGGACACTTCGAAATGTCGTCAGGAGGATTTAAGGTTAAAGGCCCAATGATTGTCACACACCTGAGTGTGTGAAATTTGTTCTCTGCTTTTGACCCATCCCCTGGGCCAAGCAGGGAGGCAATTTTTTATAGTCTTTGGTATAACTCGGCCGGGGATCGAACTCCCGACCTCCCAGTCTCAGGGCGGACACTCTACCCACATGGCCACTGAGCTGGTCTGGAGGAGTCGGGATTCGAACCGCCGACCCTACGATCATTGGACGACCCGCTCTACCTCCTGAGCCACAGCCGCCCCGTGACATTCTGACTGAAGGTTGACTCTCATAAGGCTGGTTTGTTCATCAAACCCATGGAAACGTCACAATGCATAAACAGACATTAGTATAACATAGCAGTAAGACGTATGGAGAGATATGCTGCGGTGTCCATACAGGTCTGATCCCTGGACGTGTGCCACACAAGCCGTCGCTCCAGAGAAGGCCACTCTCAGAACCCAGTAGTGCAGGAAGGCATTCGAATCTCCCACCTAGACGGTCAACAACGCAAATCAGCTCTCTCCCAAAACAGACAGATGGACAGACAGATGTATACTGTCAAGACGCCGAGGTCTCCCACCTGAGCCTCCAGGGACAGGTCGTTGTCCAGCCTCTTGAAGGCATTCTGCAGCGCCTCTCCAGTGTCAGGAGTTTCCCCTGGACTGAGAACCGAGGGGGAGAGTCAGAGAGTGGGGTAAAAGACAGGTAAGCGAGGTCCTAAAACACACTTTTTTAACACTGCTTTTACCACGTAGTGTTACTTGTCTTAATATCCTAGTGTTCTTAATTTGTATTCTGTTTTCATAGTTTTTATTCTATTTTACATTATCTTTTAATCTTTTTTTTATTCTATTTTACATTATCTTTTAATCTTTTTTTTTTTACTTTGATTGTTTCTTTTAAATCTGTTCTCACTGTGTTTATATGACTCACGTTTTTATCCATCACTTTTTATGGAGAGCACTATGTGCTCCATTGATTTGTATGAACGGCGCTGTAGAAATAAAATGACATTGTGTGCGACTCCGCAGACGAGGGGCTCTCCGTACCTGTAGAGGTCGATCAGCTCCTGCCAGTACGTCCTGAGGCTGCTGAAGTAGAGGGTCTGGGCCTCCCTGCTGAAGTAGTCGTTGGGGTGTTTGTGCCACTGCAGGATGGGGCTGAGAGGCCGGCCCGCCTCCACCGCCGCCTCCAGGTCGCACAGGGTGGAGTGGGGCAACAAGGACACCGCCAAGTAGTAGAACAGCCTCTCACTCAGGGCCTGGCGGACAGGGACGGAAGAACAACGTTACCCAGGAGACACGTGACGGAAGATGGCGAGGGGGGGGGGGGGTCTCGGTCCGGACGGTTACCTGCGCGCAGGCGCAGCCGGCGTGGCCGTCGAACACGCCCAGCAGGATCCCCCGCGTCTGCAGGCAGGTGGCGGCGCTGCGCCGGTCCTCTATGGGCGCGTTGGCCGGCAGCTGGTTACTGTCGAAACCCAACACCGACGACACGTTCCTCCCATCGAACTCCGGCACCTTGGACCAGGACCCACACACATGATCTTTAGATCACACTCTGGCATTCGGAGAGAGAATGAGTGAGTGTGTGCGTGTGGGAGGGGCGGGGGGTTAGAGGGGCAAACCTTAAAGCTGTACTCGTTGGCTTTGAGGATGGAGTTGACTTGTGGGGGTGTGAGGTTGTAGCTGTGAAGGTTGGAGCTGGTGCGGTAGTCTCGTGCGGACGAGCCAGGCGGCCGGTGGCTGTGTCGGGAGGTTGGGCGCTGAAGAGAGGGGCAGCAGTGTGCCTGACGTTGGCATGGTGACAGGCTGGCGCCCCAGAGCTTGGCGCGGGGCAAGCCTCGGAGCAACTGTGATGTCACAGGCATGGCAACACGCTCAGGACACACACACACCTGCAGGCAAAGTGTAAATATTGATTGAAATATTTGATAGTAATGTCCCTATCCTATCACAAATGAATGACCAGGATACTGATTGACTTGCCTACCACTATTTGGCCAACCAAGTGGCTCCAGCCGGAGCTTGCCCTATTCTCGGGATCAACCTCGGCTAGGCTACCCTGCTATTTATAACCCTGAAATCGCAGTTGTGACATCCCTGCTCCTGATACGCTCTCTACAGCCATACCCCTGCTTGTCCTACCGAACTAAATACTTGGAGTGACTTCCCTCGGCTCTCCACCCGCTTACATAATAATAAGAGATATGCAGCAACGTGTGACGCTGCTCGAACCTCTGGATAAGGGCTCATGGAAAAATTAGAAGACGAAGTAGCAAAGTGGCTATCGATAGTCAGAACGCAGCAGACTATGAATGCAGGTCAAATACCAGCGCATTACAAATCATAAATGTAGAGCAGATACAGTAAACGCCATATATGTTAGGAAGTATCGAAATTATTGTATAGCTATCTGATGGCATTGTGCATTGAATTAGTTGGCTGTCCACGGTTGTGAACCCAGGACTTCTCGCGCCCTGCCCATCTCAGCCCAATTTCATCCATGGGCGCAGCCGCAGCTAGCTAACGTAGGAAAGTTGTCTACTGTTGACATACAGTGTCAGTTCGGGACGGTCAGCCATGACAAGCTGAGGTCACAAGCTCTTATTGTCACCTGGATGACTTGAATCAGTCTCTAGTTAGTGCGTTATGTAGCTGGTTACCCTACTTTATATGTAAAATTTAGCAAACAAGCTAGTTGGTAAGACAGCTAAGCTAACACCGGCTAACCGTGCTGCATTGCAATGACATGCGTCAGCTACTGTAGCTCCAAGCTGGGCTCGAGCCTGGCTACGCCTAGCAATACACTGACCGCTGAAAGAAGGCAAACCATTTGTATAGTCATATTAACACACGGTCTGTGGAAGACTTACAACGCTAATCAAAGTGCATTTAGCTGAATACCACCTGGCCACTTACCCTAATCGACGGGTTTGCGGTGGGTATCGCAGTAACTGAATATCACAGCCCACCGACCTGCGTCATGGCTCAGAGCCCAGGTCCAGACACACGCTGATTGGCCTTTGGGATGTAGTGAGGTTAACCCATTACACACCGGAACGTATGTCGCACAGCCCGACTTTCCATTCAGCAGAAATGTAAACAGTAAAATGTTAGGGAATAATGCTGTTTTAATTTTTTATTTAATCTTTATTTTACCAGCTGGTCCATTGAGATCATAGATCTCATTTACATGGGAGACCTGGCCGAAATAGCAGCATGTTATAGCAGCCAAAAACAATGATAAAAACAATAGAATATCGGTGATAACATAATGTACAAATTAAAATACCTAAGGACATTGACACGTGCCAACGGAATCATTTAACAACGATCTTATAAGTGCTTTAAAATCAGGCAAAGAGACCAATTCCATTAGCTTTAGATCTTTTTGAAGGCTATAGGGCTTGGGAAAATGTAGTCCCAGACACGACCATCTTGTTTCTACACAGGTGTATCTATTCGTCTGATTGCATAGGATTCTATGCAGTAGAGCCAATCAGACAAATAGATACACCTTTGTAGAAACAAGATGGTCGTGTATGGGACTACATTTCCCCAAGCCCTATTCCGGGTAAGGAGAGCAGAGCACATAAAAGGAGAAGCTGCTCGATTTGTCAAAGCCTTTTTCCCAGTTCAGTCTAGATCCTGCACAAGACAGCAGGATCACATCATGTGATCTGAGACTGTAATTACTTACAGGTCTCCATGCAGAGAGGAAATTTAGCTACTGGGAGTTTATTAGGCTGGGAGTTTACCTGGGATAGCTTTATAAATGAGCAGGTACCAATGACTGAGCCCCCGCAAGGTCAGCGAAGGTGAGCCAGCCCTGGAGTACAGTGTACAGTAATGAGTTTAGAGCTTTACAATGTGATAAAACAGTGCAATGTGATATGGTGAATCTACCATACGCAGGCAATGTGAGTGCATTCATGTACAACCGATCACCATAATCAAGGTAGCAGAGACCAGTCGTCTTCTTGCCTCAAAGGAGAAACAAAGACTTGTTTCTGAAATAAAACCCAAACTTCAGCCGTTTGTTTTTGTTTTTTTTTGAAGATTATGAACCTGTTGAATATTATCTGCCAGGTACTTAGAGTCAAAGAGATGAGATATGGTCATAAAACACCATGGGTGCAATGGAGTTATAATAAAATCACTTTTCTATTTAGTTTACAGCACCATAAAGATACCTGTAATCACACTTCCATAACTGTTGTTGTTGGCACCATCCAAGTGTCAGTGTGTGGATCATCAGTGGTATTTCAGTGTGGACCATCTGTCCTAGAATTTCTGCTTCTCAACTTCAAACCTGCTTTACAAGTCGCCATTGTTGTTGTTTTTTAAAGCAACTTAGAAGTAGTAGAAGAAGTTCTTCATGAAATGAACAGACTTACAACATATTAATACACTGTTTTTACTCAGTATAAAACATCAAATACAAAAAATTCAAATATTTACATCATCTATCAAAATACTGAGTCGAATGGTACAAAATCATCAGTATAAAAACACTGTAGCTGCACAAGCTGTGGAAAATTAGAAATGCTATTGACAAACAGCTAAGAAGGCATAGCCAGAATAAAAGACAAAAAGTAAAAATAAATGGACACTAAATAAGAAATCTCCGGTCCACCAATGTCTTGTTTGCAAGATTTCTTCGCCCCAAAACATTGCGAATCAAACGAAAGATCTGAAAAACAAAACTGTTATTTTTCAGTAGTTCAAGGTTATAAAATGGCACGCACGCACACACACACACACACACACACACACACACACACACACACACACACTGACCAGTTGTTGTAGGTATGTGAGTACAGCAGCCAGAGTGTAGTTCTGAGCCCCCAGGTCGACCACACAGAAGAACAGGGTATCGAAGATCAGCAGCGTGGCCTCGTTCCCGTAGAACAGCACATTGCTGAAAGAGTGAGACTCATCTACAAACACACACACACACACACACACACACACACACACACACACACACACACACATATACACACACATACACATACATACACACACACACACACACACACACATACACACACACACACACACACACAAACACATATACACACACACGCACACGAATAGGTCAGCTGGTCATCAACAGGTCACCTGGTGATACGGGGGCACAGTGTTGAGTCATTACCATTGTAGAAAATGCTTTTGTCGATGGGCTCTATGAACTCCATCCCGATGACCCTCTCAAAAAATAGCTTGTCTTTCACTATGTAGTCCAGGTCCCGATGGCCCTACAGACAACAGAAGGAACCCCAGAGACAGATTTCACTGGGCTGGATGAAATACACAAGTGGCTCTTTGACAAGTGCAAAAATGATGGCATATTATGTTGTGTCACTGCTACAGTATGACAAATTCATGAAGAATCCAATGCGGTTCTGGGTGTGTGTACGCATGTGTGCGAGCACTACTAACATGGTCTATAATGGATCCCAGGAAGCGGTTCATGCTGTGGTAGGCTTTGGTGCTTTGCTCAAACGGGTTGGCCGGCGACGCGTCCACCAACCGAGACGGTCCGTTCCTCTGCGAGACACAGCGGGAAAGACGTGTTCAGCACGTTCGGAGAGCTCTAAGGTACGTTGTGTAAACACATCACGCACGCACGCACGCAAACAAACAAACAAACACGCACCCTGTTGAGAGGCTCCCGGATGCGGTCGTACTGCTGTCTCAGGCGGTTGGTGATGGACACCTGGAAGGTCTGGGTGTCCGTGTTGGGGAGCAGCCCCCGCTGACCACACAGGGACTCCTGTAGACAGAGAGACAGAGACCCCGTTTACACCTTGCATTAAAATGCGTTCTTGGTGATCAGATTGCAATCTGATTGTGCTAAACCACATGAAAATACAGGTGTAAATGCGCCCAAAACATTTTGAGGACAGATTGCTATCCGATCAGCCAAACCACCTCCGGAGGTGGTCAGGGACGCATTTCGACCACATTTAATATAAGTGTAAATGGAAATGCGTTTTTAATCCACATATCAACAATGTGGGCGGAAATACGTAGCCGTTGGAACGCGCCGGTTCCAGACCAGCAAGGAGCAGGCTTCCATGACAGCTAGCAAGAAAGCATTACAATGGATCCTGGTCAAGGCTGGAGTCCAGACGAGACAAAAGTGTCTACTCTCAATTTGGTCGGACGAAAATATTCAAGCACAAACAGGATGTGACGTTCGATTGTCAGCTGGACAGAGTCGATCGGATCTCAAATGGATGCCAGGTGTAAATGTAATCAAGCTAAATCATTATCTCGATACAATCTCGATACGAGATGCATTTTAATGCAATGTGTAAACGGGGTCAGTGAGAGAGGAGGGGGTGGGGTGTGGTGAGAATCTCTACATGGATGACAGCTCTGGCAGGAGAGGGACTGGGTTCACGCACCGCCTCCCTCTTCAGGTTGTTGTTCATCTCCTCCATGTTGGTGTCGGCGTGGCCGTGCACAGAGCGCCCGTGGATGTAGTAGCCGAAGCACTTGTGGGACAGGAGCAGCACGGAGATCTGCACAGACGCGCGCGCAGAGAGACATTCAGAACGGGCAGTGCGCAGCGAACGCTTATGAATAGTTTCCTTTGTATGACGAGAGAAAGAGAAACACGCTGGATAGACGCTCTACTCACGTTACTGATGGAGCAGAGGTCCACGAACTGGCGGATCTTATCTTCCACGAAACGCTCGTGGAACACGGTGAAGAACACCATCTACAAGAAACGATCACATCGTGAGGAGGGTATAGGAGACGGGTTCCTGTTCGAACGGGGCTGCGGTTTCGTCCGTGCGTGCGGGCCGGCCGTGGGCGAGCCTGGGGCTACCTGCAGCAGTCCCACGCCGAGCCAGAGTGTGGCGGCCAGGCCGTAACGCAGCGTCAGGCTGTAGGGAGGGGTGTAGGCCCGGGGGGGGCGCTCCAGCGCTGACCAGGGGTCCCTGAGAGCCAGATTGGAGAAACCCACCACCTGGACAAGAACAGAGGCATGGGTTACATTAGGACAGAGGAAAGGAAGGAAGGAGGGAAGGAAGGAAGGAAGGAAGGAAGGATGGAAGGAAGGAAGGAAGGAAGGAAGGAAGGAAGGAAGGAAGGAAGGAAGGAAGGAAGGAACGAACGAAGGAAGGAAGGAAGGAAGAACAGGAAGGAAGGAAGGAAGGAAGGCTGGAGAGATGACAGACTGGGATGCACACAAGCCGAAGGGGTGTGTGTTTGCGTGTACCTCTAGAAGAAAGAGAACCGCCATGACTTGGAAGGTTGGCTCGATCTTGCGGATTGTCTGGATCTCGTTCCATTCGTTAGCAACAAAGTAGGTCCTCCAGATGCTGACAGGAGAGGGGTCACGCTTCGCCTCGCCAGAGCCTGACGACAACCACATCCTTATTCATCTCTCATTCAAAGAGATACGGAATTATAGAGCTGAAGATGATAATCTATGAGAATGGATTAGCAGATATAGAAACCCATGTGTGTATACCCTGGACAATCCTGTTGGCTTTACCACGTGGTCTCTCCCAGTCAATGAGGAACACATCCACTGATACCTGCTGGATAAGCTTGTGGAGAAACTGTACCGTCTGGATGGATGGACACACACACACACCACACACACACACACACACACGCACACGCACACACACACACAAACGTATTAAGGTATAAATACACAGAAATCACTTTAGCTTCCAGATAAACACACACACACACGCACACAAACACACTGTGTGAGGTCTCACCTTGAGAGCGAAGGCACAGCCGATATATGTCACAAAGCGCTCCTCTTGAGCAGGCAACGGCAACAGCACAGACACAAACTGCTGGGCCTAAACAGCAAACACACATAAACACACATTTAAACCTCCTGTTCACAAAGGTAGTCTAGAATAATCACACAGTTAAACCTCCTGTTCATGAAGGTAGACTAGAATAATCACACATTTAAACCTCCTGTTCATGAAGGTAGACTAGAATAATCACACATTTAAACCTCCTGTTCATGAAGGTAGACTAGACTAATCACACACAGTTAAACCTGTTCATGAAGGTAGACTAGACTAATCACACACAGTTAAACCTGTTCATGAAGGTAGACTAGACTAATCACACACAGTTAAACCTCCTGTTCACTAAGGTAGTCTAGAATAATCACACACAGTTAAACCTGTTCATGAAGGTAGTCTAGACTAATCACACACAGATAAACCTCCTGTTTATGAAGGTAGTCTCGAATAATCACACAGTTAAACCTCCTGTTCGTGAAGGTAGACTAGACTAATCACACACAGTTAAACCTCCTGTTCGTGAAGGTAGACTACTGTAGACTAATCACAAACAGTTAAACCTCCTGTTCGTGAAGGTAGACTAGAATAATCACACACAGTTAAACCTCCTGTTCGTGAAGGTAGACTAGAATAATCACAGAACAGGAACAGGGAGAGGAACTTGCCTCCAACGTCTGAGAGTGCAGGAGACAAAAACTTAACTCTCAGTTTCAACCGAGGACAGATAACAAGGAAGATATGCTGTATGTGAGGATGACATGTCAGAAAACATGGGAAGCATCCCTTGAATCTTGTTTGTATCATTTGGATTAGTTTCAGATATGGATCAAATTGACTCTACTGACCTTGTAGAAGATCAGCCAGTAGAGTCCAGTTCCCACCGTGATGATGAAGAACACGTTAGCCAAATCACCAGCATAGAACAAAACGAACTTCATCACAGTCTGGGAGAGAAAGAGAGAGAGAGAGGTGTGTGTGTGTGTGGGGGGGGGGTTAAGGAAGGATATACATTTAATGTTGGTCCTTAGAGAGAGAGAGGAGTGTCATCTCTACACTAGATTCAGATTTGAGCGTTGGGGCTCTGGTACCTCCATGTCGATGAGCGGGGAGGCAATCCTCCTCTTCCAGCTGGCTGTCTTCAGCAGTGAATACAGTACAGCTACACCACCCAGCACCCCTAGGGCTATCTACACACACACATACACACACACACACACACACACACACACAGACCAGGGGTCAGTACTTTGGGATTACTCTGTGATGTCCCCCTTGTGGTCAAGGCTGACTTCCTCATCTGGATACTCACATCTGTCTTTATGCGAGCCTCAATCTGGTCCATCTCATATTCGACAGCAAACGACACCTGAAAACACACATCACTTAAATAGCCTTGTGTGTGTGTGTGTGTGTGTGTGTGTGTGTTTGTGTGTGATTACACCTGGTCGAGGGGTGTGTGTGTGTGTGTGTGTGTGAATATGGGGTGTGTGATACTCACTGAAACGGTCTGTGTGTCGGGGTCTGTGATGAGGATGTCTGAGTAGGACACAGAGAGCAGTGGAGGGAACACCTGCCCCCTCTGAGTGTCTGGTACCAGCTGGAACCTGCTCCAACATACACAACAGTTGGTGACAAAAGTGAATAGGTGACAAATAGGTAAAAAAAAAAAAAAAACTATATAGAGGGAAAAAAAAAAGTGTGTGTGACGCACCTTATACTGATGCTACTAGCAATGCGAATAACTTTAGGCAAGGAGCTCAGACTCTTCTCTCTCCCGCTGAGGGTGTCTACCAACAACAGTCGCCGGGTCAGGTACCAGTTATTCATGTTCCCTGTATAAACACACACACACACACACACACACACACACACACACACACACGTTATCAGTTTCTCAAACATCCACATGAACATGTATTGTACAAGGCCAGACACACTGACTCAGACACGCCCGCACCTTGGTTGGTGAACAGGCCGTTGTATTGTTGGTTAAGGTTGCGCGTGGGAAGGGGGAGGAGCCTCCTGCTCTCGCTGCTGCTCTGGTCCACAAACACGTCGTAGAACAACGGCTCGGGATACACACGCAACAGATCCACTACGGAGAGAACACACTGCGCACACACACACACACACACACACAGCATATAACAGCAGCTCAAGCTCAAGGAAAAGATGCAGATACGAAGAGGCCCTCTATCCAAAATAAAACATTTGAGACACTCACACTCTCTTGGTAGGTGGTGCCAAACGCGTAGGCAGATCTCTGTCGGGCAGCTGTATCTGGACACAACTGAGAGAGAGGGAAAGACGTTCTCCAGTAACTTCATATGTACAGAATAGAGTCTGTCTTACAACCATCCACTGGGCTAGGCTTATGAGACAGGGCTCTGCTGCCACCCTCTGGCACTCACAGGTATTTCTGTACACAGCTCAATCTCGCCCCTGGCACTAGAGACTTGCTCTCAATCTCATGTGATTCCGGTCCCACGATCTTACCTGCAGGTCCCCCTGGGTATGGTGCTGACTAGACTGTATTAATAATGTGTTTTTGTGTGTTCTGTGTATATGTGTTATGTAAAAATATGCTATTGTCAGCTTCATTTATACTGTATTTGAGCCATTGTATAATAAAAGCTGTAATAAAAAATATTATTATTATTTTTTATCTTACCTGCAGGTTAGCCCCTCCCACCTTCTCCCAGGACAGGAAGTCTCCTCTGATGTTGTAGACAGCAGCCAGCAGGTTGATGTCTGTGTTCTGAGGGACATGAGCGTGATAGAAGGGTGACTGGTGGGTTAGTAGTAGTACTCTGCCTAGGATGACTAGTACATATGTTATAGCAGCAGTGATTTTGTTTGTTTTGTGGTTAGGAGTGCTGTGTTTGAGGCTGTAAGAGTAAAAATGTGTTCTGTACAACGTTACAATGAGAAGACAAGGGGTTGGGGTCACAGAGAGGTTTGGAGGAGGTGTGTGTGTTTGGAAAGGGGGGCTAATTGCCATGGTAAGCTGGTTATCTTTACAACCAGGGTGGTATGGAAAGGGCAGCCCAATGATCCGTGTCCTGTGAGCTTTACAACATATACCTGGGACTGGGAGGGTCCATCTATGTCTAGGTTTTAAGTCTTTTATTACGTCCAGATTTGTCAACAGGAAAGGGGAGTTGCACATCTTCTGGTTAGAGTGTGAGAGACAGATTGCATTGGGCGCTCTCTCAACTGACCAGCCTTGCTGCAGGTTGCTTGACAAGAAGCCACACTCGAGTGTTTGTGACAATCCTTGTGGAATAAATTCTGCTAGCTCTGTTGAACTATCTTGCTTCTTAACCAATATTGAATGAGAAATTCTACAACAAGGCGCTGTATAATGAGCCAGCTGTCGTGAAGGGTTAGACTAATTGTTCAACCACTGTTAGTTTAGAGTCTCTGTGCGTACTGTAGTGGAATTTCTTTATCAACCTCTTTGAACAGACGCCAGACTTCTGAATTCGTTAAATATTGTTTATTCTTAAGTTACATCTGCAGACGGGCTAATGACACAACCATGAAGCAAGGTAAGCAATCTCCAAGCTCTTCTATGTCATCAGCATTGAGCTTCTGGAGTGCTTCATATTTATATCCCACAGAAGAAACCGCTCTCTCAAGAACTTGAGAGATAAGACTTCTGGAGAAAGCGATAAGGCTACCGTTGCTAGGGTCCTCCTAGCAACAGTTTTACATCATATAAGTAGAATCAACAACAAGTCACACAGTATAGTGGTGGCCATATTGAAATCAACAGCACTAAGCAGTATATCATTACTCTTGTACTTAAATTTTCCACAACAGTACTGACCCGTCTGTTCCCCTTGAAGCTGAACCCCGTAAGGAGTGGTGCGGTCTGCAGCACGCGACCGGCCAGGCCTGGCTGGTCTCCGTAGTAAAGCCACGGCAGATTGACCCTCCTGAAGTCACATGGGACAGAAGGAAGAGTCATGGCTGGTTTACATGACTGGTTAAGAGTGGAACTTCCCACAGTGCACCTACACAGTTGATCACCGAACGATCACAGAACACTGTAGTGACTGGGTTACCAGTAGGAGTTGTCCTGCGTTGAGCCCAGGGCGGCGGTGGATCTGAAAATGGCGCCGAAGAGGCCGCAGGCGTCATTGGCCACACTGCTGAAGGAGTGCATGTTCATCACGCACATGTTCCCCAGAGCCTGGCACGCCGTCAGGTTGGAGAACACCTGCGGAACACGCGCACGCGCAAAACAAAGAACACGGCAAACAGATTATACACACTGTGTGAATGGTCCTTGTGGTAGGAGGAGGACACACAGGGCTGGGGGGATGTAGAGGTGTGATGGTGGTAAATGATAAATGGACTTCACTTATATAGCGCTTTAATCAAAAGCACTTTACAGGCCTCTCATGAAGGCCTCTCATTCACCCATTCACGCACACATTCACACAGCAATGCAAGGTGCTAGCCTGCTCATTGGGAGCAATTTGGGGTTCAGCCCAAGGACACTTCGACATGTCGTCAGGAGGAGCCGGGATACGAACTGCCGACCCTACGGTCATTGAACGACTCGCTCTGCCTCCTGAGCTAAACGGCCGCCCCTGGTAGAGGCTGTGTTTACCAGGCAGGCAGCTGCTGAGGAGTAGAGGTTTTTGGAGAACCACGCTGACTGGACAGGGAGAGCCTGCAGGGGGAAATTCACAGAGAGACAGATGAACATGAGAGAGATATATAAAGAGATTGAGTCAAAGTATAGCCCTGTTCACACCTGGCATTAACATGCGTCTTGGGCGATGACCCAATCACAAGCGGACAGCTCCAAGTCAGTTCACACCTGGCATTAGGACGCGTCTCCAACAGGCGTCTGGAGTGAGCGACCACTTGTGATCGGATCTCACTTCCCCGCTTCATATGCAGATGAACACATACATCATTTACGTTCGCAAAGACGAAATGCGTTGTTGTTTTTAACGGGCAGGAGGCAGAAAATGTTAGCTGTTCAAAGGCTTGCAATAGTCTACGCGTACGCACAGTGTTAAGGGTGCTGAAGCCCCAGCTGCAGAACCATGTCTCCCTAAAAGTAGGCCAGTAAACTCAGAGCCTGTTCTACTTTGAGGTACCAAACAAAAAAGAAACAAGAGGAGCAGGCCCCTTATGGTGGGGGACAGTATACAATATGAGGTTGGGATCCAGACTACAGACACCACAACCAGACCGGGGACTTCAATGGAAGACGCCATCAGATGCCGCGGCAACCCAATAACCATTGGGGAGATCCCCCACCCAACACGTATTTCCTGCCTCAACGAGAGTTTCCTCCCCTAATTCAACATGGGCAGAAGATGCCGGAATAGCCACCTGTAGCTCCAGCCAACCACGAGAGAACAGGAAGTTTGCACCAGATGGGTGCAGCTGGGTTGGGTTGGTTGGGTGTAAGCAGCCGTGTGAGACGAGCGAGAGATCAACCCACGCACGGTGGAAAGGAAGCTTCGAATGCTGAAGTCATAGTGTACCTCTTACGGGAGCGGGGGGAGGGCGGACCTTTCACACATTGTCTAATTCACTTTTTTATTTTTGTTATAACCGAAAAACTAAGGTTATCGCAGTGTTCCAACAAAGAGGTATGACAAGTTAATTTATGAGACCAACGGAACTAATAGCTTATGCTGTGTCGGCTTGTGTTGGCAACCTTCCTGCCGCTGCTAGACTATGGTGATTTATTGTATACGAGTGCTTCTGCCCACTGTTTGTGGTCGCTGGATACTGTGTGTCATTGTGCCTTGCGATTTGTGACTGAGTCAGATGGGGACACAAGCCTCGTTCAAGAGGCTGATGGCTGTGGGGAAGAAGCTGCCTCTCTGTGGCGTGCAGACGTGGTCCTGGTGGACCTCCTGCCTGAGGGGAGTGGCACGAAGAGATTATGGCCGGAGTGGGAGGGGTCAGCTGCAAAATTCCTGGCCCGCTTCAGGGTTTGTTTGTTTGGCCCTGTCCTTGGCTGTAGTAGCGGAGTACCAGATGGTGATGGGATGGAGCAGCGGAGTACCAGGAGGTGAAGATGAACTCGATGATGGAGGTGTAGAAGATCACCATCATTTTTTATATTTGTGTGTTTGTTTGAAACCTAAATGTATGTTTTTATCCTGCCTTCTCGCCGGGTCTGTCTTGAAAAAAGAGATTTTAAATCTTACTCACCAGCTGGGCAAAGTTGACATTTGGGTTGACAGCAGAGGGGAGGTTGTTAGGAGGGAAACACAATCCTCCTGCCTGAGAAGAGACACAGGCCACATTAATGACGGGTGCACGCTCTGGGCTGGGTGGCTGTACAATGGACTCATGTATGACACACATGTGAGGGCACAGACAAAGGCGCGCTGGACTCACCAGGATGTTAGTGGGGCCACACACACAGGAGAGGGAGGTATTGATGAAGGAGGCCTGACACCTCTCACACCTGAGAGAAAAGAGCAGTACTTTCTCACACACCTTGGTTTACAAAAATATCAGTTCAGTCAGAAATAAATTTGAACCATTTATTAAACAAAAAGGGTAATACGTTTTGTCTTGGAGTTGGTGGCTCTGGTCAAGGGGTACTACTACAGTACCTACTACCTGCGTAACTGCCTGAGGGGTGCATAAATTTACATGACCATAATCAAGGCAGGGTGCACTGTAAGGAACAATCCCACTGACAGACATGCAATGCAATACAGAACAGAACGAGTGGTGGCAGGAGTGGGGAGATATTTGATTTGGTGATAAGAGATGGGCCTGCTGTCGGGATGTTTACTTGTGGTACTTACATATAACCTAGAGTATGTCTAATGCCTTAAGGGCACTAGGTAACTTGTGTCAACACCGATCAGTCAATAGCTATATGTACAGTGGATGATCTCCTAGTTACTCCATAGCAGCACTCCAAGTTTGTTTGTTTACTTCCTCGGTATGTATAATGGCAATGTGACATTGTAATCGGGTCTCAATGTCACAATGACATTGGCGCACTGCCATTACACATGCTGAGGAAGGACACTGCCCGAAACGTTCATGTGGCTAATAAAGTAAACAAACAAACTTGGAGTGCTAACTATTCTCTTTTTCATATGATCTACTACATTTAGGATTGAGCACTCAGGCGCTTATTTTTAAAAGAATGAGGTCCCCTGCTGCACAAGCAAAAAGGTCAAGCGACGATGATGATGAAGTACCGAAGAGAAAGTCTTCAACATCGTCTTGGGAGCCTCTTGTACTGTCGCAGAGGTCCCCTGTGCAATTACAGGTGGAGTACCTCAATACTAGGGTAGGGAAGGGCGCAAGGTCACAGAAGGGCTTAAGGATGACCTTTGCCAGCCTCTACACAAGCACAAATCGAGGCACAAGGCCCATCGTTGGAGTGCTGACATCACCTGCCCCTCTGAGATTGTAAAGCCTGCAGAAGGGAGACCTAGTGCTGGGAACCTTTGTCTCCCAGCAAACAACTAGCATCAGCGATATCAACACCATGCGACCACCCCAAGAAACTACCACCACCAGACAACCACCCCAAGAAACTACCACCACCAGACAACCACCCCAAGAAACTACCACCACCAGGCAACCACCCCAAGAAACGTCCACCACCAGACAACCACCCCAAGAAACTTCCACCACCAGGCAACCACCCCAAGAAACTTCCACCACCAGACAACCACCCCAAGAAACTCTAATCCGCGAAAGAGAGGAGAGGCCATCGAGAAGCCACCATCTCAGCATCACATGAAAGAATCGTCAAGACCACCGCAGTCAGTCAAAAGCATTCATCGGGTGAGGACAAGGAGCAGTGGGTGAAGAGAACACATGAAGAAACATTGACAAATGGGCAGCAAACTATAGCTATTAAATGTATAATGTAGATTAACAAAGTATATAGTTTTGTATTAAGGGTTTGGTTGAGACTGTGGTGGAAGTTAGTCGGTCGGAGGCAATAGGGCGAATGACTCGCCTTACCGGAAATAAAACAAACAAACAACAAACAAACTGGAGTGGAGAATCAAAACAAAACATTCACCACCCCATTACATTAGGAAGGACCGCCCTAAAGATGCAGGATTGGTTCTGAAATGCAGGGTTTTTTCTATGTCTCAAATTGTTTCCACCCTCTTCAGTCTCTACGAGTGCTGGTCTTTATTGTTGATCAAGCGACTCGGAGTTAATCAGCTGATAAATTGAAGTACAAACTGTGATTACACGTCTTATATAGTTGTGAATGTGAGAAGAAAGCTCCCACTTAGACATTACCTCATTGGCATATTTGTCATGGAAGGATAACAAATGTACTTAGGACAGGGTCACATACAGTATGGTTAAGACATATCAAAGCAGCCGCGTGAGCAGCCAACATAAGCCTGTCATAACAGGTACAGTAGGCTACTCCATTGTTGTGGGAAAGGATCAGAATACACAAGTCCACCTCGCTTCAACCCCTACAGCTCCCCCCCCCAATGACCTGTGAAGGGTGATACCGTCAGGGGTCACTACTGGTTAACGACTGCTCTTCTCTGTGAGATGCCTGTTGCTGTGGTTGCTGTGGTTGCTGGGAATGGTTTTAACAACTAGTATACTTCAGGGTTTTTCCTGGCTCAGAATGAGTCTTTGGGGGGGGGTGATGTGCACACAATTTTTGTGTTTTATGCCGAGTAGCCTACCAGCGTATATAGGACTATATTCTTTGCAATTAATCAATCAATTAATTATCTCGATTACTAGTGGTCCAAACTATGGACAATGCAAGAAAGAGGGATGGGCTGCACTTGAAACAAGCTATCAAACACATTTGGAGATGATTTAAATTGCTATTTTTATTTTAAATTTTTAGCATTTTGGCACTGGTGATTTTCCTTTGGCTCTGGCTAAAATCTCTTTGGGGGCGCCAAAAAATCCTCTATGCAGGACAAACCCTGTACTTTAGTCCTAAGCATGTGTTAATTTATTAACTGAGGCAACCAATAAGAATAATAAACATGCTTCACCTAACTTTTGACATGACCTGAAGTACTTACTGCATCTTCCACTAAGTGGTTCTAATCCTCCCAGTGAAAAGTGAATAACCGGAGATAATTTATACGTTTTATAATGCTCAATAAGCGTTTTATTTATAATGATAGAAGAGGATAGAAGAATATTGCTAGGCGGATTCATGCAATATATGAGGTATAATTATATCACATCAACACATAACATCACATCAACACCTTACCTATAGAACCAAGTGAATCCTGGGGAGGATTTGGGTGAAAATGACAAGCTTTGACTGGTGAGCCTACGCCCTTTTTCTTGGTTGTAATGAAAAGAGGAAACCTCTTGTTGGAGAGGTGAAATATCTGATACTGTGTGGATTATTTACTGAGGAAGGATTCTCACTCGAACCACGGGAACTCCAGATATGTGCTTGTGTAACTATCTTTTTTGAAGACTTTTGCTCAGATGTGACTTGTGATGACTTTCGTTGTCTTTTATTATTGTCCTTATTTCAGCTCTGCGTTGTGTTTTGATTTCAATAAAAGACGGCCCCCAATCTCACACAATACCACACAGTCCAGTGTCTCCTTTTCAGGTGTATTCCAAATGAATCTCTCTAACACGGGATTTGAGCCTCAAGCAAAAGCGGTTTATTACAGAAGGTTTGACATACAAAAGACGATGACATGGCCTAATGTACAGTTGACCTCTCGGTATGCTGTCTGGACCCAAATCAAAGCATTGGTCTCGTTGCAACGTTCTTATGTGGTTTGAGTGTCGCCCCCTCCCTCGTCTCTTCTCCGATAAGACTGTCTCTCTGGTCTCTTCTGTGGCCTTGTTTTGTCACGTTAACCTATGCCGCCTCGGCGCACAGGCCTTTATCTCTAACCACAACAATGGCGTTTGGCACAGAGTGTACCAGCCATGGAATGTCTTTATCTCATAAGTCTATGGAAGAGGGACACCGTTTCTTACCGGAAACTCAAGCCGACAGCCATTCTCAGAGGTCAATCATCATAATTAGGAAATAGCTAACAGGATCATATTAAAAGGCATTTCTCTGAAAATCAACCATATTCCACACTTGTGTCCAATCTGTGCTTGATGCTTGAACAAGTTGCGTGAGATCTCAGCTTCCCTTTTCTGCTGACAGAGTGAGGTGCTTGCTTTCCTTCACTCAACAATTACCATGACGGCATGAACTCAGTCTGTTGCAGACCAATTGTTCATATGCTATGCACACACACTGCTCCGCGACGTCAGTGCCTCATGGTGTCCGATTCCAATGACTCACAATGGAGCTACGTTTTGGAGTTTTCCAGTAATACAAATTCTTCAAGAATCCCTCGATGATATTGAGATTTCTTAGGTCACAAGTTACAAACACACAGTTCTTTAATTGTTCTCCCTCGTTGCTGGAGAACTTCCAACTCCAGAATTCGTTGCAGAGGGGGTTTGCCCCCATCTCTGATCATTGATGGTGGTAAGTATTCGACACCAGTCCCACGTCACCGAGGAGGCTCACAGCCTGCTACCCTGATGTCTCAGTAGAGAGGAGGCTCGCTCCCACCCTGAAACTCCCCTGTCGATCAGTTCAGTCAAGCTTCATCCGTTGTTCACTTAAGCTTCATCCAATCCTTCCAACTTGTCCATCATCCTTCTAAGGCAGGTGTTGGGGGACTCATCCCAATTGTTGAAAAGGTGGCCAGTTCGTTTGAGTGCCAAGATTCTTCTGTGTATCTGGGTTTTATATCCTGCTCTAAGCCTACCTCTCTCCTCCCAGTTTCCTTACATCATTTGAAACATCAACCAATCAAACACAGTTTGACTAAATATGGTGTCAAAATCATCAACTTCTAACATGTCCTAACATGTCTTACAACAGTACAATGGTTGCTTAGTGCTCATGCACACTGTTGTAGCAGATTATGGACATTACAAATATTCTACATTCCATATTGTGAGACCATCTCACTGACTGGAATGTTGGTGATGCCTGATAAAGATCAGGCAGGCTCGGGACATCCTGCCCTCCCCTACCCAGTGATTAATCAATGCGAGGTCATGTAGGAGGGAACATGGTTCGTTTTGTTTCCTGTCAAACTCGGAGTAAATCTGACAAAACACAGAACCAAGACTGGTTCTTTGAAATGGGATTTTGCAAACCATAACTTTCTCTCCTCATCATGGTCCTCCTCTCCCCCCCGGGGTAATAAATCCATGGCACTCACATTCCTGAGGCCACATGGGACCAGGACGACCTAGTAGACAGGGAATTGCCTGTTGGTGAGATGCAGCTGGTGTTTCTTTGACCTGGTGACGAGCCATCATGGCAGGAGAGCACAGAATGGTCCTGAAGAGACACTTTAGATGGAAGAGGAACTTGATTGTGTAAGATTGTAAAAGTTTGGGGGGAAACCAGATGATGAAGAAAGGCCTACAAAAGTACTGAGCATCAACAGCTGTTCCAGCTGTAGGTGAGTTAGGGAAGATAGGCCAACTTAACTAACTCTCTCTCCAACCAGAATAATGGTCCTCATTCCTGAATGCAGTTAAGAAGAAGTTAAGAAGAAATTTCTTCTTAACTCCACTTACGAAGTTCCCGGGACAATTCTGGCATTCCTGAATGGTTTCTTATCTGAGATTTGTTCTTATCTAAGAACATGATTTAAGAACATGGAAATGCAATCGTAGGTAGGTAAGATTGGAGTGCGCCCATGTTCGCAGGGGCTGAATTTATGAGAAATCGTATCGAATTCATAATCATAAATACGAGGATATTTGTATCATTTCCTATTACGTTTCACATTTATAGTCATGATTCTAAGAGGCATCGTGGTGTCCTAAAATAAATAAAAGCACTACACAAACACTGCAAATGTCAGTGAATGAATAAATAAGCACGAACCTCAGTGGCTATACTCAGACTCAGCACAACAGCACCTTATATTCCATAGTCGTCAGAATGGACACATCTACATTCTGTAGCCTAAATAAACATGTGAATATCCATAACAAAAATACCTCATATGGGCCTACATAATATAGATAGGGCCTATCAAGATCTACAAGTAGCCTACTCGTGCATTTAACTAAACTGTACAATTTAATCTGCTCTCAGCACATCCCTTTCATGTAGGCTATATATTTTGCATTTTGTATTAAAAGTCCATATACCGTCTTGTTTTCTATTGTTATTTTGTATTGTTTTTTTTCACCTTGCTTAAGCATAGTGTGCACGTTGTAAGAGCCAGCGGAGAAACAGCTCACTGCTCATTTTACTGGTATGTTGCATGTGACGAATAAAATGTCAAACTTGCACGTGAACTTGACATCAATCAACTTTTTCCGCACTGTCTGGGGATTCTGTTTTATTTATTTATTTAAGGAGCTGGTGGGGCGTTTTTGTATGCAAATTCAGGTGTACGAGAACGCACATTCAACTTAAGAAGGGGAGCACAGCTGAGAGGGTTGGTCTTACGAAGTTCTTAAGAAGACATTTAAGAAGACACGTAAGAAAATGTTCAGGAATGAGGTCCATTGTCTTGTTTTTTCCCATTTCAATTAATATTGTATTATTTGGTTTAGCTCTTTGTGTATTGCTAATCCTTGCATGAAGCAGAGCTTTAGAATTAATTTGACTAATTTGGCATTAGAAAAAGTAAACCTTCTACTGTCACATTTACTCTCCCAGGTAGGGGATGTTATAGTGCTTCATTGTTATAGTAAGAAGTTAGGTACTGTATATGTGTTGGTTAGAGTCTGACCTGACATTGTACAAAAGTCAGTGTGTACTCATCTGGCAACAATAAGTATTTTAGCAACACCAATGGATTGCTCAAAGTACAGCAAGCTCAAACAAGTTATTTCATCACACAGCCAGCATTGTCGTGCTGACCCAAGAAGTACATGTTAACACTTTAAAGGTATACTAAGTGGGATTTGTCAGTTGCGTTTTGTGAACACAACATTCAAACTTCACCCTACCTTTTGTATTACTTTATACTTGAGTTTTTTAGGAAAATCCCACTAAGTATACCTTTAACTGCATATATCATAATACAATCATGATGATTACACAATAAAGAGAAGAGTTTTACACGTGCAATGGAAAAATCCATCACATATGCATGCATTATATGTGCGCTTGCATGCAGGGCTGTGCGATGTGTCAGTGCAGTAGTATTGTGGTAGTAGTGCTTGTAGTTATAGTGCAAGCTGCATGCTGCTTCTGCTTGCTACTCTGCTTTCAACTACTGCAGCCAGCTAGCCCTCTCTGAAGGGGTTGAAAAGTGCATAAGACTCTGTCCCAATACCCACCCTTGCACCAAAGTGCGCACTCCTGCACTTCACATGCCCGTACCCGCCAAGGGTGTAGGGTGTCCCATTTCTCATTTGCAAGGGTGCACTCCACACCCTCGATTCACCCTTTATGCGCCCTCCTCATGAGTCTGCATCGATGCAGACTTCGCTGAAGTGAATAGACCACAATTGACACGCTTGTCTCAAGAAGTAAACTTGGCTGGGAGAAAAGCGATGTTCAAGTGTAAGCGAAAACATCTGTTCTAGGTTTCTGGTTTTAGAATCATGCATATGAACCAACAAAGCATTTAATATGCAAAAACAGCAGGTCCCCAGGCACTCAAAAACAGAAGGCGAGGAAGGTAGGAGAAAAAAGCCTTTATTCAATCATCTAGTGCTAAAAATCTTAAAAACCAACATGTTTCGACCGCACTTGTCTTCTTCAGGGCAGAGAAAGAAGACCAGTGCGGTTCAAACATGTTGGTTTTTAAGATTTTTAGCCCTAGATGATTGAATAAAGGCTTTTTTCTCCTACCTTCCTCGCCTTCTGTTTTTGAGTGCCTGGGCCCTGCTGTTTTTGCATTGAAGTTTCCCTCCCAAACCCCAAGAGCACCTGAAAGACTCATATTACCTTGTTCTCACCCGAGCGCCAAGTTGAATCTGCTCTAGTTCATTTATGTAATATGCTGCCAAACTAATTTGTGTTATTAGTTTGCATATAGTTTTCACTTTCGATGCAACGATGTTTGCTACACTAGCCAACGATGACCAACCAAGCGTACACATTAATGTTGTTATACTGCATTGTGTTGGATTTCATATAATTTATGGAATTTATTTAACCACAGGGTCCGACGAGATGACATTCACGTTCATCAAGCTCCGGTCAGAGAGTGAACACCTCTTCACTGGACTGAGGAACACCTCCGCACAAGGATACGAGCAGGATAACTCACAGCTTGTTGAAGAGGTGTAGTTGATATTTGCTAGTTAATAGAGAGGTAGCTAGCTAACTATCTACATATCTATTAACTTGCAAATAGGATCGATTTCTGTCTGACACCAGCTGATGACTGTTTACATGTTAATGTGGTGCTATGATGCACATGGGGCAGGTGTGAAGATGTGCTCGCTATCAACATTCAAACCAGTGGTGTTCTTTATCCATGGACCCACAGAATACACACTTCTGTAAACACCACTAATGTAAAAACTGAAACTATTTTTCAGAAAACAGCTGCGAGGGCTGTAAACAACATAGTAGTAACGAATGATGTCACCAAGGGTGTCCCAAATCTGTTTTGTAGCAGCCGTGTAAAGTGCAGACTTTCACACTTCGTCGTGCCCTTGCGCACCTCCAGAAATATGTCACCCAATTGCACACTTCAGGGAGGGGCATAGGGTGGGTATTGGGACAGGGCCTAAGTCTCTTCTGCTGGTGAAAAGCCTCTCTACAGCCAAGACTTCTACAGTGCCTCCTCATGGCCACACATGGTAACTAGGTACAGTACCTTGCGGTCCCAGGCTAAGATATAGGGGGTCTCGGAGCAGCAGTGGGCCCCAGAGACAAGGCGTGCAGGCCCACCGGTTTGTGGACATGCCCTGGCGTCTGTCAACCACTGTCCCAGCTATGGGCAAATAGCATGGGCAGATGGGTCTCATAGCCATGACAGGCAACCCATCTAGGAGAAGGACACTCCGAACAAAAACCATGGGTGCTGCTCACACCTGTCTCTGTGCTGTATGCCACCTGAAGGTCTTGGAGTGAAAGGTGGATAAGGGCTCATGCCTAAAACAGCCAGAGTGGGGCTGTGAGGAGCTGCGCCCCACAATTCTTACATAGCATTGTAAAGCCTAACATTGAGATGGTTCTTAACGGTTAGTCTTGTACAAAAAATGATATCTGGTGATGTCACTGATGGGATGGTGTGTTACCTGTCACCATTGCTGTCAGGTGCTGAGAGGGCAGGGTCGGCTCCATTGCACACCTCACACCTAGCCTCCTCTAGAAGGTTCCCTTGAATATCCCTCTCCACTGAAAATAACAAAGATTCAAACATTGTCTCACAAAAACACATCAAGTAACAATCTATATGAGTAACAACCTCATACACTGCCTCATACATTAGAGAGAGAGATGAACTTTAATAATCCCTGGGGGGGGGGGGGGGGGGGTAGGAGTTTCAGCGGCAAGAATGTACAACATAGATTACAATGACAGCACAGTCCAACCATGAGATGTGCATATCTGTGTGATCAACATTGCTGTTCCAAGTTCCTCACCTAGAATACTTCCAGAAGGGCACTGGCACACCCCCTCCTCTGTAAGACTGCCCGGGCAGCGAATACATCCATATCTATCCTCTGTTACAGCCTAAGGAGAAAACACACCCAAACATATTAATTTGACAGCTTACATTGGATTCTGACGCCTGTGCATGATGGCAATGTTAATGCAGATGCAGGTAATTACAGGGTTTGTCTGAGGGGCTTACTGGTTTGACTGAGGGGCACTGTTGGCAAGTAATGGATGCCCCATTGGTGGAGAGAACACGGAACCCGGTCTGGCATTCACAGTTCAGCCCTGAGGGAAGAAGTTTGCATGTTTACAACGAGCAAATCTACCTAGCTAGCTACCTAGTAGCTATAGCTAATTAATGTCCCTTATAACACGTTGGATAGCTAACAGTTAACCCCAATCCAGTACGTGCGGTTAGCTAGCTACGTGTCAGAAAGATACAGTTTGCACGTGTAGACTTAAGATATACTAAAGTTAGGCCATACACAGTGGTTTATGCTAGGCTTTGATTTAGCTTGTACTGGCGAGCTATCTATCTTAATGTAGCTAGCAAGCTAACGTTAAGCTAGCCAGTAAGACCCACCATTTGTACTCGTCTTTTGATTTGGACCGCATTTCACACAGGTCAGGCTGGATATATCAAAATACTTATCCTCGTCACAGTCTGTGGGACTCTGAAATGATATTTCAAACTGCTGTGAATTAAGTAAATGAGATTTTATCATGAGAAATATAGCCAGTCTGCAGATGTTCATAGGTAGCGTCGCCGTCGCCATGGTAAAGTCCCGTAAACTTCCTGTTATTTTCCCATAACCCCCTTCTGCCGTCGGTATTAGCATACCACGCGCGTGATTTTTTTTTACCAACCAACTTCTGCCATAACCACGCCCCCGCGAGTTTTCATTGGGTTAGGGTTAGGGATAGGGATAGGGTTAGGGTTAGGGTTAGGGTTAGGTTTAGGTTTAGGGTTAGGGATAGGGATAGGGATAGGGTTGTCCAATGAAAACTCGCGGGGGCGTGGTTATGGCAGAAGTTTGTTGGTAAAAAAAAGCACGCATACCACGTGCTCATAAAGCACTCGGCTCAGAACCTGCCGCTGACCGGACGGACGTCGGAAAGTCACTTCCACTATAACGTTACTCGAGGACGCCACAAAACGGAGAAAACCATTGTATGGTATAAACTATTCTGGTGAGCTATTTAGAGCTGGATTAACAGAAATGTTGCGGTATTGTTGTCATATGATACATCGCTGCTAGCTATCCTAGTTCTTCTGAGTCCAGTCGAATAGGATAATTTACGTAAAATGTAAGAAATATGGCTACATCGTTGTAGAAACGTGATGGCAAGATACTGTTGAAAACAGTAGGTTTTGCGTAATATGGCTGTTCCGTAGTGTAGTATACTTTATCACAATCATGTGTAGTCTATGTTGCTGATCATATCGTTCTGTTTTGTGGGAACTGTCAAGTTGTTGACTTTAATTTATCTCTACTTTCTCTGATATCGGGTAACGGCAGGGGAAGTGAGGGTTTTTTCAGTATAGAGAATCACATTTCGTACCGCCTCCAGCACTCGATAAAAAAACTGACAACCTATACACATTTTGCGTAGTAGGTGCCAGTTTTTAGTTTTCCAGTGATTTATGTTGTAAAATGTGTGCGACCTCGAAATATATTTGGGAGCATTTGTGCGAGTGCACATAATTGTTCTGTTGCGACCTTTCCCCCCCCAACTTCAGTCGGTGTCGTTCGCGGTAGCGGTGAAAACGAGAAGGTTTTCCCTCCCATTACTTTGACTTGACTAGGAGGAGGAGGAGGGTTGCAGAAATACGGGGCTTGGACTGGCTCTCGATTTCACGAACGCATCTATCAACTTGAGTTCAAGTTATGCTCAGGTTATCGAATAGACAATGCTTTTTCTATGGGAGCGTGGAGGCTCTTCTCCATTCACTGACATAAAACCGCTGGTCCTGCCTACAGGTTTGGCCTGACAACCTACATTATAGTCACATTGCCTTGATGTGCCCTCATTTTGTATGTATACAGTTATCAAATATACATGCATGCATGCATGCATGCATGCATGCACACATCCACAACACTCAGGAGTGCACAGACACTGTTGTTGTCTGATGGCTGCTCAGTTTTGCACCAGGGTGAAGTGAGCCAATGGCTGAAAGTGCTCCCTATCCGCCACAGCTCGTCATAGAGGGGGTGGGAGGGGTTGTCCAGAATGGACTTCAGTTTGTCTCCAGGCTGTCCAATTGCTGCCCCACAACAGAGCTGGCCTTTCTCACCAGCTTGTATAAAATAACCTCAGCATATACAAGGCACACAGAACACCAGAAAATTGACCATATTTAGAGTATGAACATATTAGAGAGAGGATTACATTGTGTCATGAAGATTCCTCACGGCTTCCTAAGTACCCAGTGATTACATTATCATTTTGAGCTGTCAGAATTGTATATATCACCCTCCCAAAATTACTGATTGAGTGCTAAGAAAGGTATATAAGCACACAATGCAGATCTCTCCTTCAGTCAATACCTGGACCTGGACATTGTTCCTTTCTCCTAAACTAAAGTATCTACCCAATTATACTACAGAAGCTCTCTCGCCCTGCCAGGGACAATATTATCCATTACCGCGTCTAACTCTTTTCTACACTTCCGTCTCTAGAGAGAACTTATGTTACTCACCGAAGTGAGAGAAATCACATTGACGAAACCAGGCTAGTCGACATTTTTAAGTACAAAAAGTGTTTTTTTATATAAAAAGTGGAGGATGGAAAGTCATGCCTTGGAGAAAAGGCTTTCATCGTTCAAATACCATTTTCACTTCGGAAGTGTAACATTAGGCAGAGTGAAAAGCAGTAATAGATAATAATATTGTCCCTGGAAGGGTGTACGGCGAAATGCATATAACGTAAAACCAGAGCTAACGCGCCATATTGCCTCATGCTACTTGCTGATTCAAATTTTTTTTTTTTTTATGAAAACGGATTGCTCTTGAATTAATCTATTTAATCTTTTTACAGATCTGTAAAGGAAACAAGTTCAACATGACCATAGTACTACGACTACAGGGACTGAATATTGAGGCTGGTTCTGAAGATATACGCACATTTTTTGAAGATGTCTGTATACCAGAAGGTGGTGTTTGCATTATAGGAGGAAGTCTTGGTGAAGCATTCATTCAGTTCACCACTGAAAGAGATGGGCAACTTGCGATGCGTCGCTCAGGGTGTCTCCTCAGAGGATCTCAGGTGACTCTGCATATTAGCAGCCTTGGGGAGTTGAAAGAGAAAATAGATTCAAAGCTACAACAGGAAAAGAAAATGGAATCAAAGCTGCAACAGGAACTGCCTTCAACTGCACCCCGACTTGTACCCTCACCTGATGCTGCTACTACCCTACTTAATGGGCTGATTGCTGCTCTCCAAGGAATGCAGTCAAATCAGCAGGAAGAGTCAAACAACCCTGTGCCACATCCTATAAGTCCTACTAGGTCTGATGGCGCAGCCATTGCTGTGGAGGAGTTGACCAGATCAAGGCCAGGATATGTCAGACTCTTTGGCCTGCGATTGCCAGTCACCAAGCAGGATATCTGCTGTTTCTTTAAAGGTCTGCAAATCCAGGAGGTGATATCTAACGTGAAACTTAGCCTTGGCCGTGTCTGCTGCCTGGTGAAATTTGCGGACACCCAGGATGCATCTGATGCTCTACACTTCAACAACCAATGGTTAGGTTCCGACCGTGTGGAGGTCCGTGGAGCTTCGGAGAAGATTTGGACGTATGCAGTCCAGCAATGTCATGATCCTACCTCTGAACCTCAGTTAACACAGCATGAGCCCCAAGAAAAACCCTTGTATGATGAACCCAGGCGACACCGATCTTCCTCCTCCAGGATCGGGGCCAAGAGACATTCTTCGGAGGAACGTTCACTCTTTACTTCACCCAAGAGGCCCAGATCTAAATGTGTTGAGGAGTACTATGTCATGGTCAAGAACCTGTCCAAAAAGATGACAAAGACCGATATAAAAGAATTATTTGGATGTCCAAATATCCCCCACAGCAGAGTTATACACCTACTTGACAAGGATCGCCTGCGAACAGATACTGCATTTTTCATATTTCACCAACCACAGAATTATGTGAATGCTATGAATCTCAGTGGTTGTCATGTAGGGTCCCAGACCATTGAAGTCTCCTCAATCACTCGTGAAAAGATGAAGGCCATGTTGTCGGAGTCCAGAATGTTTTCTTCTGAACAAGACTTCGCTTTAAGGGGAGACACAAACAAAACAAAGAGGCTCTGTCGCAAGAACCCAGTGAGAAGAAAAGTGAGTGTTCTCCCCACAGCTCAAACATGCTTATATGTACGGAACATGCCAGCAGATGTGCAGAAAACCGATGTGAAGGAATTGTTTAGCCAATTTAAACTGAATGATAGGTTCATCATCTTTTTGTGTGAAGGCGAGGCTGTGGTACAGTTTAAAACAGAGAACTTTGCTGCAACGGCGCAGAAACGAAATGGACAGAACTTCCTTGGGTCTCAGGTACTCATGACCCGCATAAGCGTTCAACAGATGCAGGATCTTTGTGAAACAACCAAGAAGGGAAACAAAACTCCAGTAATGGCATTGTAAGATGAGACAAAAGGCAAGGATTTCAAAGGAATAAGAAACCTTGGGACTTGGGCCGTGTCTTCAATTAATTGACTTTCATCTAAGGTACAATGCATCTGCTACAAACCATGTGACATTTGGACAGCAAGAAGTCATTCTCTGAGAATGACCATTACCGAAGACGTCTGTTTAGACTTAATAATCTCACCACTCGACATTCCTTTTGTTCATATCCAGCATATTGTTCTTCACAATATTATGGAACAATATTTTTTGTTTATATCCATTGTTTTTCAGTTTTGCCAATGTGCCTCTTCATTGTTACATTTGTAATTTTATTAAAATCTATTATAATTAGCATTCTTGCTTATTATTTTACTCACCATTAATGAACTGTAGAAGTTGTGGTATTTCAGACACTGGCCTTAAAATCGCACTGAAATGAAAAAAGCATTCTGTCCCATTTTGGTTCACATAATTAGACAGTGTTCACCTATTCAACGATGTATGCCCAAAAAATTAAAAAATTCTACTTTCGTTGTAATCTTATATCAAAGTATATCATTTCTTATTTCCTGGAAAACGGTATGTCACGTGCAATGACGACAACAGGTACCTTAGATTTTAGGCCAATAATCTCACGACATCCACCCGTCAATCAATGCTATCCTTCTATTGAATCTGTCTAAAGTTCTTAAAACCCGTCCACTTGTCAATGTTCCAATCAAATTCTTCTAAACATATGTCCCACCCTCAGCTTGTTTGCGTCGGAAATACTTCAAACTACGGAAGTTAGATCTCAAACGTCCGTTTCAGTGTGCCTTTAAAGGAGTAGTAAAGGGAAAATGCATGTTTAGCCCTGTTTTCAGGTTACTTATGACCAAAATGGTGGGAGAGCAATTATCAGACTCTCAAAAGTGCTAGTTTTGTCAACGTTTTGATCTGAACCATTGTATATGATCATAAGTAACCTTAAAACAGGGCTAAACATGCATTTTCCCTTTACTACTCATTTAAGAGGGTTTGAATAATCACTAGATGCAAGAGAGTCTAGTGATGCCATTGTTTAGTTTTTAATTGCTAACCAGCATTTACGTGTTGACTGCATATTCTGTGGACACATGAATTGTGTATGGTATGGTCCACAACAGATGGATGTTGTGCAAATTGAAAATGTGACTAAACAAAAGGTTGAACAGAAAGTTGTTAGACTTGGTTGAGACCTCCAATATTATGAGCTTTTGACACAGCGAGAATTTAATCTTGCAACAATAATTACAGATATGAATCAAGAATGACATCAGAAATGAGAGTTGAACCTTTTATTGAGACTGGTGTGGTAGAAAACATGAAAATGTATGCATGGATTACATGTCATCAACCTTTTTATCTACAGACAAACTTTCTAAAACTTTGTTTTCATACTTTTGACAATATTTTGCAGAACAGTTCATAGTACCACTATAAAACATGAATACTGTCTGTGAAAGAAAAAAGCCTTCACAAATCTCAATTTGGTCCAAAAACTATAAATTACAAAAACGAATACTAAAAAATCTAATTTGCACTCATAAGTACATCTTCTGAATAAAAGAATACTTGGAAGGGATCAAAGCTCAAGTGTAAAGCCATTTCACCCTTCATTCTGGGAAGACGACACTAGTAGGTGCAGAGTAGACCGCCCCCCTTTCTGGGTGCATGTCGTGAGATGATGGCTGTGGTGCGTCACCAAGGTGGGCCTGGAGGGTGAGAGAACCGCTGTCACATGTAGTCGTGTGTCAATTGTAGAACCTGGATGGACCGTCAGAGTATCTGGATGGACCTGCAGAGAAAGAAGAGTTGAGCTCGCAAGGTAGAGTACTGGCCCCCTGGTGGAGTACTGAAAGGGAATGAAGACTCTGTAGACGAGATCCCTGTGAATGAGGTAGAGTCCAAGGCAGGTGCTTCGTACCAGAGAAGCTGCTTGAGTAGCGGTCACCACTGCTCGGCATTCTGGAGGAGGGAGCGGGGGAGGAGTATCCCATTGAACTCATAGAAGAACTGTTCTTCTGACCAGGACCCTGCAGGATAGACCGCACATTTGCACACACAAAATCAACAAGGAATTAATGAGACGCACATTGGAGCAATCTCTTTGAGCAATGACATCATGCTTGCTGGCGTCAACAAATCAAATGCAACATTTCTTTATCCTGATTCCAACAGTACCATAGATGATTGTCAGTGGAACGAGTTCTGATTCCAACAGTTTCCTGGAACGAGTTCTGATTAGGATTAATGATTAACGGTATAATGATGTCTTAACGCTAGATCTCTCAAATAACTTATCCCCTCCCCACAGTCATGCACAACATACAAGCTTTCAGTGACGTACACCAACCTTAGAATTCGACTTCTCTAGAAGTCATGGTCAATTTCCACAATTGGACAGGCACAGGTACAGCAAGTAAACATGGGCTAATCCCCCTTGCACGTATTCAAAAATACTTTTCCTATTAGTCCAACACATTCATTATAGGTTGGATTAATAAATTGATTGCAAGCATTTTACTGTTGATCCTGTTACTGTATACTGTTGATCCTTTTTCACTCATATCTTCATCAGATGAATGCCTCAGACGCACCAGATGACTGATGGCGATCCCATTTAATTTCTCAGGCAATCTTCTAATCCCACAAACTTCCATCCTCTGGGTCTTCGGCAGGGGATGATTTTGATCTCCCAGTACCCTCTCCGAGCGATCCAACCTCCCCATCCTGGTTGTTGTTGGGGTGCATACTCCCTTCTTCCTCGTCCAGTATCTTGGGAACCAATGGGTTGTGGTTGAATGGTGAGGGGTCAAGTCTTCTCTACTGAGGAGTCCAATCCTTAGGTTTCACAATCCCACGGTTAACCTGCCCTGTGCGCCTGACTTCTCTCATGCTTTCTCTCATGCTTTCAGGTGGGGTTAACCTTCTCTGGTCTGGGGCTTTCAGGCGGGGTTAACCTTCTCTCTGGTCCGGGGCTTTCAGGTGGGGTTAACCTCTCTGGTCTGGGGCTTTCAGGTGGGGTTAACCTTCTCTGGTCTGGGGCTTTCAGGTGGGGTTAACCTTCTCTGGTCTGGGGCTTTCAGGTGGGGTTAACCTTCTCTCTGGTCCGGGGCTTTCAGGTGGGGTTAACCTCTCTGGTCTGGGGCTTTCAGGTGGGGTTAACCTTCTCTGGTCTGGGGCTTTCAGGTGGGGTTAACCTTCTCTGGTCTGGGGCTTTCAGGTGGGGTTAACCTTCTCTGGTCTGGGGCTTTCAGGTGGGGTTAACCTTCTCTCTGGTCCGGGGCTTTCAGGTGGGGTTAACCTCTCTGGTCTGGGGCTTTCAGGTGGGGTTAACCTTCTCTGGTCTGGGGCTTTCAGGTGGGGTTAACCTTCTCTGGTCTGGGGCTTTCAGGTGGGGTTAACCTTCTCTCTGGTCTGGGGCTTTCAGGCGGGGTTAACCTTCTCTGGTCTGGGGCTTTCAGGTGGGGTTAACCTTCTCTCTGGTCTGGGGCTTTCAGGTGGGGTTAACCTTCTCTGGTCTGGGGCTTTCAGGTGGGGTTAACCATCTCTCTGGTCTGGGGCTTTCAGGCGGGGTTAACCTTCTCTGGTCTGGGGCTTTCAGGTGGGGTTAGCCTTCTCTCTGGTCCGGGGCTTTCAGGCGGGGTTAACCTTCTCTCTGGTCTGGGGCTTTCAGGTGGGGTTAACCTTCTCTGGTCTGGGGCTTTCAGGCGGGGTTAACCTTCTCTGGTCTGGGGCTTTCAGGCGGGGTTAACCTTCTCTCTGGTCTGGGGCTTTCAGGTGGGGTTAACCTTCTCTGGTCTGGGGCTTTCAGGCGGGGTTAACCTTCTCTCTGGTCCGGGGCTTTCAGGCGGGGTTAACCTTCTCTCTGGTCCGGGGCTTTCAGGTGGGGTTAACCTTCTCTCTGGTCTGGGGCGTTCAGGCGGGGTTAACCTTCTCTCTGGTCTGGGGCTTTCAGGCGGGGTTAACCTTCTCTCTGGTCTGGGGCTTTCAGGCGGGGTTAACCTTCTCTCTGGTCTGGGGCTTTCAGGTGGGGTTAACCTTCTCTCTGGTCTGGGGCTTTCAGGTGGGGTTAACCTTCTCTCTGGTCTGGGGCTTTCAGGTGGGGTTAACCTTCTCTGGTCCAGGGCTTTCAGGTGGGGTTAACCTTCTCTCTGGTCTGGGGCTTTCAGGCGGGGTTAACCTTCTCTCTGGTCTGGGGCTTTCAGGTGGGGTTAACCTTCTCTCTGGTCTGGGGCTTTCAGGTGGGGTTAACCTTCTCTGGTCTGGGGCTTTCAGGCGGGGTTAACCTTCTCTGGTCCAGGGCTTTCAGGGGACTCGGCAGGATTTTTTGGGAGGGCACTGGTTGCTCATTGAGTGCCTCTTGGTGCAGTGTTTATTGATGGATTTCTCTGCTTAGCAACAGCACACATGCACACAGGCTTCGGGTGTTCAGGTCAAAGGTCGGGGGTTCTTGCGGCTTTTGGGTGACCAGGTTGCTTTGGTTTGGTTTGAACCTGTTCTCGCTCAGGCCTTCTTGATACTTCCTTGGGCCTTCTCATCTTCCTCGCAGACTGAAGGGTTGACCAGTTATGGGTTTTCACGTCTTATGTCTACACTTGAAACTCCTCATAGTTTCCAAGGGGCCGGTGCTAGTAGCACTCGATAACATGAACCTGAAGTCATGACTGCCACTTACAGTAGTGAAATCACTTACGGTAATATCTGGTAACCAGGACCTCATTCTTTTGACAACCCACAGTACGTACACCAAAACATCCTGCTACATGATGTATCGGACAGCAGTTAAAGTTGTTTGAGGCAGATGAGAAGCGGTTTTGAATGCAAGAACTGAAGATTTGGAGGCAGGGCTGAAAATTAACACCTGCCACTGGCCAAATGCAGGTAAAATTTCCAATTGGCGACTAGATTTCGGAAGGCTATCTGAAAAAAATATATACTTGGCCGGTAGATTTTTTCATCTACAGTCCCCTTGGCAGGTGACTCACTGTGAGCCAAAAAGTTAATTTTCACCCCTGTTTGGAGGTGTAATTTGGGCTGAGCGGCGGATACGTGTTTACATACCGAGGACACACTCCTGAGTCTGTACTCCATCAACACGTCCGTCAGCTTCTGAGTCACCTTCAACACAATCTGGGCATCGTTCTCGTTCTCAATCCTGAATGAGTCCTACACACACAAGTGCAAACAGAAATCCCCAGCCAACGTAAGCAAATTGCATTTACGCAGAAATACAGAAGAGAAGACGGAAATATTTACAAGCCGATCGCGGTACAGCCGATGGGGAACCTACCAGGTATTTTAGTAGAGTGGAGGGGAGGTTGCTTCCCTCTGGCGCAGCTCCCATTAATCCTGGTCTGTCTACTGGGCCGCTCCCCGTTTGACCACCCCTGAACTCGTCAGGATAGCGCCTTCCAGGGGCTTCTCCCAACAGACCCCCCATCCCAAATCCCTCTCTCCTGCCAGTCATCCCAAAACCATCACCGCCTCCTCCCCCTAAGCGCAGACCTTCATCTGGGAAGCGCCTGGGACCCATGTCCCCTCCTGAAAAGGCCGGCCCGGAGTGAATCAGGGGATCGGAGTAGCCCCCCATGCCCAACTCCCCTTCTCCTCCCATGGGGTAGTCAGAGAGGAGGCCTCCCTGAGGGGGAAACTCCCCTGGAAATAGAGCATCGGAAAACCTGCCTCCTGCAGAGGACACAGGGGAGAAACCAGCATCAGCACAAGAGCAACTTTCACCACTGCTATGACAGGATTAAGAGGCATCCGTTACCTGGTTTTGGCCCTCGCAGTCCCATCCCTGGTCCTCCTGGACCCCCTGCAGCTGCCACCTTAGGTATTGCTGAGCCTGAGACAATGAAAGAGCCAACATATACATGACAAGCACTGAGTCTGGTAGAGGCTTTGTTCATTACTCCCATATTTCACACTACTGTGTTGACCCCGAATGGTATTATGTTGGCCGTTTCCAGCCCAACTCCAGGGACCATGGATGGTGGGTGTATAAACCATAATGGACTTACGTAGTCCTTGGAAGGCAGCGACGTCCCTGGGCTCCTTCAGGATAACCTAAAACCAGCCAAGATGAGGTCAATATTCTACCTAAATTAGCCACGACTCAAAACACAGGGCAAGAGCGCCGCCTTTTGACAGGGCAGGTGGTAGAGCTGTTGCCATAATGAGTCGTCAAATCCCTTAAAGGTACCGAACGAAACGTGAATCAAAACAATCCGTTTTTGTTTATTTTTGAAATTCCTCGATTATATGGTTCCTTGTAGTCTAATAAACATGTTGAATCACTTGAATGTCTTTCTTACCTTGTAATTTCTTCACAAAATGATATTTAGCTAATGTTTTGAAAACAACAAAGATGTGTGAAATGTCACTATCATGTGCTCCGCGTATTGACCCATTGAAGTAGTACGTGATTTTCGGGGACCATCTTCTCAAATTTGCTCTAGAGCGCATACAAGTGGTCAAAAACCACATTGGGTACCTTTAAGGTAGTGTGCGATGGGAAAGTAGAAACTAAGTCAAGACAGTTTAGGCGTCCTCCTCAGTTGACCCCCACCCCCAGCTCACTCACTCGTAGCTGTCCCCTGCCCTCAGTCTTCTCCACCTCTGCTGCAATGTCTCGAATGCCCTTCCTCACAGCAGGGTCCTTCACTGCTGCCTCCTCCTCGTAGGGAACCTTAAGAGGGTGGTTACGCTTCTAAAACACAGAAGAACAACACGCGCAAAGTTAAATAGCATTCACTTCAAAGGGTGCAAGTGCACAGGCCCCTACTAACACACCCTCATTCAACCGACCTCTGTCAAACTTTCAAACCCACCATGTATCTGAAGCCATGTTTCCAGCCTTTGATGTGGGCCATCATGTCGTTCTGTAGGCGGGTCACCTGGCAGAGTTTGCACTGGTAATGTGGTGGAACAGACTTGCTGGGGCTACGAAACTCCCATACAAACTGGAGACCTGCAGAGACGAGATGCACTGCAAGGTTAGTCATAGTCAATTTATTTTTTACATGCATACTAATTACAACTGTTTAGGTTGCCAAAAGCGTGGGTTCCAAAGGTTAGGGGGCGATCACACCTGGAAAAGACGCTTGAAACGCCTGGGCCAAATATGACAATGACGAAATGGCGCTTCTCGCGTCTGACGCTCAAAAGTTGAAAATAGTTCAACTTTTTTTTTCAATTCAGCGTCTACAAACGCGCGTCAAAACTGACGCGCCTGCAAGAACGCGCGTCAAAAAAGACGCTTGAAAGACGGCCGTCGAAAAAGATGCCGGAACGCCAGTCAGACGCGCCGTATCATAGGAAATCAATGGTTTTACTAGCGTCTCGTTTCTAGCGTCTTTTCCTGGTGTGATCGCCCCCTTAGCGGACTGGATTGGGTAAGGGACCAGTTTGGAGCTGGTTCTAGTACTCACCAACAATGGGCTCTGTGACGCCCTTCAGCTGTTTGCCGAGAGAAGGGATGGTCTGGATGGAGCCACCTTTAGAGGTGAAGACTGAAAAATATACACACAGATCAGTACAAAACACAGATACACACACGAACACTGCAAATCACGCTTGAGACAATCTGGACTCTGACCATGGACAGGTGAGGCTACAGGGCCCCATGTCCCTTTCACCTGACAAACACACAGCCAATGGCTGAAGAGCCACATTCTTCAAAAGAAGATAATAGATTTGGATCTAATACTCTTTACTGAAAGTAAAGACCAAAAGGCATGTCAAAATGCCAAAAGTGGAGTTTAAAGGTATTTTAATTCACTGAACATCAATTAGAAACCCAACCCCCTATGTCTTAGGCTTGTTGAGAGCAGTTGGGAGGGACAATTGCTCTGCACACCCACGTACAGACCACAGGACTCCCACCCGGTACTGCTCTATATCATGTTCATTCACAGGAGTGAAACTTTTGCATGGACACCGAGGAAGCAGTCCCATCAGAGAAGACTGATGTCAAGTGGGAAAGTTGTCCATGTCCCCTACAAAACGCCTGGTTGTTTTAACGGGGAGGAGGTGTAAATCTCTTAGGTCAGGGGGTAATTTGACCACTAGGTAGTGCATAGGCATCAGACCATGATGGTATCCTGGTAATGTAGCAGTAGTATTCTGTCTCTGCGTTGCGTTGTTTCGGTTTGACCCATGTTAAGGACTTGCCCAGGGTGGGATTCGAAACGCTTCTACGAGCTATCCCGCTTGCGAGTCGCACATGCTAACCGTTGCGCTAATAGGGAAGTCCCTCTTAGAGGGACTGTTGGCACACTTTTAACGAGTGAGTTTCACCAACCAACTCGCCACCATTACCTGGGACTCACAACATTTTTACTCAGTTACAGTAGCATAATGCTACATGCACTTTTGTGTCAGATATAGCAGGTACAAAATGAAAGGGTCTACTTCCCATCTGAAACTGCACTACAAGAAACAACTCTTACAGCGACTGCAGTAGGGGAAAGATTTAATGAGGTAAATCATTCTTTAGCGTGAGGTACTAAGTTGTCTAACACCCCACCAATACACAGCACCGGGTCCACAATGACAACCTGCCATTCCCAGAATGAGGACTATGAGGACCCTGATTGATGTCCTGTATCAATATGGTCCTCAAGAGCTAGAGCGGAAACTGTAAATTGGCAGTATACTGCCAGTGTCAACGGTGCTAGATTGTTTCGAGGAAGGGTTGGCGTTTCTAAAGTTGTTCAGTTTATAAACTCCTCAACTCATAAATACACGAGACCTTAAAAAAGACCTTCAAATTAAATCAATCAGTGAATAACTGGTCAGCCCCACAGCCTAAGGCTATGGATGGCACTTCACTGACTCGACCTCTGAGATGCGAGAATCTCAAGAGTGCAAAGGTCATGGACATGCCTCCCACCCAATCAGAAGCCAGCGATGAGGCAAAGAGAAGCGAGGTCTCAGCTCCCCAACTCTCATCAGTGGCAGCAGAACTGTGTGGAGGCGGACTTACCTATGTCAGCAGAAAACTGCGGCTGCTTTCTCTGTCAATGGAGGAACCAACCCAAATAGTGGAGAGAGACACAGGTATTAGTGAGAGGAAGAGGCAGTATATAGGAGGGGTGATGTCCAACATCCCATCCTTGAAGGATAGACAGACCTTTCTTACAGCTCATCCCTCATGTCCTCGCGAGGGCATCAATGAGACATGTCTGCTTTAATTCCCATACATTCAAACTGAAATACTAGGCTTCGAGTTAGATTTTCAAGCCAGTATAAACACATGATAGCAGAGGCGATAAGACCACATCTGCTCGAATTCAGTGGTTGAATCAGTACAACCATGTTCAATATCATTAGGCCCTCTTAAAAAGAAAAATGCATTGAGTCCAGATCTTTTATCCAAAGTCAAGCACTCCAGCAGTCCATTAGAGGGTGATGGAAAACTCAACAGATTATAAACAAGTCTGCATTGCCTGGAATTGCCAGGGGAAGTAGAGGCACTGATTGTCATAAAGCAATTGAGTAAATAAGGTACCGTCTACCAACAGGATCAGAGCAATGTAAATCCTGACAGGTCCAGAGCTTAGCAGACACTCGAGAAAGGCTCACCATCGAGCCAAAGGTTCAATGAACCGGTCCAGAGTGTTGTGAGCGCCGAGCAAGTCATGCTATTTAGAGCTCATGAACAAATGCCGCAACAAGAGCTGCAGGACTGAAAGCCCAACGTACAGAGGTAAAGACGAGTTGAGAGAGAGGTCCTATGGGTTGTACCAGCCTCTGTATTCAATACAGGAGTAGGCCAGTCCCAGGACAAATTAGGGGCCATCTACACGCCCCACAAGAGCCCCACCAGTGTGTCATTCTGGTCGTGCTTCAGGGGCAAAGCAACAGATTGGGCAGCTCCATGAGCCTTGGGGAGGCCAGCAAGCTCCTGCCACCAATCCCTGTAGCCGAAGATGCAGAACCTCAGAGATTTCACACACACCACATTGATTTAGTGGTGCTCACCTTTTTTGGGGAAAACGGTTAGAGAAGAAAATGGCAGCAAACATTCTAGCCGCCCCGCTCATTACTGGGCAGGGCATAGCATTCGAGTAGACAGTCTAACAGTGAAAATGGCTGTATTTGAACTAAAGGTTATCTTTGGTTGTAAGCCAAAGGCAATCGAACTACCTGAATGATCGACGACTTTTGAGCAGGGCTTATGACTAGCTAGTTTCCACCTTTACCTTAGCTCCTCCATTAGCCGTTTTTAACTTCTTCTGTGGCGGCCCAGCGGGTGTAGTAGCATTTCCTTCCATTCTGCAGGGCCACACAACACAACATTACAGTATTATTGAAGGAATAGTGAGGGGTAGCATTAGCATATGGGCCGGGGTTGGCAACGCTCTTCTAGGAATCTCCTTGGTTAGAGACGTTGTTGGCATAGGCCTCAAGCGAAGCTAACCCTAGCCTGGCTAACGTTAGCTCTAGTTTACGTTTTACCGCCTGTAATGTCTAAATGTGTAACGTTACTTAGACAAAATACACAAAGGGACTGTATTATTGCTTATTTTAAGTTAAACGACGCACCTTACCTAAAATCAAAATATAGCTAGCACTAGATCGACCTAAAGTAAGACACACCGCCAACCTTCTGGGATCACGCCTCTCAAAGAAAAAAGGAGAACTGAAGGACCTTTTCAGTAGCATGACGTCAGTTCCCTTGCCTGATATCTTTGTTCATGAAGTGTACATTAATTTGTAAAGCACTAACTGATAATAATTTGAATAATGAATGTTTGCACTTGAAACTAAACAATGGATTTGCAGACATTAACTGAAAGTAGAAATCAGTTAATTTATTTGACAATTAATATTTTACTGGCAAATCTGAAGACACAGAAAGGAGGAGTGGGACCTCATGCTCTAAATCAACACGAGCGTTTTTTGTGTTTATTGGGCATAAGCATAAGCTGTATGCAACTTCTCTTTTGACAACTAAATCCATGTGAGTCTTAGTTAGTCCTTCGCACTAGTGGTTCAAACTACAATGTAAAACGGCAAAATGCCGTGTGCCAAAACACGGTCGTACTGCTAGTACTGTAGTACCAGCTAACGTTAGCTAGCTAGCTAATTATTCAAAGCTGTGTGATGTGCATTTTCATGATTAACTAGCTAGCTAACTGTACTGTAGCTTTTATTCAATTCACAGTGTGTTTATAACAACTGCTTGCTAGTATTAGCACTTAGTTGAAAATGTAACGATACATATGTTGTCAGTGAAGTCTGCTGCATTAGTCTTCAGTGATTGTGTGACTGTCCTCCCACAGGCAGGCCTAGCTTTCAGAGATGACGAAGAGTAAGAAGAAAAAGAGGCAAGATGACTTCCAGAAGGTCAAGCTCAAGGTGGGAAAGAAGAAGCCCAAAGCTAACAATGCTACCAACGTGAACTTCCGCACCAAGGGGATTCACCTAACAGAGCAGCTGAAGAGAGATGAGAGTGGATGTACCACCCACAGACAGCTCAATATCAAGGTGCAGATGATCATATCCACACACACCGACAACCTGCCATATTGTTACTATACCTGTCATACTAACCCTGTGTGTCCCCCCTTCTATCAGGACCTCCTGTCCCAGCTGCACCACTACAGCGGGACTGTGAAGCAGACTGCCTTGGTGGGGCTGAGAGAGCTGCTGACCCTTCACCCGACTGTCCTAGAACAGCACCTCTCCCGCCTGCTCTCCGAGGTGGCAGCCGTATTCACAGACAAGGACCCCAACGTACGGGTGGCCGCCACGCGTCTGCTCAGGTTAGACTGGAAGTCAGTGGAGTCAAGTGGTCCTTTGCTTGTTTTGGGCAATTCCATGTAAATGTCGCCCTCACCATGAAAAAGTAAAGTAACACTTTTCATAACAAAATCACTTTAAAATGTATCATCAAGGTCTTTATTTTGGAGCACAGAATGAATCTGACCAGATTATCTATGAAATTGCACATTTCCCCTCACTACAACAGGAAACTTTGAAGACGAAGGGCTGGTGTAGCAATATGTAAATTAATTGTGTAATTTGAGTTTTTCCTTTAACTGTTGAATCTGGTTAAACTGATGCGCTTTTACAGGATAGCCAATGTCACGTCCGTAACATTTTTCAAGAAAAGTTGCTATAAAACGTCTGCATCTGCATCTGAAATGCAATATTACCCAAACTTTCACCGATGTACAGTATGTGTGATCATCAAATAGTCGTTCCCCCTCTCTTTTTTTAATGTGATTTTTGTGCGTGACAGTGTTACGGATGTGACAGTGTTACGGATGTGACAGTGTTACGAATGTGACAATCAAACTAGAGAATTGCGAACAGGCCTACAACAAATGGATATGCGTCAAGCACATAATGACAGTCCTGTTCCTCATGTTGGCATGAGGTCTCGACATTGCTAACTGTTACCATTTATTTAAGAAAAATACTGAATTAGACCTCTAGGCCAGACGGTTTGGTTGGCTGATAAATCCTTGTCGAGATTTTTTCCACCGCGTTGTGTGTGTATGTCTGTGCGTGCGTGTGTGTGTCACATCCATAACACTGGAATTAGCCCTTTATTTTCTCTCCCCATGACAGAATAGTGTTTTCTTCTCTCAGTCTCTGAGGCAAAGCACCGAAAAATAAAATCCTACGTATGAGTCATGCTCTCTGACCTGTCTCCGCTTGCCCCAGGTTCATCGCCCAGTGTGTGCCCGCAGACCGGGCGGCCCCCTTCTTCCCGCTCCTCAGTGCCCACCTGTCCTGCGCCATGACGCACATTGAGGCAGGCATCCAGGAGGACGCCCTGAAGGTCCTGGATGTGCTGCTGGAACACTACCCTGCCCTGCTGGCGGCGCGCCCTGCTCTGCTGCTGACCAACTTCTTGGAGCTGATCTCACACAGGCACATGGCCGGAGTAGGAGGCAAGAAGGCTCAGGAGACCACGGGGAAGGGCTGGGCGCTGTCAATCAACCCGAACAGGGCTGTGACTGGTCAGCAGTGGAGGCTGACTGTGCTCCTCAGGTAAAGACGCGCACACACACAACAGACCTGACACAGATAAGAAGAGAGGAACAACACTGGATTAGTGTCAGAATTAGGGCTGGGTTAAAAAAAAAATCATTCATGAATCCCAAAATCGATCTTTTATTTAATGAATGAATGAATAAATAAAGGAATGAATAGTTAATTAATTCATTCATTCATTCATTCATTTTTTGAAATCAGCATCGATACCCAGCCCTAGTATTGATGTGTTGCATAACTTGGAAGTCATGTAACTAAGGTTACAGCAAAAAAAAAAGCCATATCGAATCAAATTGAATCGTGATAATCGATTCTGAACCTTGTGAATTGGAATCAAATCGATTCTTGAAATTCAAATCGATACCCAGCCCTAGTCAGAATGGTCCTGTGGGTGTGTGTTTCAGGCTGGGGCGTTTCCTCCAGGCGGTGGTAGAGGAGAGACCAGCAGAGGAAGGGGACGTGTGCGTCCCTGCTGACGGTGTGTTTGTATGCGGCGGAGAGGGAGGGCCTAACACAGCGCTGGATCTCAGCTGGGAGGAAATCGCCTACAGCAGGGTTGGAGTCCAGGTGTATGAACACTCTGGGGCCAAACCCACGCCACACTCCACCTTCAAACTCAGGTATCCGAATCACGTCACTGAGAGATCAAGGAACACGCGTCACATGTTGAGTTACACTGGGCAAATGAAAACCCTACATGATTCAAAAGCGGTCTTCTATGGTGTAACCGTCATCATCCCGACCCCTGCTTACCATCTCTCTCTCTCTCTCTCCGCGCAGGCCGGAGGTTGAGCCTGGGGCTGGAGTGTGCGAGGGGCTGGGCTCGGCTGAGGCTGTCAGAGGCTTTGCTGCTACGCTGGTGCCCCTGCTGCTGGAGGTATGGGTAGAGGCCAGCGCCAGTGACCGGGCCAAGACCGACAGCGCCCACCTGCTCACCCCAGACGCCATGACACTCATGTACCAGGTCCTCTCCATACTGCAGCTGTTAAGGAGGCTGTCACCACAGAGGGAACACCAGGAGACCCTGGTGAGAAACACACACACACACACACACACACACACAAACACACACAAACACATTTACAGTTCAGATATAACATTTGTGAGTGATTATAACTTTTGTGTTTTGTGACGTCTCGGTAGGATGCTTGGTTCCGTACTGAGTACCTGGGTGATTTTAAGCAGCATTTCATGAAGAACTTCCCCTACGGAGCCCTGGACACACCTAAACACAGGAGGAAGGGGGATGCCAAGAGGTGAGGGACACTGGGACCATGCGTACGTGTGTGCGTGTGTGTGCGCGTGTGTGCGTGTGTGTGTGTGTGTGTGTGCGCTGGTGGTATGCTGACTTAGGAGAGTAACGCTTAAGTGTTTCCAGGGTACATTTCTGTTCTTTCTTTGTAGATATTTTTTCAGCATTTCTGCTTTATACATAGGATAGTATAGATATTTTGCGTATTCTCTGATATGAATAGGACCACACCAGATGAGATGGAGATGGAGAAGTATTCCTTCTGTCCTGTCATCTAACCATCAGCTAACACTGACCTGTGTGTGATCGTGACGGAGGGATTTGTCCTCATAAATGTTTGTGTGTCTGTATGTGTGTACTCTAACGTGTGTGTGTTTGTGCGTGTGTGTGTTCAGGGCCAAGCAGAGCGCAGTAGTCTCAGTGCAGACAGTGGAGCCTCTGGCACTCAACGTGACTCTGTGTCAGGTCATGGTCTCGCTCAGTCAGAGGGAGGGGCCAGGCCAGGAACCTGATGCTGATTGGCTGATACCTCTGAGGACGTTCGTCAGAGAGACGCTGTCCAGCGGAGCAAAGCTCAGCAACAGACATCTCCACACACTACTGGACACGGTGTGGAAGATGGTGCTCACACAAAGGAGCAGAGGTGAGACAGTGTGTGTTTGGAGGAAGGGAAATGTGTTGTGTTACGTGTTCAGCCTGTGTCCTGGAGCAGGGGTTCCCAACCTTTCTTCTACAGAGCCCCCCTAACTTACACCTGATGGAATTTGCCCCCCCCCCCCCAAATCTCTGAACGTCCAGTCTGTGTATGTTCGTATGTGCGCAAATTTCATCAGGTGTAAGTTAGGGTACAATGAAGCACTTCGCCAGTGTAGCAGTAATATTAATGTTGACACGATTCATAGTCTCAGATTAATTTGATGAATTTATATGTTATTGTAGTGTCGTAAATAAAAGGCCTTTTGGCCCTTCATCAGACAAAATGGTGTGTTTTGTTAAAATTGCTGTGTGACATGTCAATAACATTGACTTTGACAAATCTTTGTCTAGCTAATATTAAGGCCTCAAATTGTCTGAGGCCTGATGCCCCCCCCTGCGATCTAAAGGGGTGCCCTGGTCCCCAGGTTGGGAAACCCTGTCCTAGAGTGTAACTGCGTGTGTGTGTGTGTGTGTGTGTGTGTGTGTGTGTGTGCGCGTGTGTGTAGCGGTGACTGAAGACTTGTTGAAGGCGGTGTATATTCAGTACCAGCAGAAGAACCTCACCCTGCAGACCAGATCGCTGCTGCTGTCCTTCTACAGCAGACTCTACCTACAGGAGCACAGCCACCCGCACATCAGCAGGTAAAGGCTCTGTTAGAGCTCACACTATTTCAGAGGGCTGACCCCGAATATTCCACAATTCGATCAAAGGAGCCTGATTCAAACCAATCTCACAGTCGAATCGTCACAGTTGCGGGAAAATGTGGTTATGAAACACAGGATCATTCCATTCGGGCTCTATGGGGGTGAGATGGTTTTTATACAGGTAGGCCTATGCAAATAGAAAAACATTGACGATAGGCAAGACTTGCACAATCAGATCCGACTATGTCAATTCTTAGTCGGGACAGCCCTATTTGGGAAAATATCCATCCACATCATTTTTTTTTATTTTTTTTAAGTGAAGTACAATGTTTTGTGCCTGGGAGGCTGACCTTATGAGATCCTTTTCTGTAACTGCACCGGTGTGGCTGTCTGTCTGTTGGTCCGTCTCTCTCTGCAGAAGTCGGGTGTTGTCTCGGTGGTTGGCTGCCCTGCCGGTGCAGTTGTCCCAGCTGGGCCACCGTAACCCCGCCCTGTCCTCCCGGCTCCTCCTCTCCATCCAGGCCGCGGCCTCTCGGGGAAACAAGGACCTGTTAAACAGCCTGCAGACGCACGCCTGCAGGCTCTATGGTACGCACACACACACACACACACACGTACATGCATGCACACACACACACACAGTTATGAAAAGGCATGCAGTAAACTATGATTATTTAATAACGTTACATGTTTCTTTTTCCTCATCTTTCAAGACACTCAGGGTCACCATAGGAGCGCTTCGTCATTTGTTGCTACACCAGTCCAGTATCGTCCTCTAGGGGGCAGTAGAGCTCCGTGATCCAGAATCACAGGATTCTGATTACTAGTCAGTGGGTGTGTGTCTCTCTGTGTGTGTGTGTGTGTTTGTTTCATCTGCAGACACCCCACTCACCTCATGTGCCCTCGTCCATTAAACATATCCGTAACAGAAGAACACAGTCATTTCCTCAAGCCCCCCCCCCCCCCCCTCCCAGTCTCTTTCCTCTCTCTCTCACGCTCTCATCCTCTGTCTCTTTACTACCCCTCTCACGCCCATGTCTGTTGCTCTAGGGCATGGAGACTAAGCTTGCGTATGGGTTGCTAAAGGGGGGAGGGGTTAGAGAGGTGTGGCGGAGCGATAGTACCTCGGGGCAGTCGGAGAGCTATGGCGCAGAGGAGGGGGGGGGGTTGAGGTATTGGGGTCGGAGGGGGGGGCGGGTCCGCACGCTTGATCCACAAGCTGCCACAGACAAGCAGGCAATTCACCATCACAAGACTCCTTTTGTCTGAGATGATGTCTTTGACATCAGCAACGTGCGTCAGAGACCATCATAACACACACACACAGTATTATCTGATCACTCATGTCTCCCTCTGCTACCATGTTGCACACACACTCTCTTTCTTCTCGGCCCTCCACTCGCTTGTAGTTCCTCTTTGGACCTCCAGGGGGGCAGTGTGGTGCCGTGTATTTAGTATGGGGTACGCGTTTGCTAAGCTAATAGTGTGTGTGTGTGTGGGTGTGTGTGTGTGTGTGGGGGGGGGGGGTGTGGGTGTGTGTGTGGGTGTGTGTGTGTGTGTGTGTGGGTGTGTGTGTGTGCACGCTTGTCCGTGCCTGTCCGCAGACCCACAGGAGGGCAGTGTGGTGCTGCTGCCAGCGGAGTCTCAACAGCGATTGGTGCAGCTGCTCTACTTCCTGCCTGTGATGTCACAGTCTCTCCTGGCCAATCTGAGTCGCTGCTGTACCGCCGGGCGCATCTCGGCGGGCCTGGCCGCCTCCCTCATCCGCATCATACACCTCAGGTAAGAACAGCCAAGTTCAGACATTAGATTCCACTAGTGTGTGTGTGTGTGTGTGTGTGTGTGTGTGTGTGTGTGTGTGTGTGTGTGTATGTGTGTGTGTGTGTGTGTGTGTGTGTGCGTGCGTGCGCGCACGTACTGACACCCAGAACAAGTTATCAGTCGTGTGTGTGTACACGTACTGACACCCAGAACAAGTTATCAGTCGTTCCTGGTTAGAGAGGAGACAGCAGACTGCCGGTTGCCCCTCTTAATGGAATCAAACAATTTAGTCCATCAAGACCCAGCAAGGTTAATTCCACATGATCAGTGGCGGTCACTAAGACACACACTGAACACGTGCACACGCACACACACGCAGGAGTGAATGACGATTAAGAGCTGTGGTCCTAACATCCTTAGGATGGCAGTGCTGCTCCTTGAGTTTTGACTCTCTGATATATTTTTGGGGCTGATCTTCTAGACCTAGATGAAGTCCATTTCTGAAAGCATCTTCAATAGACTACATCGGAAGGGCAGTCTTAGTTCACGACCGGGCATTGTGTGTGCGTGTGTGTGTTTGTGTGTGTATAAACAATATTCTACTATTTGGTTACAGTAGTTAACTGTTCTCTCACATGCTTCCGGTTTTGCATAATGCTAGGATGCCATTAGTGTGGTTGTGTGTATGCATCTGTCTGTCTGCCTGCTTGTCTGTCTGTCTGTGACCTTATGCCTCCCGGTGGGGTTGGGATTGTGTGTGTGAGTGTGTGTGTGTGTGTGTGTGAGAGAGAGGGAGAGGGAGGGAGAGGGAGAGAGAGAGAGGGAGAGAGAGAGAGAGGAAGAGAGAGAGGGAGAGGGAGGGTGTAGAGCACAAAGGGCTCTTTGGGATGTGGAATGTGGCTTGAGTCGTCATGGAACGTTGGGATATCTGTCTGTCTGCACATGTCTGTCTGATGGTAATGGAGCACACACACACACACACACACACACACAGTTAATGAACAGTGATCAACCATACACCACAGCAGGTCATTGAAAGTAATACGAGAGTCTAAATGGTCTAGGTTGTGAAACTTTGTAAAAGTGTAGTCATTCTATATATACCTACAGTATGTATGCGCCTGTGTGTGTGTTTCAGGTCATCTCTGAGTGGTTGGTCAGTGGGGAGCCAGGAAGTGGTTCTACGTGACGTGGACTACATCAGCTTCCTGTTCTCCACTCTCACAGGTCAGTCTCGGCCTCCAGAGCTTTTTCCTGCCCCAGCCTCAACCCTACAGGCCTCTATCCTGCCCCAGCCTCCAGGCCTCTATCCTGCCCCAGCCTCAACCCTGGGCCTCTATCTAGCCCTTCTCAGTCCTATTGTCGCATTACGCTCGCTCATGCCAGACAACAGTCCTTTTCCAGCTCCATTCACTTGAACTTGAAGCTTCAAAGCACCGCCACCACCACAGAAGAAGACAACCTCGGAAAAATAATTTCACTCGGACAGAACGCGTCTAAATAAGTAATTTAATGGTAGCGCCGAGGCTTCAAAACCCAGCATTTGTTTAAATAGACCCTTTTGCTTAGGTAAGTGAAGTTTCATGTTTATCTGACACTTGTATGAGCGCCTCTCCTAAATAGGCCGACACCTATTTATTTTGACGGCGAAGTGAATGGAGCTGGAAAGGACTGTTGTCTGGCATGAGCGAGCGTAATATGACAACAGGACTGAGAAGGGCTAGGCCTCTATCTTGCCCCAGCCTCAACCCTGGGCCTCTATCCAGCCCCAGCCTCAACCCTAGGCCTCTATCCTGCCCCAGCCTCAACCCTATGGGCCTCTATCCTGCCCCAGCCTCAACCCTGGGCCTCTATCCAGCCCCAGCCTCAACCCTAGGCCTCTATCCTGCCCCAGGCTCAACCCTATGGGCCTCTATCCTGCCCCAGACTCAGCCCTACTGGCCTCTATCCTGCCCCAGCCTCCAGGCCTCTATCCTACCCCAGCCTCAACCCTGGGCCTTTATCCTGCCCCAGCCTCAACCCTAGGCCTCTATCCTGCCCCAGCCTCAACCCTACTGGCCTCTATCCTGCCCCAGCCTCAACCCTGGGCCTCTATCCTGCCCCAGCCTCAACCCTAGGCCTATATCCTGCCCCAGCCTCAACCCTATGGGCCTCTATCCTGCCCCAGACTCAACCCTACTGGCCTCTATCCTGCCCCAGCCTCAACCCTACTGGCCTCTATCCTGCCCCAGCCTCAACCCTGGGCCTCTATCCTGCCCCAGCCTCAACCCTAGGCCTCTATCCTGCCCCAGCCTCAACCCTATGGGCCTCTATCTTGCCTCAGACTCAACCCTACTGGCCTCTATCCTGCCCCAGCCTCCAGGCCTCTATCCTGCCCCAGCCTCAACCCTACTGGCCTCTATCCTGCCCCAGACTCAACCCTACTGGCCTCTATCCTGCCCCAGCCTCCAGGCCTCTATCCTGCCCCAGCCTCAACCCTAGGCCTCTATCCTGCCCCCGCCTCAACCCTAGGCCTCTATCCTGCCCCAGCCTCAGTCTACAGCCTACAGGCATCTCTCCGCCATAGTGCCTCTTTCACTGTGCTGTGTGTCCAGCTACGTCCTACGTGCCAACCTGGTTATCAGAGTCTCTTATCCATCTCTCTCCTCTGGTTCTGGTTCTCAGGGTTCTCGTCTGATGAGCTGGCCACCCTGCAGGAAGCGGGCGACGAGAGTGTGCTCCCCCCCTCCCCGCTGTCGCCCCTCAGCCTGTATCCCACCCCCCTGGAACAGTTCACACACCACTGGGACGTCGTGGAGGTGGGTGTCACTCCCCCCCCCCCCCCCCTCCCCATACACACACACACCCTCCTCTCCACCACCTGAAACCTCCCACAGCACCAGGAGAAGCAAGGGTGTCGAAGAGCGGAAATGAATAAACAAAGGATGGGGACTTGGGGAGAGGGCTGTGTGACGGGGAGCAGTTCTGTCTGACTGTGTCTACCTGCAGCTGAACGCGATGGTATTCTGGACACAGCTCTGGTCTCTTTAGTTCCTCCTGGTCTGTCTCTCAGAGTGTGTGTGGGGGGGGGGCTTATCATGCCGTTCCGGCCCGAGAGGGGAGCCTTTATCGCGTTGCGCAGGCTGGAGATGCGCGGTTATCAGGTACAAGCGGAAACGCAGAAATGCTAGTGAGAGCCCGTGGCATTATGGGAGTGACATTTCTGCTCGGAAATTACCGTTAACGGGAACCGTGGCCTGGGGCAAGAGGGGTATGTGTGTCTGTGTGAGAGGGGGGGAGGGTATTATAATCACTAATTCAGTTCCTCAATTAATGCCTCAGATCCTGCCTCTCTCATCTCCCTGTCTGAGTCAATCACAGACGCCAGGAGAGGGGGGGGGTATTAAGGGACGGACCGCGTCGACTCTGATTCCATTAATGAGACGGGATTGTTTTTAATGGCGGGGAGAATGGCGACATAGGTTGGCAGGTCTGGGGGGCTGTCGCATCGCACACATTCTCACTCGCGCAAATTCGGACGTGTACAGCTAAATGTGATAGATGCTAATGAAAATTTGGGGATTTTGATTTGAAATTAATGAGGAAAAGTTGAGTGTCGTTTTTCACCGTGGGAAAGTTTGTGTGACGGCCTGTCTCACCTGGACTACGCTGTGTACTCCTGTGTGTGTGTGTTCAAGATTCAAGATTCCTTTATTTGTCACATGTAATGTACGCTGTACATTCACAGTGAAATGTTGCTGCTAGCTCCAAGATTATGCTTGATACAGATAAATTCGAATACTCTAATTACAAATTACAAATTTACAAATCATGAAAAGTTTAAAAAGTAACACTACAGTAAATACTCAATAAGTACCCTTTCTATACACTAGGACCCTGTCTAGACTTTTTAGGTTTTAAAATGCGTTTTGGACGATCAGATCACAAGTGGACAGCGAGACACATCATCGTTTATACCTGTGTCTATCAAGCGTCTCCAAATGTGTCCAGTTGACCACTTGTGTTCGTATATAGTAACTCACTCACTCCTGCCTGCGTGCGTGTCGCACAGCTGTTCCATGTAAACAAATCAATAATCAGTCGGTTTGACTTTGAGCAGATTGAAACAAGTGCTGAACACTAGCCCGGGTGGTGGCCCTCAGTTGGCAGACTGCTTCGCGTATGGTGGTTAATCGCAGCTACTGACGGGGGGGCACCACGAAAAGGTGTCTTCCTCGCCCCCCGTGTGTGTGTGTGTGTGTATGTACAGTGTGTGTGTGTGTGTATGTACAGTATGTGTCAGTGAGAGAGAGAGAAAAAGAGATAGCAGAATGAGTGTAAAGGCGGACAAATTAAGTGATCGTGTCTAAGACGGCATTGATGTTATTCATGATGAAGGTGCTGCATTGTGGCAGTAAAGCAGTAGGTGGTGTGTTTGCACAGAGGCCATTTAGAGGTGTGAAATGACATTTCCCCGGAGAGCTAAGTGTTTGATGAGGGCACAGAAATATGTGAAGTAGAGGATGTGTGTGCAGTTTTATTACCGGATCCTTTTTCTATTTGCTACCATCTCCAATTTAGTAGCTGAGGGTTGTGAACCACACTGCCTACCTGTCTGTTTGTTTTGGCATGCTCTCTTGTGTGATAGGTGTGACCTTTAATTATGTACTTTAAAGTATTACTGTAGCTGTCGGGTGAGGATCCAGATCTCACTGATAATTGCCGTTTTTGGACCCCAATGGGTTGACTTTACCATTGGACCGACGTCGGTGAAATTTCACTATGTAGAGGTCATTGGAAACATATACTGACGATCTAAAAAGCTTGGTTTAGTGTCAGGTAACTCTTGCCACCAAACCCTAACCCTTAAATCTAGAAACCAGTTTTCTTTTAAGTCCAATTTCAGGGCCAGAAAACAAATAAATATAATTTTGAAACATTGTGCGAGTCACCCCATTAACTTCCTCCCAGAGTGTGTGCAGTAATGCTGTTAGGCTGATGAATGATGCCGTCTGATGTTGATTGAGGCAGAGAGCGTGACCTGGACATCTCTTTCATTTGCCCCTTTAATTCCGTCGCCCTAATATCGTTACTGCTATTAGATTTCACCCTCCTTACACACACGCGCGCTCAAACACTTCCTTATTGTTTAGGCTGCCGAAACATAGCTTGAAATAAAGCCTGTCTAATCCTCCACGTATCAGTTCTAATGACCCGGCCTGTCTCACAGGATGGGCATGGCCCTGCTGAGGTGGGGGGTGGGGCCTCCTGGGGGGGGGGGTAGCATACCAACAGGAAGTGATGTAACTGTCCCTGTCTGTCCCTTTCAGGAAGTCTGTCACTGCCTGGAGACGCTGGGCTCACGCTCACAGTGCTTCGACGTCCTGCAGAATGGCATCTGCACCTACCTGGTGAGAAAGAACATGCGCTGTTGAGTTTGAGGACCAGGACTGTGTGTTATGCTTTTTATAACTCCCCCTCTGTCTTCACCTCTGTCTCTGTCCCTCTCTCTCTCACTCTCAGACCAGGCTGGTGGTGGTGCCAGACAGCATGGCGGCCGGCTTGTTGAGAGCCATGGCCAGGCTGCTGGACCACTCGTTCCTCCCCAGCGAAGCTCTGCTGAGGTTCCTGTCTCACTGCTGCCTCAGCCTGCTGTCCCTGCTCAGCTCTCTGCAGCAGGACAGGGTCTCCAACACCAACCACAAGAGGTGCGTTGTTTACTCAGCTAACCTGTCCGGCTAGTCAGGTGTGACGCTGTCGCTGTGGTCTTGTTTAAATCTTTGTTTAGATGGATGGATGGATGGATGTATAGATGGATAGATAGATAGATAGATAGATACTTAATTGGGAGGAATTTTGTGTTTCAGCAGTGGAAATTACAGCAAGGATTGGACAAAAAGAAAAGCACTAGCACTGTGTACAATATAGAATAGAATAATGAATATATGTAAAGTAGGACCCCACTTATCCGAACCCAACGGGACCGAAGGTCGTTGGTATCTCTGAAATGTCCGGATGACTGAAACATGTTAAAATGCACCAAATTCAATAAGTGGTACTTGTTTCATATAGACTCATAATACACCGATAAATACCCTTAATTACTTGTGAAAATGCATCAAAATTGCAATCAAATAGCCAACTAAACTCATACAGCCTAGCCTATAATATGCCTACAGTATAGCCTAGAATAAAATAAACGAATTTCCACTTGAGTGCGTGCTTTGATCAAATACAGTACTTTATTCTCAAATGAGGCGTACGCTGCATCGATAGGCTACTGTATTCGCAGAACAAAATGGTATAGCCTAAAAGCAACCCAACATTAGAACAATTAGAGCAAATGATAATAAATAAATAAATAAAATGAAATGACAGACAAGTTGTTGTCTAGGCTATTGCAGCCTAAACAACCGATGTAGGCTAACGTGGCCTAGGCTGTAGGCTAGGCCTATTATTTAACAAATACAGTAGGCCTAGTAGGCTAATCTACATGCTTACAACACGTCTGTGTTCCTGAAGTCCATTAACTGGGAACGAATAATGACTCGATGCTCCTCTGCTTCAGGTTGCTGACGCGCTTTCTGGCTACCAAGGAATGCAGCTCTCGCGCAGCAGACTCATTTGCATTTTGCGCTCGACATTAGAGTAACAAAAAAATTAAACGTGACAGTAGGCTACAGGCAACATGTAGGTCTACATACAGTTCTGTTTTTATTCACAGTAGGGTACAGTACTGTAATGAAAATCCCACCAGTAACCAGATAGCAGGCTCAAAAAAAAAAAAAACGTTTTTTAAGCCTGTCCGGTAGACCGCGAGGTTCGGATCTCTGAAGTTCGGATGAGTGAGGTCTTACTGTACATATATACATCCAGTTTGTATGAATATAGTTTGATTGTAGGTCTCTCAGCTTAGGCTCCATAGCTCACTGGTCTTGTAAACCAGGGGTCGCGAGTTCGCTGGGGCCTTTAATGGGGCCTTAAATACTGGGCCTTTAATGGGGCCTTAAATATTAATGTTTTGGACCCCTATGAATTGACTTTGCTAATAAACATTCTGTAACATTACCCAACATGTAGACGTCATTGTAAACATCACATGAGATTGAAAACACAATCATTTTCAGCGATACACAGACATTCCTTAGGTGTGTTTCTGCAGACGACTGTCAGAGCCTGATGGAAAATGGTGTGTGTGTGAGAGTGAGAGAAAAAAACGGTCACACACTCTGCCTCAGTCTACTCCATAGACGTAGCGGTGTTTTATGTAAATGTCACTTGACGGACCCACGGCACTGTATCATGCTACACGTCGGCCAGTCCAGGGCGTGTCAGTGTGTGTGTGTGTGCGCCATTTTTCCATGTTCTATATATTGTACTGTGTCTGTTTTATATATGTACCTCTTGTAACCTTGTTTGTAACATCAACCTGCCTAATGGACCCAGATGGAAACTAGCCTCCGGGCTCCAATCTGGCATATTTACATTTTTTGTACACGTTCATCAATATACACTGTCCTGATTTAAATAAACTAAACTAAACTGATAGCCCTTGGCTCGTCTCTCCTGGCAGGGAGGCAGTGTGGGATGCGTGCGTGTCCGCGCTGGGCGGCGTCCCCCGGCTGCTGCGCATGGTACTGCAGTCGCTGCACGTGGGGGACCTGTGTGAGGAGGAGCTGCCCACGCTGGCGCAGATCCTGTCCCTGCTGCTGCAGCACACCACCATGCGCAACCACCTGGTGGCCAACGCGCCTCTGCTGCAGCATATCATACAGGAGCTCACGGTCAGTGTTGGGCAAGTTACATAAAAGCAATCAAGTAAAGTTACTGATTACTTTCTCTAAATTGTAATTGGATTACTTTACTGCTTACTCTCTGAAAAAGTAATTGGATTACTAATTACTTTTCTTTCGAGGCTTTCTAGAACCAGATCATTTCTTAATTTTATTTTTTAATTTAACCTTAATTTAGCCAGGTAAAGAAGCTTGAGATCAAATAACTCTTTTTCGAGCAACACCTGAGCAAAATGGCAGCATAAAAAACAAGAAACTAAAACAAATATACAATATAGAACACAGTTGGCCAGAAGACAGAGAAAAGAAGGGAGAGAGATAATCTTACCGATCTTACGATCTTACCTGAATCATAGAACTGCTGATGTAGGATCAGCTTTGCATCTTAGATCATAATAGACACTTGAAAATCTGATGCTATACCATCTGATGACATAAACCATGCAGTTAAGTCATGACTGCAGAGGGTATGCGCATATCAACCAAATGAAAGTGCAGGTACAGTACATGCAGAAGTAACTCAAATCACAAGTAATCACATTTTTATTAGGTTAGTAACTAATCTGATTTCTGATAACTCAAATGTAATCCCTTACATTCCAAGTTACTGGAAACGGTAATCTGATTACAGTAATCCGTTACTTTGTATTCAGTTACTCCCAACACTGCTCAGGGTACTCTCTCTCCCTCTCTGTCAAGTACTCACACACACACGTGAAAGATTACAGGCATAGTGACTTTGGGCTGTGAGTGAGCGTTCTGACTGGTTGTGTGTGCGCTGCAGAGGTACTGCCATGGCAAGGCCCGGGAACAGTGGCTGACGGACCTGCTCTACTGCTACAGCGTCACCATGGCCAGTCACCGCGGAAACCTGGGGCTCCGAGACATCTACTGACCACGCGGTCCGCCAACACCTGGACTCCTCCCCCCGTGACCCCCCTCTGAGCTCGCTCCAGATGACAACACCTCCTCCACGCATATTCACAAATCTTGTCCCTTACTGAGTCTTTGTATTTTGCCTTTATAAATTCTCAGAGCAGAGCAGTGTTCTTAACTCCTGGTCAGAACTGCCTGTAAACCTGGAGCTGAGACTGTTGTGCTAAGATGTTTTTCTCTGTTTACTTTGTTTTGTAAAAAAATAAATAAAGTTGAAACATGACATTCCTTAGAATCTTTTTATTTTAAGTATTTTTAGAAAACCATGTAGACTCTTACAACATTGAGGTAATCATTATAGTTACAAAATGTTGGCACTGGAAGACATTTGTGATACATTTGGGTATGTTGGTTTAAAATCAACTATAAAATACAAAATAATAAAGGGAAATGTAACATATAGAACAGCATAGTGCAGAAATGGATCTTTCCATGGAGACTGAAGATAATGAAGTAGTCTGGAGTAGTGCGGACTGCCTCCGAGTTCCTTCTGTTACAGAGGAAAGGGTGTGTGTGTGTGTGTGTGTGTGTGTGTGTGTTCGGCTGGCTGCAGGTGGGCTGGCGGTATGACCTGTTGTTGATGGACCGTTTCACTCTCCACACGCCAGGAAAGGTTATCTTGTATGTGAGTGTATGTGCGCATTCCCCCTCTACAATGAACGAAAGGTTATCGCGCGTGCTCACACAATGTCTGTGGACGTAACCCCGTCCTGTGAGGTCACACCTGTGATGTCATACGGCTTTCTTTAGAATAGTCGGCGCAGGGGAAGTAAAACCCGCCTAACAGTTCTATGGAGAGGGAAGTCCAAGCCCCCAGGAACAGCTCTGGGCCGTGAAGCCATTTGGTACAGGGCCCAAGCTCGGTACTGAAAGTCACATGATGCATTTGGATCCAAAACTACTTTTTCCCATAGACATACAGGGGAATGAAACGTAACATTTTCTGGGTATCACTTAAAAGTCAAAAACAACTCTTTGCATTATCAAGCTTTAAATCATTGGGTCCATTTTTGTTTAGAAGCCACTGAGAGCCAGAGTTTACAACGGCTTTTTTTCCCCAAGTATGTCTCTGGCAATGCCGCGCTGGTCTATGGGAAAAAAAGGATAGATAAACACTCCTGCGCATGCGAGTTGGGCGACAGGAAGTAAGAATCGTAACTTTTTCAGCTTCATGTACTGGATAAGCAACTTCCATTGGAATGAATGGGCGGCCATCTTTAAATTCCATATCCAGTTCTCTTAATACATCCGTGGTAGGAACTGCGAGGGGTGGAGTCCACCTGTGGTCTCAAAGCTTCCCTCTTCCTCGCGTCCCCTGGCCGGCACTGTGGGGTCTCAGGTGATAAGAATACTGCCTGGCTTGACCCACTGTCTCACACAGGTGCACACACTCCATGCTGCTCACTGTAACACACACACAAGCAGAGCAACTCGATGAGCTGGATATTGTGCACATAGGTCAACAGCACCAAAGTGTGTCTGTGTGTGTGTGTGTGTGTGTGTGTGTGTGTGTGTGTGTGTGTTGGTATACTCACACTGGCTCTGAGTGCGTAGAGACATGTCCAGAATGATCTGAGAGTGAGAGCCCCTGAGTGAGCGCCCCCTTCTGGCCACTGAGCCTCCTGCAAAACAACTGACATGAAACAGAAACGCACCCAAAGAAACACCTGTACACTGAAACACATTTCATACATTACTGCATATGTTGATAGGAGCACAGCACAGGGCGTGGGAATCAGCTAGCTCAGACTCTGCTAACCCATCTGTCTAGTTTGCCTTTGCTGTCTGTTTGCTCTGTTCTTTATTTGTTTAGTAGTTTGTTTGAGTTCACCTCAGGTGAGGCCCCATAGCTCAGTGGTTAGAGCAATGGTCTTGTAAACCAGGCGTCGCAAGTCTCTTTGGGGCCCATTGCACCCCCACGAATCGGCTTTACCCACAAACTGACATCTGTAACATTACCCAACATGCAGAGGCCATTTTAAATATGGCAGAAACTACCTAGGAAGCCGGTCACATGAAAGGAGACTGAAAACTCAACTTGCAGTTATATACACACATTCCTCAGGTGTGTTTGTCCAGGTGTCTGCCAGAGCCTGATGGAAAAGGACATAGCAAGTGTGTGTGTGTCTGTCTGTCTGTGTGTGTCTGCGTGTGTGTGTGTGAGAGAGAGAGGGAATGAGAATGGGTTTCATGAATGTGTGTGTTTGTTTGTGTGCAAGTGAGAGAGATGAACGAGAATAGGTTTCATGAATGTGTGTGTGTGTGGAGTGAAGTGGGCTTGTGTGTGTTCAGCAGACAGCACTACGCAGTCGCCTGACATTCCCCCTGACAGCTCTGAACTTTTCACAGTGCCACGGCTGACAGTGTGAGTGTGTGTGCAAGAGAGAGAGAGACAGGACGAGAGAAGGGGGTAAGGCAACCACGTCAGAAGGTATGTATGTGTGTCGGGGGTGGGGGGTTGCTCTATGTGTGTTAAAGCTGTGTGTGTGTCTCTTGGGGGGGAGGGGGTCTTGCTCTATGTCTTGCTCTATGTGTGTTAAAGCTATGTGTGTGTGTGTGTGTGTGTGTGTGTGTGTATTGGCACAGGTTTCTGCCCATTCTCCCTTCATCACCTGGTGATGTGTGCTGAAGGTCAGGCGTCTGCACACCGAAACCCTACCAGAGGTTATTAGCCAGGTATCACCAGGGAGACGTCAAGACGTGTGTGTGTGTGTGTGTGTGTGTGTGTCTTTACTTCTAGGACCTTTCACACTGACTACTGACCTAGAAAGCTCCCTAACATGCATTGGGTCACCAGGTCACATTCAAGAAACTGACACGTTTTAAACTTTTTACCTACACAAATGTGACAGGTTTCTCTTGGCGTAGTACACTAGAACGTAGTACACTAGAACGTAGTACACTAGAACGTACCATAGATCACCTGCAGCGAGGAGCTCTTGCCGGCCGCCAGCTTGGTGGGCAGGGCTCGGACCACAGGCTTGTTCCGGTTGGCAGTGTGCAAGTGGGAGGTGGCCTCGGCAGACTCCGCCCCCTCAGAGGCCAGGCCCTCCCTCAGTCTGCCTCGCCCATGAAACCTACACATTCAAAGCAGAGGGACAAACGCGTATTTGATCACATGTTCGACTTTGTGTGTGCCCTCCACCAATAACAGACCTATGCCAGGCCCTCTTCTATCTTCTTAGGTCAACATGTCATCTGACCCACTCTCATTTAGGTCAACATATCTGAAATCTCTTATTTAGGTCGACATGATATCTGTCCTCTCTTATCTAGGTCAACATGATATCTGACCTCTCTTATCTAGGTCAACATGATATCTGACCTCTCCTTTCTAGGTCAACATGATATCTGACCTCTCTTATTCTGCTGCAAGGTCACCAAAGGCTGTTACAGTACCTCCAAAGTGAAAAAGTCACAAACCCGACAACAAAAAACACGAACGTGGAAACATAGAGGCTGAGAATAGAGAGCTTTCAGAGGTGGCCTGGCAGAGCCTGACACTGTGTGTGTGTGTGTGTGTGCGTGCGTGTGCGTGTGCGTGCGTGTGTGCGTGTGTGCGCGAGACGGAGAGAGGAAAAGAGAGAGGGGGGCATTTCTGGTAGTTATTAGAACGGCACGCCTGAACTCTTAGCCTCTTGTTAAAACAGAGCGAAGGCCCCTGTCTCCCACGCACACCCCCCCAGGTGGCAGAGGTGTTGATGGCAGCCAGACCACAGAGGTTGGGCAGGGGGGGAGGGTTGCTGGTCCTTGATTGGAAGTCATGTGTGTGTGTGTGGGGGGGGGGGGGGTGGTGGTGGTGGGGGGGGGGGGGTGTTGGCACATGTGGGCACCACATGGCACTGGCCATGATCCCGGCAGAGTTAATGTATGGTACAGGACGCCAACTCCTGCCCCACTCACACATTGGCACATATGAAACAGACACACACACGCACACACACACCTCCTCCATGCTCGTTGGATGGTACGGGCGGCCTGGTTCCTCCTCCTGAGCTGTTGTTTGTGCGGTGCGTGTGCGTCCATGACTGGAGCGTGCGTCTTGGCCGTGCTCTCCGAGGCGGAGCGCAGTCTCGAGGCGGGATTGTGCGCGTGGTCTCTGGCGCTTGTGTGCTCTGAACTGCGCTCCTTGTTTTTAGGAATGTGAACGGGCGCATTGGTGTCTGCTTTGCCGCAGGGCGTGTGTGTGTCTCTCTTATTTCTAGGAATGCGTTCCCTGTTGGTGGCGACGGTTTGGTCCGTGGCGGGGCGCGCTGTGGAGGGAGTGTGTGTGTTGGAGGAGGAGGTGTGTGTGTCGTTGGGAGCGTGGGCGCTTGCGGAGGTGTGTCTCTTCGCCCTGGGTGTGGCGGCGGGGGGGCGGTGTTTGGGGCTGGGGGGTTGGCTGCAGGACGCAGGAGACAGCCACTCCCTGACCCTTGAGCCTGGGGTGGGGGGCGCGGGGTCAGGGACTTTAGCGGGCTCCGCCTCCTTCTCTCTCCTGGAGGATCTGCTCCTGTGTGCTGAGAGAGAGAGAGAGAGAGAGAGAGAGAGACAGAGGGAGGGAGAGAGAGAGAGAGAGAGAGAGAGAGAGAGAGAGAGAGAGAGAGAGAGAGAGAGAGAGAGAGAGAGAGAGAGAGAGAGAGAGAGAGAGAGAGAGACAGAGAGAGACAGAGACACACACACACGGTTGGTAGATGTAATGTAAGTGTGTGTGCGTGTGCGTGTGTGCGTGTGTGTGTGTGCGTGTGTGTGTGCGTGTGTGCGTGTGGCCGTACCTTTGTGTTTCTGCTTGTCCTCTTTGTTTCTGGTGCGTTCTGTTTTGGAGGTTTTCTTCTCAGCCGTCTGCTCACACACCGACAAGTCCTTCATCGCGTCGGCCAATCCAGGCGGCTCCCGCTCGGCTCGGTCCAATAAGGCCTTGCGTTTCTCCGCGCTGGCCAATGACATCTGCTGCTCCGCCTCCCGCCTCCGCTGCTCCTCCTCTCGTTTCCTGGGGAACAGGTCACGAACACGCTTCGGAACACGCTTCGTACAGACACTGTCACGGCGACACGGCTCGCACACGCTAAAAAAAATAAAAAAACTGACTCCCAAAACCTCAGGTCATGTCCAACTCTCAGCCTGCTCCCTCACCTACAGTAAGTATCACAAACACAGACAGAACTGATTATCCTCCCGGCCAGAAACGGCCTTTTACTGTACATGCAGGGCTTCATTATCTCACAGAATAGCTACTAATCTTTTTCTACGTCTAAAAATCTTTTTTTTTCTTAAAGATATTTAGAGGATTTCTGCTTTATTAGGATATATAGTGCAAGGACAGACTGGAAAGGTGAGAGAGAGAGAGGGGGGAAGACGTGCAGTAAAGGGCGTGGGCCGGATTCGAACCCACGTCTTTGCGGTGGACGAGCCTTTACATGATAAGCGCCCCAATCCATTGAGCTACCGCGGCGCCTCCTGTTGTAGGATCTTTTTCAAAAAGAACATAACAGCTTACAGTTCTTTTGAATGCGCACCCACATCATCCGTGCCATCACATACGCACACACACACACACACACACACACACACACACACACACTGTGTATGAGACGACTGCTGCTAGACGGAACAACATACCCGGGCCCCGGGGATTAATTAAGTATGACCTCGCCTCTCCCCTCTAATCTCAACGAGATCTGAACCCGAGACTGGCGGTGTAAAGAAAGGGTTTCAGATAAGGCCAGAGTGCGTCCAAATGACGGTCGCATCTCCGGCACGTGGACGGAGAGGGTGACGGGGGGGGGGGGGTAAACGATGAGATGGGGGCCAGAGGGCAAGAGAGAGAGACAGGAGGAAGACGAATGTGTGTGTGCGGCGACTACAGAGAGAAAGATGGATACGGAGGGGGTGTGAGTGTCGTTGTGTGAGCTAGGGGACGGAAGACAGGGAGGGAGACAGGGGGGGACTTGATGAGAAAGAGAGAGGGATGATGTGTGCGGGCGTGATGGACGACGGGCGGGGCCGGGCGGGGCAGGGCGCCTTACTTGGCGGCGTCCTTGCGCAGCTGCTCGTGCCTCATCAGCAGCTGCTTCCTCTGGCGGAAGGCCTTGCGCACGGTGAAGCCCTTGTACAGCGCCTGGATGGAGGCGGCGGCGATGTCCTGGATGGCGGCGATGGACAGGGCGCCGTGCTCCAGCATGTACTGGGTCACCTCGCTGTGCTCGCCCAGCAGGGCGTAGTCCAGGGGGGTGTACCTACACACACACACACACACACAATGAAAATCTCCCGAGCACTGTGAACAGTACGCTGGTGATCTTGGGACCCGTCCTTCCTCCTCCTCCTCTTCTTCCTCCTCCTCCTCCTCTTCCTCCTCCTCCTCACCTCTCTTCGTTGTGCTCCATATGGTTGGGGAAGGCGTTGTAGCCGAGCAGCAGCTTCACCGCGTCCAGATAGCCGTTGTTACATGACCAGTGGAGAGCTGTCCGGCCCTACACACACGCACACGCACACAGACGCACACACACACACACACACACACACACAGACGCACACGCACACACACACACACACACACACAGACGCACACACACACACACACACATGCACGCACACACATACAATATAAGAGTGTGTGTTTTGGTAAGTATGTTGTTTGCGTGTGTGTGTGTGTGTGTGTGTGTGTGTGTGTGTGTGTGAGCCCACCTCCTTGTCCTGTATGTTGGGGTCTGCGTGGTTCTCCATCAGGACGGCCATGCAGGTGATGTAGCCCCCGTAGGCGGCGCACTGCAGGGGGGTCCGCCCCGCCTGGTCCTGACCGCCGCCCCCCAAAAAACCCCATCAGACATGCAGGATACACACGCCTACCCGGCGATATCATGATCACAGGGCGTGTGTGTGTGTGTGTACCTGTACGTTGGGGCTGATGCCGTTCTCCATCAGGACCTGGCACACCTCGGCGTTGCCGCCCAGCGCTGCCCAGTGCAGAGCAGTGTGACCGTCCACATCCACCAGGTCCACGCGCGCAGAGCCTACACACACACGCACACATGTACACACGCACACATGTACACACGCACACATGCACACACGCACACACACATGCACACACACACACGCACGCACACACACGCACACACACATGCACACACACACACACACACACACATACACGCACACACACACATGCACGCACATACACACAAATACACAAACATATTCCCAAATCACACCATGTAACGGATGAAACAAGAGTTTTGAAGGACACAGACAGACACACTCACACCCACACACACACGCGCACACACACACACACACGCGCGCGCACACACACACACACACACACACACACACACACACACACACACACACACACACACACACACGTGGTGCTGCCTTGTACAGTACCTTTGATGAGGGTGAGGATGACGTCTCGCTGGCCCATCTCACACGCGCGGAACAGGGGCGTGTGTTTCATGACGTCCAGGGAGTCCACCATGGCGCCCCTCTCCAGCAACAACCTCACCGTGCTCACATGACCTGACAGGGAGGCTGCGTGCAGCGCTACATCACACACACACACACACACACGTGCACACGCACACACACACACAACTTTAGACTGAGGGGACTGAACTCTCAGCTCCGTTGCCCGTCACGCTCAGCCTCATTAGCATAACCGGACCGCGTTTGCATATCTGTCCGGCTCATTTGCATATGTGGGCGGGCCTGCCGCCTTGGCTGTGCAGGAACAGGGGGCATCGCCATGGCGATTAATGTCTAAAGCGGAGATCAGAGCGAGTGTCTGTGGTGCTCTGCTCAAGTGACTCCCGCTGATCTGCTGATATTCCCCTGTTCCTCTCTGGAAAACCCCAGGGTTTGACGTGTCGCTTGACACATTCAATGTGGGTGAACATCGAGCACAACAGGCACGTCAGCAGCAAGGGCCATCTGGCTGAGTGTGTGGAGCCCTTGTGAGTTTCTGTGCGAGCGTGCGTGCCTGTTTGTGTGTGTGTGCCTGTTTGTGTGTGTGCTTGGGGCCAGGGCGAAAACGGATGTGTATTTATTTAACAAGCTCACTAGTTATTATTAATAAAACCTAACAGTGTCACTTAAATGATGTAGTTTGCGTACCTCTCTGCATGGGGTAAATATCCCTCTTCCTCTCTCTCTCTCCTGCTGGCTCCTGTCTTCACAGACATCTTCAATGCATCACTGTCACAGCAGGACGTCTCAGCGTGCTTCATAGTGCCGGTACCCAAGAAAACTAAGGTAACCCGCCTGAATGACTACCGGCCAGAGGCACTCACTCCAGTGGTCATGAAGTGCACGGAGAAACTAGTGATGAAACACATCGACCATCATAAGACGCACTAGACCCACACCAGTTCACTTACAGAGCCAACAGGTCTGTGGGTGATGTCATCGCTCTGGCCCTTCCACTATAGTTCTGCCTTCAATACCGTACGCCCCATTAGGGACATGCACTGGATGTTAGAGGGGCAGTGGTGAACTGGACCCTGGACTTCCTCGCTGACAGACCACAGGTGGTGAGAATAGGCAGCAACACCTCATCCGCACTGAATATCAACACGGGCGTCCCGCAAGGCTGCTGTCTGAGCCCCAGGCTGTTCTCACTGCTCAGCCAAGCACAGCAGCGATCAAATCATCAAGTTTGCGGACGACA
>NC_140241.1:6802704-6805204 GCF_949987555.1 Borostomias antarcticus | reverse complement strand
TTCTAGTTGATGAGACTAATGATTTATCTAAAAAGGAGCAGCTAGCAATATTGGTCCGTTACACACTTCCTGGTGACATAAAAGAAAGGGCTGTTGATGTCGGAGTTTTTTTTATATTGTACAAACACTGTACAATTTCATTGCAAACAGTAATACAAGGCACACCCTTTTTGTTGAAGCACAAACCCAGCTCTTTTTGTTGAAGCACAAACCCAGCCTGCCCAAAGAGTACTACAACTGGAGCGCACCTGTACCACCCGGTGGCTCTACTGGTGCAGAGCTGTCCAAAAGATCTAGCTGTGGTATGAAGCTGGCAGTGTTGGATGCAACAATCGAGGCTCACGCAGAGGGCTCAGTAGAAGCAGCTAGGCCGAAGATAAAAGTAGAATCTTCCCCTTTTGTCATCTTCACCTTTCCCCTTCTCCATCTGCATGCCCTTGAGAGAGTCCTATCTGTGATCTGGTCCGGTCATCTCCACGAGCTGCAACTCTGAGAAATAGTACAAAAGCCCAACTGGAGAACATGAGGTCCGAGTGTAAGTGGCAGGCCACACTGCATAATGACAAGGCATTCGCCTCAAAACCAGGCCTCCAGACTGACGCCCCCATTCCCTGACCACAGAGAGTCAGTAAAGCACTGGCAGGTTTCCTCCTTGAGTCCGCCGGTGGCCAGACACGGACAGATGAGGGCGATGAAGATAGGAGGATCTTCTTTGAGGTCATTGATCGCTTCGTCATGGAATTCACACGATGTTTTTCTGAGAATGAGGGTCTAATCTCCTTCCAGGTATTTGATGTTAACTCTCCCATGTTCATGGATACATCTACTATTGCAGCGTTTGCCAACCTGTCTGAGAGCCATATTCACACCACACTTCTCCAGGCCCAGTGCCACTCAGCGAAAGCCTTTCTATCCATGGAGAAAGAGGATGAAGTTGATGACGGTGATGATTTTGTTTGTTTGTTTATCTGGATCTCTGCTGTAGCGCTTAACACTACATTTAACATTTAAAAATAAAAGAAAAAATGTTTAGGCTTACTACTTGTCTTCCTTTATTAATTAATATTACTTTAATGTCATATAAGTGAATTGTATAGAAACAAAGCACCAAAATTGACTATTGCGCGATTGATTTTACTTTTTTTTTCCACCACCATCCCCACTCTGCCATACTGTACCTTGCCTTTTGCTGAGATGACGCCACTGCGTGTGTGTGTGTGCGTGTGTGTGTAGTACCTTATTTTTGTCCTGCGTGTCCACCTCCCCAGGGCCTATGTGTTTGAGGAGCAGGGCCAGGGGCTTGGGCGAGGGGTGGCGTGTGGCCAGGTGAAGAGGGGTCATCTCCTCCAGATCCTTCTGAAGCCAGTCAGCACGTCTGGAGAGCAGCAGCTTCAGGAATCGAACATTGCCCTAGCACGCACACACACAGAGATACACACACACACACGCACACACACGCATGCCAGCGCGCACACACACACACACACACACACAAACGCACGCAGGTACGCACGCACACACACACACACACGCCAGCGCAGGCACGCACACACACACACACACACACACACACTTAAAGAGATGTACTGGGCTAAATAGCAGACTCAATCACTCATTCTCCTGAACATTAGTCAGGATCTATGAGCATCAGACAGGAGTATCAGCGCACACACACACACACACACACACACACACACGCTCGCTCGTTCGCTCAGAGCGCCCCTATCTCTCTCTGGTGTCTGATCTAACCAGCTGATCATCCATCTCAGTCGCTCTCACACTCTCTCCCAGCTCTGGAGCTGATAGCCTGCAGGACAGGGCTGTGTTAACCCCCGCTGGCCTGGCTAAGTACCCACTCACACCCTGTCATCCCCTCATCACTGCCAGCTCTCCCCCGGACCCTCAACCCCCCCCCCCCCCCCCCCCCCGCCCGGGACAGAGACATAGACTGACTGTAGGCAGACTTTGACTCGGGGCGGAAAAATGGCTGTCATGCCCGTACGCCGACGTCGCGTGTGTCGTCTATTTGCCTGCCCCGCGGCCACCGGCGGACAAATCTATTTGATGTGTGACTGCGAGCATGCGCGCGCATGTGTGTGTGTGTGTGTGTGTGTCTGGTCCATCTTCTCTATTCTCAGTCCAATTAGATCTGTAATCCCAGGCCTTTCTCTCCATCTCAGCCACTTATTGATCAGTTGTCAAGAGAGGGAGAGAGACAGAGAGAGAGAGAGGGCCTCCCGTCAACCTTCACACACACACACACGCAAACACACACACACACACACACACACACATACGCACACACACACATACACACGCGCACACACACATACACACGCGCACGCACACACACATAAGCACACACACACGCACGCACACACACACACGCACACACAGTCTTAGAGAGAGCTAGAGAGAGACCCCCATGACACAGATGAGCAGTGAGGGGGGGGCGGGTCTGGTCTAACAGCCCTGGGGTGATCCTTCCTTCCACTAGAGG
>NC_140241.1:6782704-6797704 GCF_949987555.1 Borostomias antarcticus | reverse complement strand
GTGAAGAGAACGGGAATGAACAGCGGGATAGAGGGTAGGCAGAGGAGTCTGGTTCTCTGTCCCCCCTCTCCTGGGGCTGAGGGGGAGGGGGTTGGGGGGGTCGAGAGGGAGAGAGGAGAGTGGTGTACCTTCCTCTAGGGAGGATGAGATTGACTGTGTTCTCCAAGGAATTACACCTGAGAATGAATGTGCATGTACGCGTGAGTGTGTGTGTGTGTGTGTGTGTGTGTGTGTGTGTGTGTGTGTGTGTGTGTGTGTGTGCGTGCGTGTGTGTGAGTGAGTGTGTGAGTGAGTGAGGGCTGGTGTCCTTTGGGGGCAGGTGTTGTTTGTTCTTCCAGCCTGAGAGCTCAGAGAGGACACACCAGCACATTGGGGCGAGAGGGGGGATGAGGAGGATGAGGGTTGGGGGGGCGAGAGGGGGGATGAGGAGGATGAGGGTTGGGGGGGCGAGAGGGGGGATGAGGAGGATGAGGGTTGGGGGGGCGAGAGGGGGGATGAGGAGGATGAGGGTTGGGGGGTGAGAGAGGGGATGAGGAGGATGAGGGTTGGGGGGGCGAGAGGGGGGATGAGGAGGATCAGGGTTGGGGGGGCACACTACGGTAGAGTATGGCTGGATTTGACTGGCATATAATCGAGTGTTGTTGGTAATGAGGCTTATCTTTGCCTCATTAGGATGTGATATCATACCGGAACATTCCACTGAGTCGATAAGATTCTGCCCCGTGTGTCACTACATCTAACTGTGTGTGTGTGCTGTGTGTGTGTGTCCTCTGTGTGTGTGTGCTGTGTGTGTGTGTGTGTGTGTGTGTGTGTGTGTGTGTGTGTGTGTGTGTGTAGGACTGGGCTGGTCGATTCTGCGGTGACTGGCAGTCTGTCAGGCTGTAGTGGAGATTAATCAGTGTCATCGACGTCCAAACAGCCTGGCTGTGTCTCAGATGACACACTTTTCCCTGTGTTGTGCATTACGTTTCACAAGAGCCAGTAGTGCTCACTGCTACGTGGTGGCGGGCGCCGTTTGAGATTGGCATCCTGTAAACTACAGTACCACATTATCACCCAGTAAAGAGGAAATGGTTCAGCCCTGCTCACTGACTCAGGGTGGGACAGACACCATGGACCTTGGGAGCAGGGGTGTTGTGACTAATGAGACAGCCCCGGGGGGATGGAGAGACAGGGGGGAGAGGGGGTGGATATCATGGGGACCTATCCCTATCCACTCTCTCCCCCGCCAACCCCTCTCGCACACCTAAGAGCGTAATTGGACTAAAACTGTGATCTAATTAAATGTCCAATTAGAGAGCAGCGAGCCATGTGCCCGCCGGCGTATCAGAGCACAGGGACATGATCAGCTGGAAAAACAAACAAAAAATCAATGAGAGGACGGGGAGATAGACAAAGATGGAAAAGATAGAAAGAGGGGTAGAAAGAAGAGAAAGACATGAGGAGGTCAGGAAGCCTAAAGGGAGATAGATGTGTGTATATTGGCTCATTGGACTGGAGAAAGTGATGTTAGAGTCTACATCTTTTTGACTGGCACATATTCTGAAATGGTTTTCTGCAAGTAATTTGTTAATACTTGACACTTGATTGACTTTTGATTATACTATGATAATAATAGGATAATACTACAAATAATCCAGAGCTCTGATAATCCTTTATACATCGAGACATGCATATACTAGGCCTTAACTGTTGAGACATTAGCAGTGATGCAATATCACATGCACGCACACATGTGCATGCACGCACACATGCGCGTGCACACGCGCACACACACACACACACACACACACACACACACACACGCGCACGCACACACACACACACACACACACACACACACACACACACACACACACACACACACACACACACACACACAATCTGTCTGTCTCCATCTGTGAGTTGCTGACACACTGGGAACCCCCTATGGACAGCTTTAGCCCATCAAATATTTATGCTGGGATTCAATTCAACATTCAATCTATTTAACAATTATAACACATTCAGTATACACAGGGGCACAAACAAACACATGCACATACATAGCCCAGGGGCATGCTAAGCCAGCCCAAAACATTCTACTGCTGCCTGATGAACCTGACAATTGTAGACTAGAGAAACTTGAAACACCGGAGCTCATCACGGAGAACGACTGTGTATGCAAGTATGTGTGTGTATGTGTGTGTGTGGTGGAAGTTAAAGAAATTGTATTGTTTTTGCTTGCTTCATTAAAGATTAGATATTGCCTATTCTTACTTTTAAATAATTCTCTCTTGTGCCTGGTTGTATAGCAGTCAGGGATGAGTTCTGTCTGCACCCCAGGTTCTGTCTGTCTCCTGCCCTTGACAATGGTGCTGTGGCTTCTATGAAAGACTCCTTGTTTTTATTTAGTGCTCTGGAAAAATCAAAACAAGACAAGCTCATCTCCTGACTAGTTGATCCCTTTTGTACCAATCACATTTCTGATTTTGTCTAACTGTATGTATCTGTCTGACTTGGACTGCCCTGGTCAGAGAGAAACTTTGCCTTCACTGTACTCTTCTCTCTCCGTGCATGTAAAATATATCATAAATACTGATGGCCTGTACAAGTTCTCCTTATTGATTATTAAGGACAGTCAAAATAATTTCTTCCACAATCTGTTGTTTGTTTGTGTGCATTGGAACTTTACCATAGCTGTGTACGTTTCGCCAGGGGGTGACCTCAGCAGCTGCTCCCCAGCTCAGTGCATCCTTGGTGGGTCTGGAAGCTTCTCCAGCTCCCCAACCTGTCTTTATCCTGGCTCCTACAGGGCAAGAGTAAGAGGATCGCTCACACACTGAGACCTGCCCGTCTGCTCACTCACACTGCCAACTATCTCATTAATGCACAAACAGACAAACAACTAGACAGACACACCTCTTTCCGTGCGCCAAAACCCACGATAGATGGAGTGGATCAAAGAGAGAAAGGGGCACCGTGCCAACGTAGAGGACTGAAACTAATTTAGCTATTTATACTAGCCCCTGTCCCGACACTAGCTAGACTATGTCGTGATACTTCACAATAACATGGATATTGCAAAGACGGACAGCTGATTCACACAAGACAAATAGCTAAGGCTAGATTACAATAAATTGGCTGGATCAGATGCTAGTAGCTAGGCTATATTAAATATATAGCCAGCAAAGCTAGCTTGCTAGCCTAATGATGATGCAACTCACCTTACTCCAAAGAAATCACTGAATCATAAACTTTGACTTTAACAAACTAGTTAGCTACCCTTAGTCAGCTAGCTAAGGCGTGGATATAGACACACTCATATCATCATTCTATATCGCTCTATGAATTCGTTATTCTTTTCTTTTGCCAACGGGACATTGTGCTTTTCTCCAGGGGTAAAGTTTTATCCAAGGCGTTTCGTCGGACCACAAACATCTGGGTGGCAAAACATATTACTACAATTCCCATCTCCAATGTGTACCCAACGCTACGGCCATTTTTGAAGTTGTTTCTGTCATATTGAGAAATTGGTCGTAGTTCTTTATGAAACTACAATGAACTTAATTTCCCATCCACCCTAGTAGCACACCCGGAAGTATCATTCACGTTACCGTGGTCACCGTGGGCTCTGTGCTGGCTAGCTCTCCGTCCGTTTCCTGCTGCAGCGAAGAGTGGCGTCGAGAAAGACTGGGAAGACCGAACAACATCATAACCTCCACTAACTCCACTAGAAAATGAAACTGTCACCAATATTACCCTCTCTCGACATCCGCTACTTCACGATATTGCTGGTAAGCACATGCGATTTTGCTTTAAATGCGGAACTTCTTTGCTTTTTGAGCTGCACAGATAGCGAGCTAGCGTAGCTGCTAACGTCATCTGAGCAGGGTTACAGAAGGGTCGGCGTTTCTAACGCTGCCTAGGTGGTTAGCTTGCTAGCTTTGGAGGAGCAAGCAACAGAAATGGCCCTCTGCTCTCACCGGTGTTCACTCGCCATATCCTCTCCACGGTAGCTAGCTAGCTAGCTGGGTTATTATGTCAGCGCCCTGGCTGTAGCAAGCAAACTGATTTAGCCATCGTTAGCTAGCTAGCTAGTGCTAGCTTGCCTGTGTATGTCTGTGAGCTCTACTAGCTGGCTGGCTAAATCACATCTATGATAGAAATTGTTAGCTGATTTGGAAGTGACATAATTATACTGGATTAATGTTAGCTAATAGTTGCTCTAGCATAATCTTATTTTAGGGGGCGTCTAAGTCTGTAGTGAAGCATATCTGACACTCAACTGGCTTGCTAATGTGAGCTAGCTACAGCTAGTTGTCATGATATGTGAAAGGGAAGTGTTTTTGCTGCATTCAATTGGGCTCGAATATACATATAGTTTACTTAAAAACGTATATCTCTAAGATTACTTTAGCTAACCGGCTAGTTAATAGCAGATCGCATTCTGGGTGTCTCCATCCATACACTGAGAAAGATGCTGCTAGCTAGCCGGTTGGTGAATTCCTCTGTTGTGGCTCATTTCTATTGGTTGCCAACCCGGAACTAGACACGGAGCTTCTCTCCAGCGCACAGTAAAGGCCTGAGGTGAAAACTTTTCCACCCGCAAGGGAGGGAGGGCCTCTTCTATTTGTTGGTCAGCGTGCCTGTTTGTGGTTTTCCTGCAAGTGTAAGCTAGATGAGTCACATTTCTATGTAAGTTTGAATACAGGTGATCATCAAGATCAGCAGATGTAGATGGTAACTTTGCCAATGCTGAGATGGAGACCGAGTGTCCCCCAGTTTACTGTACGGTCACCTTACTATACTGGTAGGCTGGTATGTATAGCCTAGATTCTGGAAATAGACATGCTTTTACGTGAGAGAGAGAGAGAGAGAGAGAGAGAGAGAGAGAGAGAGAGAGAGAGAGAGATGTTATCCCAACCGTAAGCTTGTCTAACCTGCTCTCATATGGGGGTTGGGGATGAGGTTTTTTGCTATGTATAGCAGACACTTCCTGCTTTCTAGGTGAAGTGGCTAATGTATAACACCCACATTCAACTACTTTCTCTCACTGATGCTTCGGGATGGTGAAGTAAACCTTAGAGACCCCTTGTTCCAGCCTTACCTATGCTTCTCTGTTCAGTGTCCATTAACCTTCTCAAATGCTCTTCCGGTGATATAAGTATGCCCTGTAGCCCAGTATTATGATCATTAGCCTAGCTACCCTTTCCTACCCTACCTGTGAACATTGACCCTAAGGACCCTAAAATGGATCCTGGTGTTCCAATTCATCTGTGTGGAGTCAATGTCCCGGCCGGTGAGAGGGAGACTGGGATGATGGCTAAATATGTGTTCATTTTAGGAGTTTTTGGTTTGTGCGTGTTTCAAATAGAAGGAGGAGGGAGTGAGTGAGTGAGCTAGCGAGTGTGGCAAGTGTGTGGGTGTTGATCACTCTGTCACAGTCCCATGATGGTGTCTAGCACACTGTGGTTGGGTCTTGTTTCATTATTTATTAATCAGGGTTTCCAGCTACACTGCACAAGCTGGCACTCAGTCAGAGACTGTGATGGAGTCTTATCCAAACCTCTCTCTCTCCATCTCTCTCTCTCTCTCTCTCTCTCTCTCTCTCTCTCTCCCCCCCCCCCCCTCTCTCTACAGGTGATGGGCCTCTCCTCCCCAGGGCAGGCAGAGATCACCAGCCTGGATTCGGGAAACATTGACGACATCCTCAGTAAGTCTCTCTCTCTTGTCTCTGTCTCTCTCATCCTCAGTAAGTCTCTCTCTCTTGTCTCTGTCTCTCTCATCCTCAGTAAGTCTCTCTCTCTTGTCTCTGTCTCTCTCATCCTCAGTAAGTATCTCTCTCTTGTCTCTGTCTCACTCATCCTCAGTAAGTCTCTCTCTTGTCTCTGTCTCTCTCATCCTCAGTAAGTCTCTCTCTCTTGTCTCTGTCTCTCTCATCCTCAGTAAGTCTCTCTCTCTTTTCTCTGTCTCTCTCATCCTCAGTAAGTCTCTCTCTCTTGTCTCTGTCTCTCTCATCCTCAGTAAGTCTCTCTCTCTTGTCTCTGTCTCTCTCACCCTCAGTAAGTCTCTCTCTCTTGTCTCTGTCTCTCTCATCCTCAGTAAGTCTCTCTCTCTTGTCTCTCTCTCATCCTCAGTAAGTCTCTCTCTCTTGTCTCTGTCTCTCTCATCCTCAGTAAGTCTCTCTCCCTTGTCTCTGTCTCTCTGATCCTCAGTAAGTCTCTCTCTCTTGTCTCTGTCTCTCTCATCCTCAGTAAGTCTCTCTCTCTTGTCTCTGTCTCTCTGATCCTCAGTAAGTCTCTCTCTCTTGTCTCTGTCTCTCTCATCCTCAGTAAGTCTCTCTCTTGTCTCTGTCTCTCTCATCCTCAGTAAGTCTCTCTCTCTTGTCTCTGTCTCTCTCATCCTCAGTAAGTCTCTCTCTTGTCTCTGTCTCTCTCATCCTCAGTAAGTCTCTCTCTCTTGTCTCTGTCTCTCATCCTCAGTGAGTCTCTCTCTCTTGTCTCTGTCTCTCTCATCCTCAGTAAGTCTCTCTCCCTTGTCTCTGTCTCTCTGATCCTCAGTAAGTCTCTCTCTCTTGTCTCTGTCTCTCATCCTCAGTGAGTCTCTCTCTCTTGTCTCTGTCTCTCTCATCCTCAGTAAGTCTCTCTCCCTTGCACGCGTGTGCTATCTCTTATTTCTCTTTCTTTTTCTCTCTCCCTCACAAACAAGAGACAGTTATACTCTCATAGAACTACATCTGTCTTTTTCCCAGTCCTCTGTTTTCTCAGTTGTACGCTACAGCAGCACAATGTGTGTATAGAGCCCAGTATAAACTGTGTTTACTTACTTGCAGACAATGCTGGGGTTGCGTTGGTGAATTTCTATGCAGACTGGTAAGTATGCCAGCGCTCTCACACTCCTCTGTCATTACATAGCCAATGTCAATGTTTGCTTGTGTGTTACCACCAGGCCAATTCCAGTTATACCATGCAAATTGTATTGTCTTATCTTCATGTCAAACAACTGGAGAACAGTCGGGTGAGTGAAAAGGGAGTTGACGTTTGCGTCCTGTTTGGAATAATGGTCGACCTGTGTACCCCTAGGTGCCGGTTCAGCCAGATGCTCCACCCCATCTTCGAGGAGGCGTCTAACGTGGCGAGGGAGGAGTATCCTGATCCCGCTCAGGTGGTGTTTGCACGCGTGGATTGTGACCAGCACTGTGAGTCTCACACACACTCTCTCCTCGCACAAATTGAAACACAAACCGAGATAACAGGCTCACGCATGCACACACATGCGCATACACATCACACCAAAGACCTACATTAATCCCTGCACACACGCGTGTGTGCGTGCGCACACACACACACACACACACACACACACACACACACACACACAACCATCAGGCTCAGCCTTTGAGATAAAGCAAATTAAAGAGAATTATTGATGACCTGCAAACTGTTTGAAGGCTAATGACAAAACTGTCGCTGCCTGTGAAGACTGGAGGCTTAGAGATGCCATGCAGAGAGACTGACACCTGCCACACACACACATACACACACACACACTATATTTACTCTCTGCGGGGGGCCGCTTTCATCCGGGAGATCAGTGGTGACTGACGGCAGTGTCTTTTGACGCAGCTTTAGACACCCTCTATCTGTCATTTCCTCACTCTGTCTCTCCCCCAATCTTTATTCTCCACCCCTCTTGCTCTTTCCTCCCCCCACACCCTCATCTCTATAATAACCCCCCCCCCCCCCCCCCCCCGTCTGTATATTAACCCGTCTGATGTGTCTGTCCTTGTCTCTCTAGCGGACATCGCCCAGCGCTACAGGATCAGTAAGTATCCGACGCTGAAGATGTTCCGCAACGGCATGATGATGAAGAGAGAGTACCGGGGTCAGAGGTCAGTCACTGCCATCGCCGACTTCATCCGCCAGCAGAAGGTCGCCCCCGTGAAAGAGTTAGTCTCACTCGAGGAGATTAAAGCCGTGGATGTGAGTGCACACAACCCACCCACACACACGCACGCCATGGCAAACTATTGATTTGTTCAAAATAAACTGGTGCTAAACAATGCTCTTCCATTCTCTCTCTTTGTCTCTCTTTCTGTCTCTTTCTCTCTGTCTCTTTCTCTCTCTGTCTCTTTCTCTCTTTCTTTCTCTGTCTCTAATTCTGTCTCTTTCTCTCTGTCTCTTTCTCTCTGTCTCTTTCTCACTACCTTTCTCTGTCTTTCTCTCTCTTTCTCTCTCTCTCTTTCTTTCTGTCTCTTTCTCTCTCCCTCTGTCTGTCTCTCTCTCTCTCCCTCTGTCTGTCTCTCTCTCGCTCTCTCTCTGTCTCTCTGTCTCTGTCTCTTGCAGAGGAGCAAGCGTAACATCATCGGTTACTTTGACGAGAAGGACTCTCAGAACTACCACACATTTGAGAAGGTCGCCAACATCCTTCGAGACGACTGTGTGTTCCTTTCTGCTTTTGGGTGAGATATCCTGTGCCCCCCCCCCCCCCCAAAAAAACCACCCACTGAGCTTAGCTCCAGTTTCCGCTTGTGGTCTCCATGCAGGTTTGTGGTGTGTGATAACCTGTTAACCTCCCCCTCCTCTCTCCCCAGCGAGGTGTCTCAGGCAGAGCGCTTCAGCGGGGACAACGTCATCTACAAGCCGGTGGGGGAGAACGCTCCGGACATGGTCTTCCTGGGCTCGCTCATCAACTTTGACCTCGCCTACGCTTGGGCACAGGACAAGTGTGTGCCCCTGGTCCGCGAGATCACCTTCGAAAACGGAGAGGTGGGCCCACGCTCTCTTTTTTTTTGGACAGAACGGGCCTGGCTGGCCACACACACACACACACACAAACAAACACACACAGTACACTATTCGCTCCACCTCTCTGACCCAGCTGTGCGCGTTCCCCAGGAGCTGACCGAGGAGGGGATCCCGTTCCTCATCCTGTTCCACCTGAAGGAGGACTCGGACAGCCTGGAGAACTTCCAGCACGAGGTGGCGCGCCAGCTCATCAGTGAGAAAGGTAACGCCTGGGCTGCTGGTGGTGATGGGCGTGTTGCAACAGGTCTGAGACAGTCAGCCTCAATAATGGTAACCCCCACCCCCCCTACCCCTCCCCCCCCACCCCAGGGTCTATAAACTTCCTGCATGCGGACTGTGACAAGTTCCGCCACCCTCTGCTGCACATCCAGAAGACTCCGTCCGACTGTCCTGTCATCGCTATAGACTCATTCAGACACATGTATGTCTTCCCCGACTACAAAGACATCTCGTGAGTACCCTTTCTTTATCTCCTCCAGACCGAGCGCGTCAAACTGCATATCGAGATCTTGAAATAAAGTTTGACCGTGTCTACTTATTTTGTGGCCCCACAATGCATCTCTCTCCTGCCCTGCGCTGCACTGAAGCGTAGCCGCAGAAACAGTGTTTGAGATATTCACCGTCGGATGAATTTCAGGATGTGCATACTGACAAAACTGCCACCCTCAAATCAAGTAAATGTGATCATACAGAAATGTCCCGTCGCTTCTAGTCTCTCCTACATGAATGGGCCCGGACACGAGAGCTAATGTGACATGATTTGGCACGTGCAATTAGTGCTAAACTAATGTAGTCTAATCTAATTGTATTTATTGTGCCCCCCCCCCCCACCCCCTCTTCCTCCCCAATCAGTGTTTGATCAGACAGACATAGCCCTGAGGACTGCCCCCTCCCCCCTCCCCCAAACCTAATTACATCACATCACCAGCTTTTCACCCTTCTCCTCGCGGTGCACAGCGCATAATTTAATTAGCCGGATATATGTTAGTTTGTGTGTGTAGCATGTGTGTGGCGGTGGCTGCTGGTGTGTGTGTGGAGGTGGCTGCTGGTGTGTGTTTGTGTGTGTGTTTGTGTGTGTGTGTAGCGGTGGTTGTTGGTGTGTGTGTGGTGGTGTCTGCTGGTGTGTGTGTGTGTGTGGAGGGGGGGGGGGGGTGGCTGCTGGTGTGTGTGTGTGAGTGTGAGTGGGACGGTGGTTGCTGGTGTGTGTGTGGCGTGGCTGCTGGTGTGTGTGTGTGAGTGTGAGTGGGACGGTGGTTGCTGGTGTGTGTGTGGCCGTAACACACAGGGACAGTTGTGATTGGAGACCAGCCTGTCTGGTGTCTCATGACAACAAATGTTGACCCTGTCTCATTAGCCTCTCTCCAAGTGATGGAACTGGTATAGACGTGCATGTTTGAAATTCAAAATCTTTTATTGGGAATAACCCCTTGAGATGAACCCATCTCGTTCTCGTCAAGGGGTTCCTCAACAATAATAACACAATAACAACATAATTAGAACATAATTACATGTTTCATTCGGGGTGACGGACCAAGACTTAGCTAGTTTGTCATAGAATGGTTTATTTCAGTGGTTCATCATTATCTACACCTTAGTGTTAATAATATGTCTTTACTGACCATTGTGTATATCTGTCCGTGTGTCTCTAGGATCCCTGGGAAACTGAGACAGTTTGTGTTGGACCTGCACTCTGGGAAGTTACATCGAGAGTTCCACCATGGCCCCGACCCCACAGACAGCACCCCTGGACAGGTGACAGAACCCCCCCTGTGGTTGTGTGTCTAAAGGCCGTGATGCACGGGGCAATTTTATAGGCAACATTGCTGGGCAATATTGCTGCAAAAATTGAAAACAGGCACATTTTTCTTATCTGACTAAATAGCACTGATATATCGTTTGTCCACCAAGATTAGTGCCTATAAACGGGCTTTGTAAACGCAGAACCACGGGGAGGAAACGCTGGTCGGACACAGCATTCCCATTACCAGCGGCTTCCCCTTGTTCTTTTGAGGCGAGTGTTCGACGATCGGTTTGTGAGAAGTCCTGGCCTCGGCTACGTTTAGTAGCAAACAGGCAAGAGTGTTTTTCAAGCCATTTAGAGTTTTGGATTGATTTTGGTAGGCTACTATCAGCCCTCTCGTTTATTGCGGTACAAAATGCATTTTATAAGACCTAATTGGATGTGGTTTTAAAGAGTTTATGAATGTACTTGGAACGCGAAAGTGAAAGAACTTGTCCTCCACACAAGCCTTCACGTAATAATCTAGACCTAACATTACCACAAGCTACTCATCGCACCTCTAGTTGCTGATTGCATCGCATTCTCACAGCGGTGGAAAACATTTTAGAAAGGGCGACAACGAGGTAGCTAGCTGGCTTTTTTTTCCTTTTGACGACAGCCAAAACTGATCATCTTATACTGTTGCTTGCAGTAGCAGCTATATTGCTCAGCAATATTTTTGACAATATTAACCAATGCCCATAAAATCAACCAAAAAAGTGTCATGTTCTCTATTGTGTGCGTGTGTGTGTGTGTGTGAGAGAGAGTGAGTGTGTGTGTCTAACTACAGTATGTGTGTACTACTGACAGGAGGATAACCAGGAAGTGGCCAGTAACCCACCAGAGAGTTCGTTCCAAAAGCTGGCCCCCAGTGAGACTCGCTACACCATTCTCAGGGACCGCGACGAACTGTGACCTTACGACTTCGCCGTGATCCTCGAACCCCATGCCACGCCCCGGGGCCAGAGAGAGGTTAGGGTTGGGACAGGCCAGCGGGATGGAACAGCAACACCCAACACCCCCCCTAACACCTTTACCGGAGAGGAGAGAGAGGGAGAGAGAGAGAGAGAGAAAAGAGTGTTCAGCCCATTACACAGCCGTGTTGGAATAAACCTATATTTTCATAACTCTTACTATTTTAATTTTGGATAAAAAGGAGGAAATGAAGAAGAAAATTGTGAGGGGTGGGGGGGGGGGGGGCATTAGGACAACAAAAGAAGCCTTTTTACTTTTATTTTTGGAGCTTGTAAATATGTTTGTGCTAAGTGGGTGTCTTATGTCATCATGGTCTAAATTAAATGCAGAGTTCTCTTTTATTTTATTTCATTCTTTTTCATCACCCAGTTTTGTTTGTAGGGAAACAGGCGAGTGTGCTCCCTCACTGCAGTGTTTTGAGTCTCAGTTGTACGGTTCTAATCTGTGGCTAGTCAGTCTCACTCTGGTGGGAGAGGCCATGTCTCTGTAGTTTGAAGGCATTTCCTTTTCTTCTTATCCTCTTTCTCTTGTGTCGAAGAACTGAAGGCAGATTACCGACTGATCCTCAGTCATGTGACTCAGTCATGTGACTCAACAATGGACGCGAGGCAGAGAGGGAAAAAGGAGAGGGAATCACCTCGGACTATTGAGATGCACCCTTCCTTTCCCTGGTACTTAAATGTTGATAGATGCAGTCTTGTTAATGATACAGATGCAGTCCACTCCCCCTAGTTCAGGGGGAAATGTTTTGAAGTGAAGTTGGCACAACCTCAACCTCTCCTGTTAACGATATGTTCACATTGGTTAGCTATTGAAAATGGTTTCCTCGCTCCCCTGCTGTCCCTGGTCAGACACAGCCAGAGAGAAGGGGTGCGGAGGGACCGCGTCCCTCTGTAGTCTGGGCTGCATCTCAATACTCTAACTGGCTTCCTCTCTTCTACACCTGTCCTTACCTGAGGAGATGTGGACAACAGTCGTATAATTAGCGGATTTACATCCCTCAGACTCCAGTCTCTTTGGATGAAACAAAGATCAGGACAGGGAACAATGTTAGAGTATTGAGACGCAGCCCCTGTATTTATACTGTGTAATGTCCTTCCTCAGGCCTATCGAATGCCTGTTATGTCACATATCGGCCCACTCACCGAGGGAGGGGGGTGGGTGTCATTTCTATATCAGTCATCTCAGAGGGGAAAGGAAAGTGAAAAAATGAAGAGTGAATAAAACCATTTTACAAGATCCTGCCTGGTGTCCTTCTCCCTCGCACCACACTGACTGCTGTTCTACATCAAAGACGCAGGTCCGGTTGTCAATGAACAGAACACAGGGCCGTTCACCAGAACTAGCTTTTATTTGGTAACATAAATAAGAGCAAAGAGATTTGTGACAGGTTCACCTGTCTAAGATAACAGTTCTACAGTCACACGATCTGTAGCTTCAGTGGCACTTAACAGGTTAAATGTGCAATTCAACTTTGGCCATACAGTAGGCACATACATATCTCTCTCACCCTACAGAGAACAGGACATTCACACACATTCTCAGTCCCAGAGTAGTCAGAGAAACAGTAGAAGGGTTGACACGAGGACAGTCGTCTGAAATTTACTTCTGTGTGTAACACCTCTGTTCCTCCCTCAGTTTATGAGCTGGTATTGAGACGCAACGCCAAACTCTGATAAACACACAAACATCAATGAGGCAGAGAGGGACAGATGACTATAAAAAAAAGAAAAAAAAAGGCACCTGTTTGACTGAATCTGCCACACTTTCACTCCGCCTGTAGTGTCTCTTACTAGCGTGCGCTTTCTCTTCTAGAATCTTTCAATTTAGGATCATATCCACACAGTGACTGATTAAAACAGCATTCACAACTTCCATCAACCGTTAAATAAGGCTCTAGTGCCAGTGAGCGCTAGCAGGTCTCCGGGTCTGTGCGTGTGTGCATGTCTCTAGCGGTTCTCCGGGTCTGCGCGTGTGTGTCTCTAGCGGTTCCCCGGTAGAACAGGGCGGAGCCACAGGTCTCTCAACCCACCAGTCTGTATGGAGAAAGGCAAAAGGGCAGGAGTCAGTTGATTGGTCGGGTCAGTCTGGAGGAGCTTGGGTCAGAGGTCACACCTCGGCTCCGCCGCCGATTGGACAGAACGGTTAGAGAGAGGGCGCGGCGTGGCGTAGTCACTCGTCTAGGTCTGGCGGCGGCGGTTCGGCCGGCGGCGCCGTCAGCCGCTTCATCTGGAGGTCCACTCTGGCTCGCCGGCTCTTCTGGACCAGGTTGCCCCCGGCGAAGCCCAGCGCCCCGCCGCCCAGGGCGGCCGCCACCCCCGCCGCCTTGAACCCGGCCAGCAGACCCAGCGGACCCCCCAACACCCCACCCAGCACCGCCCCCAGCACCGGCAACACCGCCAGCCTGTACCCCACCGCCTGGAGAGAGAGGGAGGGAGAGAGAGAGGGAGGGAAGGGGAGAGGGAGGGAGGGAGGGAGAGAGAGAGAGAGAGAGAGAGAGAGAGAGGGAGGGAGAGAGGGAGAGAGGGAAGGAGAGAGAGGGAGGGAGAGGGAGAGGGAGGGAGAGGGGGAGGGAGGGAGGGAGAGGGGGAGGGAGGGAGGGAGAGAGAGAGAGAGAGAGAGAGAGAGAGAGGGGGAGGGAGGGAGAGAGGGGAGAGAGAGAGGGGGGAGGGAGGGAGAGAGAGAGGGAGGGAGGTATAGGGGGGGAGATTCTGGTTTAATTTTAATGTAAGTGGAAATTAAAGGAAACGTAAATATTTTTTCATATTATACAATTGACAAATGAGCGCGCACACACACACACACACACACACACACACACACACACACACACACCTTTGGTGGTGTTAATCCTTTGAGGTCTGAAAACACACTATACGATATGAGTGTTCTGATGTCTCTGTCCTTTCATCTCTCTCTCTCTCTCTCTCTCTCTCACACACACACACACACACACATGGACTCACCACCCATACCTGCATCAAAGCTTTGCCTTTTAATTATTCCCATTTGTAAAAAACCATAGAGATGTGGTGTGTGTTATTACTGCTGTTATCTTCAGAGAGGAAGATGCTCTTTTACGCTTGATGGCAATTAATGAGTGACTCCTCTGACCATTTAAACACACACACACACACACACACACACACACACACACACACACACAGTTGATTAACATTAAAAATGTTGATTTAATCCAGTTCAAATGCCCCCACCCCCACCTTCCCTGTGGCAGTTAAGGTAATTTCAATTCCGACGAGTTGAAAGCTCAGGGTACAGAATGTGTAATTCAGGGGGAGGTGTGTGTGTGTGTGTGTGTGTGTGTAAAATCACCTGACCTGATGACAGATAACACACACACGCTTCTAACACTCTCATCTTTTCCATCTGCACAACCTCAGTCATACAAACACACACCACATCAACACTGCTACTAGTGTTTGTCTTTGCTGGGGC
>NC_140241.1:6775204-6777704 GCF_949987555.1 Borostomias antarcticus | reverse complement strand
AGGGCCTAGCGTCCATTCCTCTGTGTGTGTGTGTGTGTGTGTGTGTGTGTGTGTGTGTGTGTGGTGGACAGAGGTCCTTCTTCTGAATGTGCCTGAGGGTGACAGGAGGATTACAGCCTTCCCATCAGCCTGCAGGGCAGAGCCGACCAGGTCAGGAGGTCAACAGACAGCCAATACAGGCTCCAGCTCCCTGGCCAATTAGAAATGATGAATAAACATGCGCACACACACACACACACACACATGCAAGCAACCACACACACATGCGCACAGGCACACACATACACACACTGGATTAACACTGAGCCAGTTAGCCCTCGGGGAGACACACAACTGTCACTAGGCTAACAGCCAGTTTGCATACTCTACCCAAAACAGACGCATGTACCGAGGAACCACACAACACAGCCAGCTACCGCGACAATCACACCCAGCCAGACAGCTACTGCGACACTCACACACAGACACACACACACACACACACACACACACACACACACACACACACACACACACACACACACCAAAAACACACACACACACAGTCAACCCCCTCCTCCTCCTCCTCCCCTCCCCTCACAGTCTGGGGCTCGGCGCGGGCCTCACGGTTAGCGGAAGCTGTCAGTCAGTCAACCAGTGGGGGGGGAGACTCCGGCATCTGTCTCCAGCCTGCATGCACATGGTGGAGGAGGGTAGGGGGTCCACCTACAAATAACCTACACCCACCCCCCCCCCCCCATCTCAGTCCCCTGAGGAGCTCCGTCAGTTTCCCCGACGGACAGCCAAAGAGCTGAAATAAACCCTGTCAAACCACTGAACCCAGGTACGCACGCAAACACACACACGCATGGTTTCAACCCAAATAAACAAATAATGACAGACCTGGGAGGGTATATTGGGAAAACAAATATCATCCCACTGTTTAGAGAAGACGGTGAGAGAGTGAGAGTGTGAGGAGGGATAGATAAATAAATAGATGACAGATGAAAATGGATGAGCGCAGACGGAAATAAAGAGAGCAGGGGAGCCCACTTCCTGTGAGAAAGACGACTTCCTGCCAAGAATCATGTGCCATTCCTCCGATTCTCTCTCACTCTCTTTCACTCTCTCTCTCCCTCTATGTTCATGTGCATTATCACCCATCTTCATCCTACTTACAGAGACACAGAAACACAGTTATACACACACAGCCCACTACACAGAAAAAACACACACACACACACCTCCACACACACACTCCTCCACACAGACACTCCTCTAAACATAGGAAAGCACTCTGGCCCTCCCATGGGGTTGGGGGGTTATGGTGAAAGAGAGTGCATGTGTGAGAGAGGTGGTGGTAGTCCATCAACTTCAGAGACATGACGACTTCCTAGTGAACACATCCCATGTGGCACTTTACACCAAGCACATATAAATACACACAAACGCACGCACGCACACGCACACACCCACACCCACACCCACACCCACACCCACACACACACACACACACACACACACACACACAGACAAGGCAGCAAGCACTTGAGCATTCACATACAAGCCAGCTACTGTAATCTCTTTGCATAGAGGACTGCGAGTGGCTGAGCAGCTGTGATAGGGGACTGTAGTGTGTGTGCATGTGTGTGTCTCTACCTGTACAGTGCGGCTGGCATTGATGTGCTCCTGATGAAGGCGGTCCCATTGCTGGCAGCGCTGGAACTGCAGGGAGAGAAGCTCGGTGTGAGTGTCCGACTCCTGAGCCTGACCTCAGGCCAGTGTGAGTGGTCTGGTGGGTCGGTACCTTCAGGATGTTGCTGTGGTGTCTCTGCAGTCTCTCCAGGTCAGTGGGGAGTGCTACTTTAGTGAACTTGTGGATGGGTGCTTCCAGACGCCTCAGGGTCAGCTTGCCACCCTCCCCTGCCATGTAGCCAGACAGTGAGCTGCTCGCTCACACCCCACCCTTCCCCTGCCTAGCAGACCGGGTCACTCAGCGCTCTCCACATGCACGCCAGCACCCCCTCTCTCAGCTAACCTGGGGAGGGCAAGAGTAAAGTTACGTATCACTCTCCCATTTTCTTATATGCTCTCCTCTCTCTTAGCTACTAGTCTTTTAGACACACCCTAGTCTACCGTTAGCTACCTAGCTAGCTAAGAACAGATAGTTTTAAGTAGTGTACGAGACTAGCTAATTAGTATTTAACGTTAGCATTTCAAAACTACCACGGAGGCAGATAAGTCATTATCTAGCACACTGGTTGTCCAAGTTTAGCTCGCTAGCACTAGCTATAGTACGTTAACTAGCTAGTTAGCTTATGCTAATCTTTATGCTGTGGCCAGATAGCGTTAGCTAGCTAGCACTCTACCTGGCGTTTCAGACATTACACAAATGACGAAAATAGCGAAACTATTCAAATACCAAACATACCGAAGTGAAAATCTGAAATAGTTTTGGACAGTCTTGACCTCTTGCGAACTAGTGCTAGCTACCCGCATACAGACAACTTTCTGTTTGTAA
>NC_140241.1:6732704-6762704 GCF_949987555.1 Borostomias antarcticus | reverse complement strand
GGAGAGAGAGACCAAGAGGGAGAGGGATGAGCCGCAGACACCAGAGAGAGAGGGAGAGAGAGAGAGGGAGAGAGAGAGAGAGGGAGAGAGAGAGATGGCGGGGGGGGGGGTACACTGATATACAGTGATGAACGAGAATTTCTACTGCAGACAGAGATTCTAATTATACATGAAAAAAATCCCATATCCCCCCTTCCCAAATAATCCCTCTGTCATCAACCAGCAGAGGGCAGTAGAGTGTCTGTGTCCAGTCTGTTTCACTGTGTCTGAGATTAGTGTGTGCGAGAGGACATTACAGTGTGTGAGAAACATTGAGTTAGACTATAGACTACAGCAGCAGGAGCCTAATAAGTTCCCTGTAGCTATGGACAACTTGTCCCTGTCCCAACACCAGGTCCAGGCCCTTAGGCCAAGGTCCACAGGCCCATTCCTGGTCCAATTCCTGGTAATCACACTGGTACCCAGGTGTGAGGGCTGGCTAAGAGGTGTGAGGGTCTGCCCTGGTGATAATAATAATAATAATATTAAAAAAGATAACTCTCACTGAACTCTGGCTGAGCCAATGAGAGGGGAGCGTTGTGTTCATGTACCTGTGTGACTGTGCTATAGGCCAGGCCATTACCGGCCAATCAGACCCTGATTGGAGATACACACATGGAGATGATTTAGCTCATTAGGAGGTATGACCTCCACAGGATATGAGCTATGATAGAACTGACTGTGTGTATTTGTGATTGTGAGTGAGCTGTTGCGTTTACCTTCCTTCACCATGCCAACGCTGAGGCACTTCTGGAAGCGGCAGTACTGGCAGCGGTTGCGTCGCCTCTTGTCCACCGGGCAGTTCTTACTGGCCAGACACACATACTTGGCATTCTTCTGCACCGTGCGCTGAGGAAGACACACATAATAACGACATCAGACTCAGCCAACACACCGAATGTGGGGGGCACAACCAGCCACCAAAACACTTTATTTATTTATAATTTATTTAATCCAATTCATGTTTTTTCTTTTCTTTTCAACGAAGAATGAAAAGCGGAAACTCGCATGTTAGATTTTAATTACGTGCTGAAAGGCGGCGGTGACAACAGTATAATTAGATAAAATTAATTTCCCAAACATCGCCTGCAGGAGGGACAATTTTATTAGCGCTACCGCTGACAATGGGGCTGTGCGCCTCGCGAGCTGAGGCGGGTCCCGCGAGACAGGGCCGCGGAGCTGCATGATCAGATTGTTTGTGAAGCTCGCGGGTCAGATCGTGGCACCTCCGGGGCTTGGCGCATCGCGCCTCTCAATGGCCCCCCCGGGATCTGTTTTCTCCTCGGCTGGCTCGGGCGATTATTACTGACCTTATTAAAATTAAATCAGAAACGAGCCGCGTGGGGCCAAGTGCGCTCCACTCGTGGAAGAGACACTGTCCATCCCATCCACCGGGCGCGGACTGAAGGAACCGGTACCGAGACAGTTGCGCACGGGAAAGTTCATAGTGTGTAAACGAACTAGCTGCATATAGGGCCTACCTGAGAGTGTGTACACGAACTAGTTGCATATAGGGCCTACCTGAGAGTGTGTACACGAACTAGTTGCATATAGGGCCTGCCGGAGTGTGTAAACGAACTAGTTGCATATAGGGCCTACCCTACCTGTGATAACATTTTGAAATCATGTATTTGTGATGATTTGTATGCCCATCAAATTACCCAACCAACATTTCTCAGTGCCCCCCCCGCCAGTCAAAGCAGTCTAGAACCGGGCCTGTCCTTCATCCAATATTGACAGTTGTTAATAGTTCAAGTTGTTTCTTATCAAAGGGCCTTTGATAGAAACAACTTGTAGACTATTACAACTGTCAATATTGAGTTAAGGAGTCTATGTACCAGAAGCGTGTAGCTGGTGTGTGTGTGTGTGTGTGTCTGTCTGTGTGTGTGTGCGTGAGAGAAAGAGAGAGACAGAGAGAGGGGGAGGTGGTGTTAGGTAGTCTCCCTTTCTTTAACGCCTCTAAAACACATCAAAACAAATAAATCCAATTACAAACCCTTTGCGCCACACATGCCCATTCCCCCGGGAGACCAATAACACACCAATTATTCCATATGCTCCGGCACAAGGGCGGAACTAGCGTGGAACGGAAGGCCAGCGCAGGATGAGAGAGGTTGCCATGGCACCCCTGATCGCTGTGACTGTCTCGCTCGCATCTATTAAATGGTCAATGACCCGTGTGTGTGGGGATAAGTAAGTTATGGTCGTTACTAAAGCTAATCTGGTTGTGGAGAATTGCATCCTTATAGCTCAGCTTTAAACTAAACCTGATGATAGCAGAAGGACAAGGTTGACGCACGCCGCCCTGGACATGCATTCAATAGGCTGTAATTTAGACCTTTTTCATTAAAGAAGATAGCCTGACATCAGACAGAATGTCAACTCATTACACTCCGTTGAGATCTTCAAGAATCAGTCATGGAGTGGACGGATTCCAATGTCTGGACCCAGGCTATAAAGAAGACACAATGTCTCGTTTTCTATAATAACCCCCCAAAACTTGTTGTTTCAACCATGTTTCTCAAGGTTGCTTTTTTATGGACAGACATAATTCAATAAAAAGCTAAATGGATAGCCAACATCTAGATATTCTAAATGCACCAATTGTGATAATTTGCACAATTTAAAAAATATTTCTACCACCTCTATATTTCTTCAGAAACAAAGTACAGGTGGTTATTGCCGCTATTTTTCTCTGAACACTTTCGGCCCTGAACTCATAGAAGTAGACCGGGAGTTTTCCAGGCTGTTTTCCTGATAAACAAGCGTTTTTCTGACTGCTTGGTGGAAGCTCCTTTGGGAGAGGAGCCTTATCCCCCATGCTTTACTGTGTCGCTTCAGTAGATGGTGTGAAAATAGACCCAGTCAAACCACTTTAGAATGCAGGGTCGGGTTTGGGGATAAAATCTCTCTGTAGTACTGAACCTAATAATCTGAGGTTCTATGGTTCCTGGAATTTCTCACCTTTGATCAGTGGATAAGATTCCGATAAATTGAGCTCTTGTGAGTGTGTGTTGGCCTGTTTCCTGCTTCTGTCTGTGAGTCTGGGACTGTGGGACTTCGTCTGGGACCCGGAGTCTTCCGAAGAGTGTCACAGACGCTACACATCTGAGCTAATGCTGTATAACTTACTTATATGTGATGCTCATTAATGGACCTGAGACAGAAGACATGGAAGCATGCACACAAATACACACACACACGCACACACACACACACACACACGCACACACACACACACACACACACACACACACACACACAGTCTCTCTCTCCCCCCCCCCCCCCCCTCTCTCTCTCACACACACAGACATGGAAGCATGCACACAAATACACACACGCACGCACACACACACACACACACACACACACACACACACACACACACACACACACACCCACACACATACACAGATAAGAGGGAGGGTGATTGGGCGGGGCAGTGGAGGGTCAGGTTATGTCAATATGCTTATCATGTCGGTGGATCCCTCAACACAGAGTAGCTCTATTATAAGGGGTAACTAAGGTGACTGCTTAGACTGTAACAAGATATCAGAGGAGATGAACGCACCGTCCTCAAATGCTCTGCTATTCAATTAAGAGGACTATATCTGAACTTATTCTGTGTGTGTGTGCGTCTGTTTGTGTGTGTTTGAGAGAGAGAGAGAGAGAGAGAGAGAGAGAGAAATAGAAAGAGAGAAAGAGAGAAAGAGCACTGAGAATATGACTCATAACACACAGCTAGTGTCATATAGCTAAAAAAGTAGAGTAAGCATTTTTCTTCAGATGTGTGATATGACATAATCTGATATATATAGCGTAAAACAGATAGATTCACCTGAAGCATGTCATCCCCAAAGCAACAGTCAGACATGTGTTGTAAGTCTTATGTAAGCAGAACTATTTCATAAGCATGTAATACGCATGTCATAGGGTGTAAGTATGATACTGCTGATGGTGCTATCCATGAAGTTGTAAAAAGGAATACACTTTTCTTATATTAATCTAAATTCGATTGGTTCTGTCCAATATGTTGGAAATGGGAGGGGCATGTTTTACTTCCAGCTGACTGTGCTGGACTAGACTGGGCTGACTGGTTTGATTAAACTGGACTAGACTGGTCTGACTAGACTGGACTAGACTGGGCTGACTGGTCTGACTAGACTGGACTAGACTGGTCTGACTAGACTCGACTGGGCTGGACTAGAAGGCATACAGGGGACAGTCTGAATCTACAGTCTGACATGCACAGTGAGAGGCTACAGCCGTGGCCTGACCCAAACACACACACACACACACGCCGTGGGTGTTCTCAGACGCCGGGCCGAGGCATGCAGAAGCAGATTCATGACACGTAACATGTGCTAATAGCCCCGGCTTAAATTAAAAGCCTTTAGGGACCCTCCTCCCCCTCTCCCTCTCTCCCTGCTCCCTAATCATGGACTATCAGACAGCTCTCTCTTCGTTCCTCTCTCTCTCTCTCTCTCTCTCCAGGCAGAATGACTGCCACTCCACTGCTGTCCGTCTCTAATTAAAAGTGTTGGGGCGGATTAGCATTTATTTATTTATCTATTCATGAGTCATTTCTTTCTTTATTTTATAATGTAGTTATATCTCTCACTCCACAGGGGTTTGGTTAGGGGAGAGTGGGTTAACGACGATCGCTTGGCTAGAACATGCTTAGGGGTTAATGTGTGTTTAATGTGTGTGTGCGTGTGTGTGTGGGGGTCATATTCCATTTCCCTCTAGATGACAAGTAAAGGGGTTTCACTGTCTCAGGTGTGTCAGTTTAACCTCCTCTTTATATTCCACCAACTCCATCTGTCTATCTCTGTCACTTCCTGTTCTTTTAGTAGACCAGGGAGTCACTGATGTAGTGAGAGAGTGACGATGCCAGATGACCAACAGAAATACTTTTGCGTGATATCTTTGAGTTAACTGAAATACAAAGAACATAATATACCCATCAAGACATTTAAGACTTCGGTTAAAATGTTACATTTAGTATTATTCTTCTACCGTACTGTACATGAACACTGGATACCACACTGGATACCATGAGCTCCTACTGGCAAAAACATATTAAAAACTTATTCTGCAAATGAGCATTAAAACTAAAACCTAGTATACATGTTACAATTAACATATTTATGGGAAACTCTACATGCCCACTTTTCTAGTGGAGAAAACATTTTTTATTGAAAACAAATTAATTCTTATTAAAGGGGAAAATTACTTTAATTTGCATTAGTGCAAATGTTTTTCACTTTTCCCTAATCAAATAACAATAGATCCACAATAATGCTCAGTCTATGACTATGTATGAATTCATGCACACCAGGACACCAGATTACATATAATTAGATTAAAAGTATGAGGGTTCATAAACATTGTCATTAGGCTACCTGTTGTCTCCTGACTATTTGAATAATGTTGTTTAAATGGTGTTTGGCTAATTTGGAGCTGGTGTGTGCATGTGTACAGTATGTGTGTGTGTGTGTGTGTGTGTGTGAGAGAGAGAGAGATGCAGACAGCGTGGTTTGACATGTGTGTGTGGGTGCCGAGCTGTGCGCTGAACACAGAGCCTGCAGGCTGCAGCCACCAGACGCTGTTTCATTAATTACTAAATAGAAACAAATTGTGAAACAAATTGAAAAGAGAGATAATTCATTTCCACCTACTAGAGGCGTTATTCAATTATCTCTGTGTTTTCATCCCTTCTCTCTCTCTCTTTCACTCACTTGCTCTCTCTCACTCACTACTGAAAGAAAATAGAAAATTCAGTAAAGACCAAGAAAGATAATACCTGCATGACTCAAACATTGTGCTGATTGGATGAAAGTGCATTAAGACAATTTATGACTTAATTTATTTATCATGTTTCATGAATATCAAATCAAAGGTATGCAAATTATAAAAAAAATCTCTATTTGCCCTTTGAAAAATATTTTACATGCACAGCGATAGTGAAAAATGCCTTCTGACTAAAATCAAGCTAAAAGTATGATGGTGTAGGTTGTGAAATGAAAATTTGCGTTGCTATGTGTCGTTTTCTGTGTGTATGTGTGTGTGTCTGTGTGTGTGTGTGTGTGTGTGGGCGGGGGATATAGAATGTGAGAGAACAGTTACTGGGTAAAGCTAGATGTAAGAATTGACTAACATCAGCCTAAATATTGACTGCATGGTCAATATTCTCAGTTGATTTTCACGCAACCATATAACAACAAGTAGTCTGTTTGAGTCTATAAAAAGAATAGTTAGGTCTCGTATTGGTGAGCTCAATCCTCAAGAGGACTGGATCAGAGCACATGGCTACAGACTCGGTCGCAATCTCCTAACTCTGTGAGGCTGCCGAAGCAAACCATTTTCCTTGGTTGTAATATTTTTATCGCACCCTGCTGCCATGCTACACACACGCACACACACACACACACACACACACACACACACACACACACACACACACACACACACACTGCTCTGCTGGTCGCTGGGGGAGATGACCCTCACGGGCGCCATGCGCCTTGGTAACGACTCAGACGATTTAGAGAGCACTCAGAGAGGAGAGAGAGAATGAGGGAGTGACTGAGAGAGAGAGAGAGAGAGAGAGCGAGTGAGAGACAGTGAGTGAGACAGAGTGAGAGTGAGAGAGAGAACGAGAGAGAGAAAAAGAGCAAAAGCGAGAGAGAGTAAAGTAAAGTAGCCTGAAGTAAAAAGCAAGACAAGGAGAGAGAGGAAAAGAGAGATAGTGAGGGAAAAAAGGGGGGGATGTCATACAGAGAATCCACTGTGTAGTGGAGCACAGATCTGCCAAAGCCAACGCTGTAACTGGGACCAGTTCGGACGCCGCAGATCCAGTACTCACTAATCACAACCCTCTCTGGAGCCCCGGCCCAGAACGCCAGGGCGGAGATATTGCCACCGACTCTGCTTCGGTCTAACACAGCCGCCGTACGCTCCGTTCAAACGCGAGAGATCGCCAAGAGAGGCGGGTGCGGGGTTTGGGAGGGGTCGGGCCCGAGCTCGGTCTTACCTTGAAGAAGCCCTTGCAGCCCTCGCAGGTGCGAACCCCGTAGTGCTGACAGGCGGCGTTGTCCCCGCACACGGCGCACGTTCCCTCCCCCGGGGGGCCGCGGGGCGGCGGGGAGGGGAGGCTGTCCGCCAGCAGGTTGGCGCAGGGGCCCAGCGCCAGCGAGCGGAAGGCCAGGCCGCCGCCGCCGCCGCCCACCCCGCGGTGCAGCTGGTACATGTGTTGCTCCAGCGGCGGGCCGCCGTGAGGGTGCGCGGCCGTGGAGGACGAGGACGAGGACGAGGAGGAGGAGCGCACCAGCCCGACGCCGCCGCCCAGGCCGTCGTACCCGCCCACGGCGCCACCGCCGTGGGGGGGGGAGTGCTGGTAGAAGTGGGAGAAGCGAGGCGACTTGAGGGGGCCGGAGTCTAGGCCCGAGCCCAGGGAGTGGGAGTGAGTGGGCGGGGCCAGGGAATGAGGGGGGTCCTCCCAGAGGAAAGAGGAGCCAGGCTGGGGGGGCAGGGAGGGTGTGGTCGGGGTGGAGGGGGGAGACTGTTTAAAGTACATGGAGGAGGAGGCCATGGCCTCCAGGGGCGAGGCCGTGGGGTAACTATCCTCCTCCTTCTTGATAGTGGGCCTATGAGAGGGCATCTGGTAGAGGCAGGAGGACTTGGGCTCGTAGCTGCCCTCTACAAACACGTTGAAGCTGGGCAGCGAGGTGGTAGCGGCCGCTGCCGATATCTCACCCCCGCCTAGGTCCAGCTTGGTGTAGTCCGGGGTCATGAGGTCAGAGCTGTAGCTGTCGCCGGGGTAACCGAAGGACTGGCCAGAGTAGGCGGAGCCTGGAGGGGCTGGCCCATACTGAGCCTGCACACAGGGCATGTCTACTGGGGAGAGAGGACGAGAGAGGACGAGAGAGGGGGGGGAGAGAGGACGAGAGAGGGGGGGGGGGGGGGACAGGATGTGAGGGAGAGAGATTATGCTTAACATTAGGTGAATGGACACACATATTCATGCATTTGATCATGTCATTGTTACATAAACGTTAAGCTCCATTAGTCTGTTGTTAGTGACACGTCTTTGCTCATTAGCCCACCTGAGGAGATAAAAACATGCTAGCTTAAAGGAGTTATATAACCACGGGCCGAGGATCAAAATGACACCAGCCATAGTCGTAAACAGAACCATAATGGCGATGATACCCAACACTCAGGAGGAACAGTATGTGCCCATAGACCAGTGCTAGGGTGGGTTCTACTGACAGAGAGGCCAGAGAGTGTGTGCAGCCCAGGGGGTGTACTCAGGAGGGTCCATATCTACAGAACATTTAGATCCAACCAGATCGGTTTGGCACGGTTTGGATCAGGCTGTTTGGCCAGTTACATAGGCTACAGTAGTCATCTGCATGGTTCTGAACGTTTCACTCTCCTGAACACAACCCGGATTGTGTCCAGTGAAATGTGCGAAAAGGCTTTGAAGATTTTTCCATTATTTGTCATTTTCCAAACACACAAACACACTCACATGCGTCACATTTTCAAAAATAGTGCTGGTTTATCATGGCTTGAGTTTTAGAGCAAGACCCACCCGAGTTGGGGTGTATGTTACAATTAAAGAATTTACAGTGTGCGTATGTGTGCGTGTGTGTGAGGGAGAGAGATGGTGTGTGTTTTATTGTTCTAGTTAGTTTGTGGGTGAGGGGGGAGACAATAAATCCGAACGGACCTTCTTCCTGATGGACCCTCACTGTCCTCTATCATGTCCTGCCACATCACACATACACGTACTTATGCAGTATAGACATGCACAAACACACACACACTGCCAAGAACTTCCTACCAAGGCAAATGGAAATATTGACAACATGACTGCAACAATGATGACGGTAATAATAATATCAATCAATAATAAACAAAGTGTGAAAGATGCGGGAATGTTTGATTCTGGAATTTGCAGGAAACATATAGTCCTGCTGTCTCCTCGTTAGTAGCGATACACACACACACGCACACACACACACCTGATGAGTTTGACGAGAGCGTTGAAGTGGCCTACGCAAACCAGTATGTGTTTGTGTGTGTGCGCACATGTGTGCGTGGTGCGTGTATGCGTGTACGTGTGTGTGTTTGTGTATGTGTAATCACTCGTGAGTGCCAGCGCACCCAGGGTTTGCGATGTTTGCTCATCGTTCTAGAGAAGGGAACTGTCAACAGTGCGCGGCTCCCATTGACGCTCTGCGCGCGTTGTCGTAATCGCCCTCATTCCCCACGCGTCATATTAATTTAGACAAATATGAGACATATCCATGCTGCTCTCCTCCCTGGCTTCCTCTGCTCCACCAAAACCAGGCTGCACGCGCAACTGAAAGTAGCATGGGCGTCCAAGATGTGTTTTGGTCCTACTGATTATGATATTCTATAACTAATAATAATATCAGAAATAAGAATAACACTATTTTATACAAGTATTATAAAAACGTATTATGCTTCATTATCATGATCATTTCTTTAATAACAATGCACTATAGAATGTTACTAGGCTATATTACATCCGTGCCTACAATTTGTATCCAATCAATTGAATGTTACCCCCATAAGAAATATGTGCGACAGAGCCCAGAGAATGTAGACATTCAGGCATTTAATCGGCAAGACTGCTCCGTGATAAAAACTGAATGAGCCGAATGACACGTCCATTACAGTCGTTTTAAACACAATCAAAACATACCTGTAGGCTACGAGGCTATAGGGCAAAATCTCTTGCGTGATTCAAAGACTTGCACAAAGATATTTGTCAAGGACTCGACTCGACATTTGCCGAGGGCTTTCTATGTTTAACGGGCACAAGGTCAAGCCTGAGTTAGTTAGGGGTTGAGTCAAACTTTCAAGCAGGAAGCGGGACGCGCGCGTTCCACTCATCTGCCGCGTCTGGAACTGTGGGTGGGCGAGCGGGAGCTCCCGAGTAAAGACCTTTAACGTCATCATTTCGATTTGATTTCTATGACGGCCTCGCGATTGACCAGATCCTCCCACCCACGCGGAAAACACACATGGACGCGCGTCACGGGTCGTCAAAACACCACTTAAGAGACATCCAACCAGACTCGATATTGAGAAAGTGAGAAATGTGATCGTGCTGAATGTGGTTTGTGGCTCTTGCCTGTGGCTTTGCATTTCAGTCCGAGTCCAGTCCAGAGAGAGAGAGAGAGAGAGAGAGAGAGAGAGAGAGAGAGAGAGAGAGAGGGGTGAAGGTAGCCTACTCCTAAAAGGTTCCTCAGCCAACTTTTACCATACTGTACCTCATATATCAAATTATCTCTCTCCCTTCCTTTCTCTCTCTCTCTCTCTCTCTTTCGCTCACTCACACACACACACACACACACACACACCTCTCTCTCTATCTCTCTCTCTCTCACACACACACACACACACACACACACACACACATAAATATCATGTAAAGATGTATGGAGATATAGTTTAATATCTCTCTTTTTAAAAGGTGTAGTATGACCTGTGAAAGCCAAGGACTGACTCACCTTGCCCTAAGGCACTATTGTCTATCCACTGTCTGTAGCAGAGTTGATCACGGACTGCAGCGCTGCCAACAAGGGTTTTGATATCAGCCCACTGTAAAGCTCTGTCAGAGGAAATGTTAAACTTTAAACATCCTCTCAGTCTGATCTTTTAATGTGGTTCTGTAAGAACTCTATTTCTTCGTTACTCATTCCTTCTATGGTGAAGCCACATCATATCGAAACATACAATAATCTGTGTGTGTGTGTGTGTGTGCTTTTGTATGTGGCTATACAGAGGATATTGACTCTATAGTCACAGACCCAGGCTATATACTCTGATGATGTAAACAAGCTGACGTGTGTACACCCGCACACACCCTTGTCTTGATGCAGCCCTGCTTAAACCACTTGCATGCACACGCACACACACACACACACACACACACACACACACACACACACACACACACACACACACACACACGCTTCACGTCTTCACCTGCAGCCTGCACGCACCTCACCTCTATACCCACAGGTCTAGGTCTGAATGGGCTACACTCCAGCATGCTGTGTACATGCACACACAGACAGGCAAACCCAACGCACCCAGCTCATGTTAAGGGTTTTGTTCAGATAACCTTCCAGCACCACAACAATTAATTTGTGTGAAAGCGTGTGTGTTCATACTATATTTAAATGTATGGAAAATATGTGTGTGTGTGCGCGTTGGGGGTGCACCACGCATGTGTGTGTGTGTGTGCATATATTTGCCAGCGAAAGAAGAGTGTGTGTTGGTGGGAGGACAGAGACAGAAAGCCCAAGCTGATCAGACACAGGCCGTGATGCAGAATGGAGGAAGGGAAGTGTTCTCTAACCTCGAGGTGTGCATTTCAACTGGACAAAGTGCAGCTGTTCCAATAATTGCGCGCGCTTGTTCATTGTCAGAATGCCATAGATCTACCAAACAAAACATGAAGTGCAGACATAAATACAGACAGTCTACTAATCAATGACTTGTCAGTGAATTGTAAAATAAATTGTTGAATTCAACAGACAATGAGTAAACAGAATTAATTGTTTCTAATTTGATAAACACTCTTTCTTGCTAACGCAACACAGCAAACACACAGACACACAGATGCGCACACACACACACACAAACACACACACATTGACAAACAGATGTGAAGATCAGTCAGTCTAAGCCTGTGTGTGTGGCTTTTGGACAAGTTGGCATAGGCCTACCAATATGTCAGTTCCAGATTGTTTACGTGTTATGAAATGAGTGCTATGCTAGTGGGCAAAAAGAAGGGATCTCAGCCCGTGGTTAAGTCTCACAGCAAGCTCGAGACCGCCACGTGTCCCTAAGGCCCTCGCATTTAACCCTTTGAATGAGGGGAAAAAACAACCTACGCACGTGCCTCATTTGAATAATTTATTTTCGTCTGAAAGGTTTGAAGACAGTTAATCTCATTTAGTCATTAGTCAGATCGATATCTACATATTTCACTTATTTGATTGCTCGCCCTGCTTTGTAGCCACTGCGACTTGTCTCAATAAGTCTGTATTTCTGTCAACATATCTATAAATGTAAATAGGCCTATGAACCCGTAGGCCTGTCAGTAGGCTACTTCAGCGCGACACAGCGCGCTCACACACACACACACGCACGCACGCACGCACGCACACACACACACACACACACACACACACACACACACACTCACCGGGGATGTAGTAGTGTACGTACTGTAATGTGTGAATGTGTTTTGATAAGATGAGGAATAAAATTGGCCAGTATATCATTATAAATCAAACGTATTTTGGCAGCCTATTGCATAGCGTAGTGAAAATGCAAAACGTTTCTCCTGTTTAGTCTAGTCTAAGTATAACTAAGAATAATAGCCTATATATTAATCCATGAGGAGAGTGCGCGCGAAATAGTTTCAGCGCACCAACTTTGACAGGAAAGACAGACTTGGACTGCGGAGCTCGATCCTACCTGGTGATAAAGCTTCGCGCTGAATGGTGCTGGGTGTTGGGCGTTGGGGGCAGGCACGGCTCTGGCGTGGCCCGGGCTCCTGGAGCGGGGAGGACTCAACCGGAGCAGCGGAGGAACTGTCCAGTCGCCGGGGCTCTGAGCTCGACTGCGCGCGCTCTTCAGAACCACGGTCTGAAGGAGAGACAAACGGTTCAGTGACATTAACGACAGGCACTCGTCCCCGAATGAAGGGAGACAAAGTAACATTGATTAAATTAAGTAAATGAAATAGCCTACATAAATTATAATAGTAGCCTACACAGAATTTGGCTAAACTTGAAGAGTAGAGGTAGTAGAGTAGAAGTGGAATATTAAGGCAAGGATAGACCACATGTTATTAATGTGACAGAGACAGACGACAGAGGGACAAAATAGGCTTCATTATCATGACTTAAATAATAACATATAGCGCTATACAGTTGAACTGCAGGCAAGAAAATGAATAGGCCCATCCATTCAACCGCACTACAACAATAATGCAAGATTTATGAAAAGCATAAAGAAATTAGAACTTGGAAAATAAAAAATAGCGTTTTATTACACATTTTAGTGAAAAACAAAACGTTTTGGCCATGCTTAGCAAAATGTTTGGACTAATAGCCTATGGTAGTCCTAATATGGTAGTGATAATTTTAGACTTGTGATTATTGGAATTTCCGTAGGTTAATAATGGGGAATATTTACAGTCAAATCAAACAATAAGGGTATTCTGCATTGAAAACAATTTTGAGATATTAAAAATGTCTTTAGAATAATGTAAATGTTCTTAATTTAATAATATGTTGGATTTAAGCATCATGTATCATTGTTTGACTAATTTTAGGCAAGGCTATTTGATTTCTTAATGACATTTTGCTGAAACCAAGCAGCAGAAGAGACCGGGTCCTGCGAGCGCCTCGCTGCTGAGGAGCGCACCATGGACAGGGAATTTAAAAGCTCCGAGCGCCCCCTCTCTGCCGCTCACGGTGGCCCTCTGCTCCGGTAACCCCTCTCTCTCGCTCCCCCTCTCTGTCTGTCTGTCTCTCTCTACCCACATCTCAGAACCAATAGCCTATTCCCGTCCCTTTCTCCAACAACTAAAACCACACATAGTCTATCTATCTCTGTTCTGTTCACCAACCTGTTTCACATCAGACCAGACATTCAAATCTGTTTTTGTCAGACTCTGCCCTAACAACACTCTGAAAATGAATTAAGCTGTTTTACTTGACCCTCGCAATCTTCGTCAGTCTGCCACCAACCAGACAAAATCTAACAACTGTTTAAACTGCACAGCGGCCAATAATTTCTTGTTTTGTTTTTCTGTTACAGACTGCATCCGGTGCCTGCTGTGAGGCCATCCTTAATGTGTAGACCTACTATAAACGAGTGATATTTGCAGCCCTGTCTGTACATATCGGAGCATAGAGGGTTCCCGGTCCACCCCTCTTTCTCTCTCTCTCTTTCCAGCCGGATGGGTGCCGGTGGGGCCCGCGCGCACCGGTAACCTAGAGAACGGCGAGGGAGCTGGAAAGCACGCGCCCTGGAGCGCCGGTAGCCCCCGGTAGCCCCTCGCGCCAATAAGCCAGACAGCGCGAGGCTTCCAGCAAACAGAACAAGAAAAGAGAAGAGATAAAAGGAGTCTGGAGAAATATACAAGTACAGTAAATTAGCTCTGAGAGCGAGACTGTCAGAGTAAGAGGTGTCTCTCTCTGTCTTTTCAGAGACATCACACACACACACACACACACACACACTCTCTCTCTCTCTCTCTCTCTCACACACGCACGCACACACACACGGAGATAGAGAGAAAAAGAGGGAGGGAGAGAGAGAAAGAGAGGGCGAGAGAGAGAGAAAATGAAAGGTATACGGTATTCAGTCTCTTCAGGTATCAGATCAGGCCAAATGTTATCCAGTAGCCTATGGGTAACTATAATTCTTAAATCGTGTCTATTTTAGCCCACTAAGGCTTCTGGTCTAACATTTCACTTAAAAACGCTACATATGGGCTAGGCCTGTTAGCTCCTAGGCTGATTCATTGACTGTTTGTTTTATAGAGCAGATAGGTTTAATTCTTTTGTAGTTTAAAAGTCGGATAGTTGGTTTGCCAAAATGACAGGTGACATTTACGGTTGGTCAAAGATCGGGCGACATGCATCTCGACCTCCATTCATCCATATGTGGCCTGTTTATAAAACAACCACCAACGTTTCTGTAATCACAATGCTCGCTCAAAGCTAACCTGGAAAGCATGACGGTTGTGGTAGGTTTGGTGAAACATTAGCAATTACATTAGGCTAGAGGCTAATATCGTCTATGCCTTAGAAATTAAACGAGTATACTCGTAGCCTATAGGCTACTCGTCTAAAAGTTACGAAATGAACAAGAGTTAGGCTATGTGACCAAACATGTACTTAACATGTACTTAGCCTAATTAAACCATTTTTTTAATTTGATGTTTATGAAGTCAGTTATCACAGTCTCCATTCTCTCTTCATTCTCTCTCTCTCTCTCTCTCTCTCTCTCTCTCTCTCTCTCTCTCACTCACTCACTCACTCTCTTTCTCCCACTCTCTCTCTCTCTCTCACACACACACACACACACACACGCACACACACACGCACGCACGCACGCACGCACACAAATACACACACACACACACACACACAGACACACACACACGTGGATATAACCTACAAATATCACGTATTACATTCACAGAAACTGAACAAAAAAATCTTAATAGTCTAAAAAAAGATCACCTCCATCCCAAACCGTTCTCTACTCTAGTCTCGCCTGGGTTTTCTCTCTACACTGACCACTCTTCGTTGTGAGTGAGAGGCATCCTATTTCCATGACAACTAGAATGAATATGATACCTTCCTTCGGCAAATTAAATTCAAATTCTACTCAATCTGCCCTCGGTGACACCAAAAAACTCGCACAGATCAGGCTGCTAGGCTACACCGCCACCGGGGCCGCTGAGCTGGGCTTGCAAAATCAACAGGTCCCCATGCACGAGGAAGTTGGAAACAACGGTAGGCTAAGTGTTAAATACCCTACAATAACAGAAGGACAGATTTTCAACACACCAATAAACTCATAACAATTTCCATTGTTCTGTGAGAATGACAGTCTTAGATTAGCCTATGTTCTCCTGAGGATATCAGAGAAAGTCATTCATTCTCAGAAGCAAATAGACTACTTACTTGTTTGCTGTAGCGGTTCCGTCTTTACGTGATAATAACCTCACAAATAGAGCTCATGTGTATATCCACAACAATTACCGAAAATGACAGCTGGGAAAATATCGCTGATTATTGTGGCAAAAAGGCAAAAGGTCTTCTTTGTATTTTTCTTTCTTTTTCTTGTAACTATTCTAAAGTTGAGCAGAACAAAGTCCTGTGTTCTAAGAGTGTGTTCCGTCCGTCCGTGAGTGTGTCAGTAATAATGCTTGCAAATGTAGGCTAAGTTGTAACGCGGGTTTGTTTATGTGCGCGCTCTGAGAGAGAAAGTCTTAATAGAGAATTTATGTGAGTCTGCCTCCACATAGAGCGCCTGGTATGCGCTACGTCAATGTGACGCCATGGGAGAGGTGACGTCACTCACTGTAGCTCCCTCTCGCAGTACAGTACCAGACACATAAGCCCCAAACGCCTTGCCAGAAAAAGAGAGAGCGACAGAGAGCGCGAAAGCGCGAGAGAGAGAGAGAGAGAGAGAGAGAGAGAGGGCGGCGGAGAGTTGATTTTACGATTGCAAGACAGAATGGTTCCAGAACTCTAGGCAAACTCGAGCAATAGTTTTCGCTTTGAAAATAAGTGTGTAAAATGTGCGTAACGAAGGCTACTGTTTTTCCAACACCTCTGTTTCTAAAAGGCATGTTATGAGCAGTCTATCTGCAATGTGAAAAAGGATGGCCAGATAAAATGCTGATAAAATATTTCAAACGTCTTCAATTCTTCTCTCCTCCTTAAAGAAGGAATGAGTGAGGTTGTTTTGGGGTGTAGCTGCTGTATTCTAGCCTACAGGTAAGCTAAATGTAGACACATTTTCGAAGACAATCCTTTTTATTGCCTGTATATAGGCTACCACACAGGACGCTTTGACATTCTAGGATGATTCCTGCCCTTCATCCACCCCACTTCTCTCTTTCGATAAAATAATATATACGAGACATCTATATCCTACACTGGATAATATTGTGTCTCTCACACTCTCTGTTCTGATGTATCTGGTGTTATAGTAGAAGTATGTTGCCTGGTCTAAAATCTGACCTCACACAAGTGGACGCAAACTGCGCAGAGGAACATTTGAGTCTCGGCCAGTCATTTTAAAACAGCAGTGTGGCAGCTCTTTACTGTCTGGCTACTAAACTACACTGAGACCGCGCGTCCCTCCCTTGAGCATGTCTGGAATAACTGTATGGGCAGCTTCAGCACAAAATGCGTTTAGGGCAGCCTGCATAGACAAACACTTCGGCGTGGCCATTAACCTCATTGATAAACAGAGGAGCTACAGCCACTAATAACAGTAAATCAACGACAGCCAATCACAAGACGCGTACTTCTTGGCTACGTTCTTATTCTGGCCAATGATCAGCTCCAGGAGGCGGGGTCAGGACTTGACGCACCGAGGCTCGTGATTGACGCAAGCGATGTTACTAATTTTAGCGCAGGGCTAAGCGGCAGCATGATAGCAGAGAACCCATTCATTGTGCCGGGGCGGGCCCGACTATTTCAGAGATGTGATTGTGATCCAGCCAAGCCAAATATAGTCGTAGACAGGTATTTTTAGCGGAAAGCGTGTCCCCGTTTTCATTTGGCCAAGGACAACCTGGCGATATACCTGATCGCTACTACGACTTGTTAATAGCTAAAGTGTCGTCCACCGAAATTAAATGCAGCAAAGTAATGGCTATAGCCTAGCTTATTTAGCCGAGTTTCAGTCAGCTGAGAGGGGACAGGTTGATTTCCCCGAGAGCCAAATCGCGCGCAATGGAGACACAAGCCCACAGTGATCTCGCCTACAGTCCCGATTAAAGGTTTATTTTCAACCGGGAACGAGGTTGGAAATAAGGGGAATATCACCCTAGACCCGAAGCAGCAACATATCAAACCAGGTTTGTAACTGACAACTCTGGAGTTGGTCACAATGCGCATGCAAAAGGACATTTGCGTCGGCATCAATTTCGCCTTTTCTAAATAGCCAGCTGTGCCTGGGCACTCACGCAGAGTGGCGAAATTACGTTTCCATCCGAATGGTGGATGGGCAGGCGGGAGGGAGAGAGTGGAATAGGGTTACCTGGGCTGGCAGCAACTTGGCTGCCTCGTGGGGGAATCCCCATCTCGTATGTGATTCTCTTGAAATCCTGACAAAGACTGTGTCAGCACTGCTGACAGTCTGTATTGCACACTGATGAATGAACTCCAGCGCAGGAATAGTAGGTTTGTGCGTGTGCGTGTCCGATTAAGTCAACATCGCTGAACGCAATTGGGCTTTCACCATACACCAGTTCCACCAGTGTTCTTCAGCAAGTGTTCATTAAAGTACACATAAAGCATGCTACACACCTCCTTTGCTGTGCCTGTCTGCATGCTGTTGCTGTCATTGCATGCATGCTGTAGGCCAATGAGCAGCCCGTCACCTAGCACCTGTTGCATAGGACCAAATAAAACTGGGCATGTTTGCATAGGCTACCCACAGTCCGGCAAATCAATAGAGAGCCATTACATTTCAATCATATAATCACACCAGGCTTGCCGTCAAGTGTTTCTTTAGGCCAGGGTTGTTAGACACAGATTCATTTATATATTTAAACTTCAATTGATATGTATTTGTCCAGGAGGAGGCTTAATCTGTGTCTGGGAAACCATTACAAAAGATTACAGGTTAAACTGGCCCAGTGACTTCACTAACATTGCCATTAAAGACACAGCCCCACAAACATTCACTTACAATTTCCGTTCATCTGATTGGCCAAACCAACTGCTGCCTTGTCCATATCAAATCTCCTTCACTCCTGTCTCACCCGCCTATGCTGTACAGTGTTAGACCCCTTCTAAAATGTTGCTATACCTCCCTGCCATCCTTGCAATAATATATCTTACCTGACTTGGTTGATGAAAGCTAGTGACAAGCTTGCTGTGACCAATTCAGTTATGTGGTTATGCGTGTTTTCTGGAGGGAGGACTTCCCTGAATTGAAAACGAGGCAGGCGTGTGACTGTGCGTGGGCTACTACACCATAATGGTAAAGTGTGACTGCTCTTCTCTAAATGCTGTGTTTACTCGTCCCGTCCATAGAACTGCCAATGTGGGCCACACAATAGAGATGCACCGATATGAACATTTTGGCCGATGACAGATAGTAACATTGCTGCTATGGCTGATATCCAATATTTACAGATGTCTATATGTTCTGTATAAAAAGAAGTTTCTATGATAATCAAATGTTATGCATAGCCTTCGGAAAAACATATGGAAACACTGTCTCTGTTTCCAAAACATTTGGAAAAGCCGATAAATCATAGATTTACCGCAACAACACACACAACAGCACCTAGACAGAAATTATCGGCTGTTCACATTGGCCCTGTTTTGCACATCATATCGATACCAATATATTAAAAAATGACTAACATCTGCCGATACCGATATGATTGATGATATATCGCGCATTCCTACTTCTCAAGTTAATGAAAGCTATGCAATGACAAGCTTGCTTTGACCAATTCATACATGTTAGATCTGTGATAACCTGAAGCAAGAGTAAGACACATAAACAATTAGATTTTGCCCCCCACTCCATCCTCACCATGAAGCTATCCAATGAGTGTCTGTCAGAGTGTGTGTGTCAGTGTGACTACTGTATAGCCCCTGCCCTGACCTCACAGTTATGATGTGAGAGGGTCTCTCTGTCATAATCCAGGCCAGATTATAATTCACCAGACAAGAGGAAGAGATTAGGGATTATAATCCAGCCTTGACGACAGACCTGTGTGTGGGTAATCGTCTGTGTCACTAAGTTGAATGTGCGAGCTGGGTATGTCTTCTCCTTGTGCACGCATGCGCGCAAACACACACACACACACACACACACACAAACACACCCAGGATAGCATTCCGCCCACAATTCCATGGCATATTTATGTTGAATCCCAACCCTCATAGAACAAGGTATTGCCAAATCAGGCTGACTCTGACTGACCTGCTCACCTTGGTATCAGCATGAGCCAGTTCCATGTTGCAGGTGAGGCTTTGTCTGGGGATAAAGGATTGGACAGATTCATGCTTAGTGTTCCTCTATATGAACTGGCTGTTCCGACCAACCACTTCAACGTTTTATGACAAAGGAAGTTTTGTAGGAGTCCTCAACATCTCCCCTAGTCAATAGTCACACTCACGGTTGTGCGGGGTTACTGACCACACGCAATAGGAGGCATGTTTCACCGGAGGGCCTTCCACACATGAGCTTCCATGGAGGGCAGCACAGAGTGACTGTCGGCCTTCCAGGCAACAAGCAAGCCTCTAACACTGTGCTCTGGTGACATTAGGGAGAGAGGGAACCAGAGAGAGAGAGAGAGACAGAGGAAGGCTTTTATCTCTGTGTCACTAAATCTGTTCCAACTGTACTGCACGTCAGAGAAAGAGGGAGGCGGGAATGGGGGTCACTGAGGCAATGGCAGAGTGCTGAATGGTGGTATTCTTCCCCCCTCTGCTAACTCGCGCACACACACGCACACACATACACACACACACGCACACTCAGTAAGTCACACCAGGGGATTCCTTCAGGGACTGCCCTTCTGAAGTAACACAACCCATCACAGCCTTATCACACCACTGCCCACAGACAGGATGGACACACACACACTCACTCACACGCCCGTGCGCATGCACGCACACACACACACAGAATATGGAGCCCAGGCTGTGTGCATGACCATGTAAAGCCCACTACGTTCATGGCTGATGTGGTTCGAGTGGATAGTCAGTGTATGCGTGTATGCATGTGATCTTCAGTAGTTTTCCTATAAAGATATATCGCATTACCTGCTCTCACTCCTGTCGATATACCCTGTTATTACTACTTTATAGCCTGTCTAGACACTGTGTGTGCATTTGTGTGTCTGTGTGTGCGTGCGCACACACGCACACACACACACAAACACAAACACACACACACACACATTCCATAAACTAAGGCTGAGGCAGAGGTGTGACTGTGTGCGTGGGCTCCAGCGTAATGGTATGGTGTGATTATTCAGATGTGTGTGACTTTCAGGTGGGTGCAGCATGCCCCTCCTCCCCCCCCCAGGGGGGTTTCTGCAGGCCCTGTTGTTTACCGTGCTCATCTGCTACACAACCGCCAACGTGGGCCCAGACTCCATAGCTTCACTTCCCATCTGGCTACCTGTGGTTGGAGGCTACCTTTTCCCTCCAAAACAGAGCACTAACGGTGCATTAAACCACTGCGCCGCTTGGCTTTGCATGTTCTTCCTACAGCATGTCTCCCAAAAAACTCCCTGAAACCCATCTTTCTTTATTCAACTCACTTTTGTCTTATAAAATGCATTCAAATCAACTAGGAAGGTACATTTCCTGAAGACAGGTTACGTGCTTGCGATCCAAAAAGTATTAATGTATGCCAATAGTGTTTGAGCCTCTACTTGCAAATTAACAATTATCAAGCCTATCCACTGGACTAGAATAAGTGTTACTACCATAGAGTACCAAGGGCATGCAGCTTCTTCAGGAGTGTTGAGACCCAGAAGTGCCTATCAATGTTTTAACAGCATTAAGTATTCCTTACAAAAAGTTACAACAGAGGCACACATTTTTGGCCAAAATGTTGCTCACACAAAACGTACAAAATCGAGCCAAGCCACAGATAAATGTTCAGTGACTAGCTGACTGAATATTTCATTGTACATGGTACCTGTACATACTATATCAGTTTCAGTTTACTTTATTAGTAGGCTACCCGTAGGTAGATTTGGTTTGCAGACAGTGGACGAACATAATAAAAACACAACAGAAATACAAGTAGAAGTAAAATCATCACTAAAACCCCTAAAACCAAAAGATAATACAATAGAAAGAAATCATCTGTGCAATGTTGCTACGACTTGTTCAACTGAGTAATGACTGGAAGAGAGAGAAGGAATGGACACGTAAAAACATTAAAACAAGTATATAACACCAACACAAGGGCTCCAAACTCTCAATAAACACCGACACAAGGACGCCAAACTCTCAATAAACATGCTTGAATACTTGAATGCTTCAGTATAAGTATAATGACAAAGTATTAGTACTCGTCATTCCTGTATTAATCTGCTTACAAGCAAACTCACAAACCTGAACTTACAGTAGGTTCAAGTAAGTAACATATGCAGCAGAAAACCTGCATGATAAACAGGCCACTGGTCCAATCATTCACGTGTGAGATTTGCATAGACTCAATACATACGCTCATTGTGTAGTGCAGGAATGCTGTGGGGCGCCGCGAACGCCCAGGGCTGCAACCACACAGGTAGAGGGGGTGTGGCGCTGAACCAGGCCTGTTATATCTTTTGTTTTTTTTTGCTCAGTTTGCCAACCATTTTATTCAAATTAGTTTATCAGAAGTGATCTGAAATTACATGCAACAAATATGAAATATTACGTTATTAACATAAGCCTACACCCTCCTTGAAACTGAACTTTAAACGAATGCCAAGTACAAGTGGGATATGGGTGAGAAGTTGAATGTGAGATTTGCATAGACTCAGAGCCTGATAACGCTCAAAATCACTGGCGCTATGGTCAAAGGCAATAGCCATTTTGGATTTTTTGTGTGTTTTTCCTAGTTGGGTTCTGGCTTGAGGAACCTCCAGGAGTAACCAATTCTGGGACCTTGTTTGGTGCTGACTAGAACTCCATGTATAGTGAGGGATGACAAGTAATTAGGAAACTTTTATAAAATGGCTTTATAAACATACAGGAGCAGATGCTGTGTCCGAACAGCTAAGAATGGGCAATCTACTGTCTGATAAAGATTACAATGATGCGTTGTAATGATCCCCAGAGATAAAACGAAGTGCTGAATGATAGACAGTGACAAGCTGTTTCAGGGTGGTAGATGCAGCGTGCATATAAATAATGTCGCCATAGTCAATTACTGACAAGAAAGTCGACTGAACTAAAAGCTTCCTGTCATCACGGGAAAAAGTACTTATTTCTATAAAAGAACCCAAGTTTTACCCTTAACTTGGGTTTGTTTACACATGCAAAGGCACACACGCAAGCATGCATGAACGCATGCATGCACACACACACACACACACACACACACACACACACACCCACACGCACGCACGCACACACACAAACACACACACACACATGCACGCACACACACACACACACACACACACACACACACACACACACACACACACACACACACACACACACACACACACACACACACAAACTTGTATTACTGCATTAGTCACAGATGTGTGGGCAGGTTTGGAAAGTTCCTTCTGTTTGGGCCATCCCAACAGCCCCCCCTCCACCCCCAGCCACCAAAAAACAAAAGCCACATTGACAAGATGCCATGTTGGTTTTTAAATGTCGGTCCATCTGATCTCTGCTTCACAATGCTCTAATGCTTTAACTTTAATGCTTAATTCAAGTTCGAGGATTCTGTACTGTGTGCCTTTCAAACATGACTGTTTTCTCTTGACCCCCATTGACCTTTCTGCTGTGTGTCTTTCCTGAGTGTTTCCTGATGCCGCTGAGCGTATCTCTGACTCATCACATCACGACTGCTCTGACATTTCCTTCACTCTCATTCCCACGTCCCAAACCAGGAGGCTCTTCAGCAGTAGTTAATGAGGTGCTTCATGGCTTCACACATTACTGCAACACCTTTGGGCACTATTGCCCAAGCAGCCAGGTGTCAATTTCATCATCCTACATAACCCTGAATGAATTACAAAAGAAAGAAAACAAATGTTTATGAAATATAAAAAAGGGGTGCCTCTGTTGGTAGTCATGTGACTGAGTACCTGTGTTTGTGTGCTCATGTGCCTTGCTGATTTACTGGCACTGCTGAACTGGCTGTGGGTGTGTCAAAACGATTTGGTTTCAATAGGCGAAAAATCACTGCCACCTAAAGGTGTGTTTGCCAGGATCACGCAAAGATTGCCTCAAAGTTTGCCTCTGATGTCTAGCTGTGGGAGACTAGATAAAATTGATTATCTATCTACTGTATATGCCATGTATTGGTATAATGCTAAACATATAACATATGCCAATTATTTAAGAAGCAATGTTGTCTACCTGACTAATTTTTTACATGCAGAACTGATTTGTTAGTCATTTTTACACAAAGTGCAAATAATAATAATAATAATAATTATTATTATTATGTAGCCTAATTTTTATACAAGTAATATTCATATTAGTTTAAATAAACAATCTTATGGTATTTTCACTGTAACCATTCATTAAAAAATAACAATTGCGAAATGAAAATCAAATTTGGAGCCTGGAATGACTGAGTGATAATGAGTGATAATACTGTAGTACTGTAGAAGTAGTGCAGTGTTGGGTAATAGTAGTAGAAGTAGTGCAGTGTTGGGTAATAGAAGTAGAAGTAGTGCAGTGTTGGGTGATAGAAGTAGAAGTAGTGCAGTGTTGGGTGATAGAAGTAGAAGTAGTGCAGTGTTGGGTGATAGTAGTAGAAGTAGTGCAGTGTTGGGTGATAGTAGTAGAAGTAGTGCAGTGTTGGGTAATAGTAGTAGAAGTAGTGCAGTGTTGGGTAATAGTAGTAGAAGTAGTGCAGTGTTGGGTAATAGAAGTAGAAGTAGTGCAGTGTTGGGTGATAGAAGTAGAAGTAGTGCAGTGTTGGGTGATAGTAGTAGAAGTAGTGCAGTGTTGGGTGATAGTAATAGAAGTAGTGCAGTGTTGGGTAATAGAAGTAGAAGTAGTGCAGTGTTGGGTGATAGTTATAGAAGTAGTGCAGTGTTGGGTGATAGTAGTAGAAGTAGTGCAGTGTTGGGTGATAGTAGTAGAAGTAGTGCAGTGTTGGGTGATAGTAGTAGAAGTAGTGCAGTGTTGGGTAATAGTAGTAGAAGTAGTGCAGTGTTGGGTAATAGTAATACAAGTAGTGCAGTGTTGGGTAATAGAAGTAGAAGTAGTGCAGTGTTGGGTGATAGTAGTAGAAATAGTGCAGTGTTGGGTAATAGTAATAGAAGTAGTGCAGTGTTGGGTAATAGAAGTAGAAGTAGTGCAGTGTTGGGTAATAGAAGTAGAAGTAGTGCAGTGTTGGGTGATAGTAGTAGAAGTAGTGCAGTGTTGGGTAATATAAGTAGAAGTAGTGCAGTGTTGGGTAATAGAAGTAGAAGTAGTGCAGTGTTGGGTAATAGAAGTAGAAGTAGTGCAGTGTTGGGTAATAGAAGTAGAAGTAGTTCAGTGTTGGGTGATAGTAGTAGAAGTAGTGCAGTGTTGGGTGATAGTAGTAGAAGTAGTGCAGTGTTGGGTAATAGAAGTAGAAGTAGTGCAGTGTTGGGTGATAGTAATACAAGTAGTGCAGTGTTGGGTAATAGAAGTAGAAGTAGTGCAGTGTTGGGTAATAGAAGTAGAAGTAGTGCAGTGTTGGGTAATAGAAGTAGAAGTAGTGCAGTGTTGGGTAATAGAAGTAGAAGTAGTTCAGTGTTGGGTGATAGTAGTAGAAGTAGTGCAGTGTTGGGTGATAGTAATAGAAGTAGTGCAGTGTTGGGTAATAGAAGTAGAATTAGTGCAGTGTTGGGTAATAGTAGTAGAAGTAGTGCAGTGTTGGGTGATAGTAGTAGAAGTAGTGCAGTGTTGGGTGATAGTAGTAGAAGTAGTGCAGTGTTGGGTGATAGTAGTAGAAGTAGTGCAGTGTTGGGTGATAGTAGTAGAAGTAGTGCAGTGTTGAGTGATAGTAGTAGAAGTAGTGCAGTGTTGGGTGATAGTAGTAGAAGTAGTGCAGTGTTGAGTGATAGTAGTAGAAGTAGTGCAGTGTTGGGTGATAGTAGTAGAAGTAGTGCAGTGTTGGGTGATAGTAGTAGAAGTAGTGCAGTGTTGGGTAATAGTAGTAGAAGTAGTGCAGTGTTGGGTGATAGTAGTAGAAGTAGTGCAGTGTTGGGTGATAGTAGTAGAAGTAGTGCAGTGTTGGGTAATAGTAGTAGAAGTAGTGCAGTGTTGGGTGATAGTAGTAGAAGAAGTGCAGTGTTGGGTGATAGTAGTAGAAGTAGTGCAGTGTTGGGTAATAGAAGTAGAATTAGTGCAGTGTTGGGTAATAGTAGTAGAAGTAGTGCAGTGTTGGGTGATAGTAGTAGAAGTAGTGCAGTGTTGGGTGATAGTAATAGAAGTAGTGCAGTGTTGGGTGATAGTAGTAGAAGTAGTGCAGTGTTGGGTGATAGTAGTAGAAGTAGTGCAGTGTTGGGTGATAGTAGTAGAAGTAGTGCAGTGTTGGGTAATAGTAGTAGAAGTAGTGCAGTGTTGGGTGATAGTAGTAGAAGTAGTGCAGTGTTGGGTGATAGTAATACAAGTAGTGCAGTGTTGGGTAATAGAAGTAGAAGTAGTTCAGTGTTGGGTGATAGTAGTAGAAGTAGTGCAGTGTTGGGTGATAGTAATAGAAGTAGTGCAGTGTTGGGTAATAGAAGTAGAATTAGTGCAGTGTTGGGTAATAGTAGTAGAAGTAGTGCAGTGTTGGGTGATAGTAGTAGAAGTAGTGCAGTGTTGGGTGATAGTAGTAGAAGTAGTGCAGTGTTGGGTAATAGAAGTAGAATTAGTGCAGTGTTGGGTAATAGTAGTAGAAGTAGTGCAGTGTTGGGTGATAGTAATACAAGTAGTGCAGTGTTGGGTAATAGAAGTAGAATTAGTGCAGTGTTGGGTAATAGTAGTAGAAGTAGTGCAGTGTTGGGTGATAGTAGTAGAAGTAGTGCAGTGTTGGGTGATAGTAGTAGAAGTAGTGCAGTGTTGGGTGATAGTAGTAGAAGTAGTGCAGTGTTGGGTGATAGTAGTAGAAGTAGTGCAGTGTTGGGTGATAGTAATAGAAGTAGTGCAGTGTTGGGTGATAGTAGTAGAAGTAGTGCAGTGTTGGGTGATAGTAGTAGAAGTAGTGCAGTGTTGGGTAATAGAAGTAGAATTAGTGCAGTGTTGGGTAATAGTAGTAGAAGTAGTGCAGTGTTGGGTGATAGTAATACAAGTAGTGCAGTGTTGGGTAATAGAAGTAGAATTAGTGCAGTGTTGGGTAATAGTAGTAGAAGTAGTGCAGTGTTGGGTGATAGTAGTAGAAGTAGTGCAGTGTTGGGTGATAGTAGTAGAAGTAGTGCAGTGTTGGGTGATAGTAGTAGAAGTAGTGCAGTGTTGGGTGATAGTAGTAGAAGTAGTGCAGTGTTGAGTGATAGTAGTAGAAGTAGTGCAGTGTTGGGTGATAGTAGTAGAAGTAGTGCAGTGTTGGGTGATAGTAGTAGAAGTAGTGCAGTGTTGGGTGATAGTAATAGAAGTAGTGCAGTGTTGGGTGATAGTAGTAGAAGTAGTGCAGTGTTGGGTAATAGTAGTAGAAGTAGTGCAGTGTTGGGTGATAGTAGTAGAAGTAGTGCAGTGTTGGGTGATAGTAATAGAAGTAGTGCAGTGTTGGGTGATAGTAGTAGAAGTAGTGCAGTGTTGGGTGATAGTAGTAGAAGTAGTGCAGTGTTGGGTGATAGTAGTAGAAGTAGTGCAGTGTTGGGTGATAGTAGAAGTAGTGCAGTGTTGGGTGATAGTAGTAGAAGTAGTGCAGTGTTGGGTGATAGTAATAGAAGTAGTGCAGTGTTGGGTGATAGTAGTAGAAGTAGTGCAGTGTTGGGTAATAGTAGTAGAAGTAGTGCAGTGTTGGGTGATAGTAGTAGAAGAAGTGCAGTGTTGGGTGATAGTAGTAGAAGTAGTGCAGTGTTGGGTAATAGAAGTAGAAGTAGTGCAGTGTTGGGTGATAGTAGTAGAAGTAGTGCAGTGTGGGGTAATAGAAGTAGAAGTAGTGCAGTGTTGGGTAATAGAAGTAGTGCAGTGTTGGGTAATAGAAGTAGAAGTAGTGCAGTGTTGGGTAATAGAAGTAGAAGTTGTTCAGTGTTGGGTGATAGTAGTAGAAGTAGTGCAGTGTTGGGTGATAGTAGTAGAAGTAGTGCAGTGTTGGGTAATAGAAGTAGAAGTAGTGCAGTGTTGGGTGATAGTAATACAAGTAGTGCAGTGTTGGGTAATAGAAGTAGAAGTAGTGCAGTGTTGGGTAATAGAAGTAGAAGTAGTGCAGTGTTGGGTAATAGAAGTAGAAGTAGTGCAGTGTTGGGTAATAGAAGTAGAAGTAGTTCAGTGTTGGGTGATAGTAGTAGAAGTAGTGCAGTGTTGGGTGATAGTAATAGAAGTAGTGCAGTGTTGGGTAATAGAAGTAGAATTAGTGCAGTGTTGGGTAATAGTAGTAGAAGTAGTGCAGTGTTGGGTGATAGTAGTAGAAGTAGTGCAGTGTTGGGTGATAGTAGTAGAAGTAGTGCAGTGTTGGGTAATAGAAGTAGAATTAGTGCAGTGTTGGTTAATAGTAGTAGAAGTAGTGCAGTGTTGGGTGATAGTAATACAAGTAGTGCAGTGTTGGGTAATAGAAGTAGAATTAGTGCAGTGTTGGGTAATAGTAGTAGAAGTAGTGCAGTGTTGGGTGATAGTAGTAGAAGTAGGGCAGTGTTGGGTGATAGTAGTAGAAGTAGTGCAGTGTTGGGTGATAGTAGTAGAAGTAGTGCAGTGTTGGGTAATAGTAGTAGAAGTAGTGCAGTGTTGGGTGATAGTAGTAGAAGTAGTGCAGTGTTGGGTGATAGTAATAGAAGTAGTGCAGTGTTGGGTGATAGTAGTAGAAGTAGTGCAGTGTTGGGTGATAGTAGTAGAAGTAGTGCAGTGTTGGGTGATAGTAGTAGAAGTAGTGCAGTGTTGGGTGATAGTAGAAGTAGTGCAGTGTTGGGTGATAGTAGTAGAAGTAGTGCAGTGTTGGGTGATAGTAATAGAAGTAGTGCAGTGTTGGGTGATAGTAGTAGAAGTAGTGCAGTGTTGGGTAATAGTAGTAGAAGTAGTGCAGTGTTGGGTGATAGTAGTAGAAGAAGTGCAGTGTTGGGTGATAGTAGTAGAAGTAGTGCAGTGTTGGGTAATAGAAGTAGAAGTAGTGCAGTGTTGGGTGATAGTAGTAGAAGTAGTGCAGTGTGGGGTAATAGAAGTAGAAGTAGTGCAGTGTTGGGTAATAGAAGTAGTGCAGTGTTGGGTAATAGAAGTAGAAGTAGTGCAGTGTTGGGTAATAGAAGTAGAAGTTGTTCAGTGTTGGGTGATAGTAGTAGAAGTAGTGCAGTGTTGGGTGATAGTAGTAGAAGTAGTGCAGTGTTGGGTAATAGAAGTAGAAGTAGTGCAGTGTTGGGTGATAGTAATACAAGTAGTGCAGTGTTGGGTAATAGAAGTAGAAGTAGTGCAGTGTTGGGTAATAGAAGTAGAAGTAGTGCAGTGTTGGGTAATAGAAGTAGAAGTAGTGCAGTGTTGGGTAATAGAAGTAGAAGTAGTTCAGTGTTGGGTGATAGTAGTAGAAGTAGTGCAGTGTTGGGTGATAGTAATAGAAGTAGTGCAGTGTTGGGTAATAGAAGTAGAATTAGTGCAGTGTTGGGTAATAGTAGTAGAAGTAGTGCAGTGTTGGGTGATAGTAGTAGAAGTAGTGCAGTGTTGGGTGATAGTAGTAGAAGTAGTGCAGTGTTGGGTAATAGAAGTAGAATTAGTGCAGTGTTGGTTAATAGTAGTAGAAGTAGTGCAGTGTTGGGTGATAGTAATACAAGTAGTGCAGTGTTGGGTAATAGAAGTAGAATTAGTGCAGTGTTGGGTAATAGTAGTAGAAGTAGTGCAGTGTTGGGTGATAGTAGTAGAAGTAGGGCAGTGTTGGGTGATAGTAGTAGAAGTAGTGCAGTGTTGGGTGATAGTAGTAGAAGTAGTGCAGTGTTGGGTGATAGTAGTAGAAGTAGTGCAGTGTTGGGTGATAGTAGTAGAAGTAGTGCAGTGTTGGGTGATAGTAATAGAAGTAGTGCAGTGTTGGGTGATAGTAGTAGAAGTAGTGCAGTGTTGGGTAATAGTAGTAGAAGTAGTGCAGTGTTGGGTGATAGTAGTAGAAGAAGTGCAGTGTTGGGTGATAGTAGTAGAAGTAGTGCAGTGTTGGGTAATAGAAGTAGAATTAGTGCAGTGTTGGGTAATAGTAGTAGAAGTAGTGCAGTGTTGGGTGATAGTAGTAGAAGTAGTGCAGTGTTGGGTGATAGTAATAGAAGTAGTGCAGTGTTGGGTGATAGTAGTAGAAGTAGTGCAGTGTTGGGTGATAGTAGTAGAAGTAGTGCAGTGTTGGGTGATAGTA
>NC_140241.1:6722704-6727704 GCF_949987555.1 Borostomias antarcticus | reverse complement strand
TTCCATACATAAGCCTAGTATTTTGGGTGGATATGAAATCTATCTTCTATTATTTCTTTAGCTGTGCCCCTGCGCAGAGGTAATCTGACGTTCACCAGATGGTTTGTTTTGCACAGAGTGAAACAACATGAGCTCACGAGATTAGGATGGTCTCACGAGGCTAGCGCAGAAAAAAAGAACTAAAACTAATACTGAAACTAAGCATTATCAAAAAATACAAAATAAACTAAACTAGCAAATCTGCTTTAAAAACTAATTAAAACTAAACTGAAATTTAACACAAAAAGTTTAAACGATATAAAAATAAAAACTAATGAAAAAAAACAAACTATTATAACCCTGGTGTGCCTTCCTTCCTGGCCTGATTGGGGAATTGGGAGCAGCTGGGGAGCAGCGTTGCCTGGGCAACCAGGAACCGCCTGTACACTCTATGACCTGGCCGTGCTGTCCAAGGTGCTGACGGGGCCTGGGTTGTCCGGTCTCGGCCTCTTCATCCGTGTGGCGCTGTCCATGGTGCTGAACTGACCTCTTGCGCCTGGCATGGCCAGGTTTGGGTGCGGTCACGTTTGTGGCCACCGCCCTTGTGGCAGCCTCCCACCAGCCATCCCCAGGGAAGATGTCAAATACCCCCCCCTTGGATCAATGCCGGGACCACCGAGGCTGCAGAAACATGCTTCCCTCCAGGATAGGGTATCGGCGTTGGCGTGGCGTTGAGGTAGGCAGCCGTGTATTCCTGGTGGGGCCGCAGGACCTAATCCATCAGCTTTTGGAAGGTGGCGGGAGCCCCGTGAACACCGAAGGGGAGGACTGTGTACTGATAGAGGCCATTGGGGGTCACAAAGGCACTTTTTTCTCCTTGGCTTGGGGGGTGAGGAGGACCTGCCAGTACCCCTTGGTCAAATCGAGCGTTGACACAAAATGAGCATCCCCCAGGCACTTGATCAGCTCATCGACTCGAGGCATCGGATATGCGTTGAAGCGGGAGACTTTGTTTAATTTGCCGAAGTCATTGCATAACCTCCAGCTGCCGTCCGGCTTGGGAACCAGAATGATGGGGCTTGACCAGGGGCTCCGGGACTCCTCGATCACCCCAAGGTGCAGCATCTTCTGCACCTCCTCATGCACCGCCTGTCATCAGGCTTCTGGAATTTGGTAGGGCCAGAGGTGCACGGTCTTCTCCGGGGGTTGGTGTGGATGTCGGAGGAGACCACGGTAGTCCAGCCTGGGGTCTCGGAGAAGACATCTCAGTGATGTAACACCATTTCCCTGTACTGGCCAAGCTGGTCTCCCTGGGGGACATCAGGAACAGCACCAGGGACCTGGGCTTTCTCCTACCCGGCTGTCGAATTTTGTAGTTTACATCACTAATTTTTTTGACCACCGTATAGGGTCTTCGCCATCTGGCAAGGAACTTACACTCGACGGAGGGGACTAACACCAGTACCAAATCCCTGGGCTGGATCTCTACTTTCTTTTCACAGAGTTTTTTTCTGCTCCTCTTGCCGCCCCCCGCGAGATGCCGCCCTGGGCGGCTGCCCATGTCGCCCATGCCTAAATACGCCACTGCCTGCAGGTCTCCGGGGTCTCAGACGTGCTCCGTTGGAGGTGGGCAGGTCCCGGCCACGACTCCCTCTGTGGTCTGGATCCGGTCCCCTCGGGTCCATCCTCTCTACGGCCCCGACAAGTGGAGGAAGCCATTATTTGTTCGGTCACCTGGTAGCTCTCGATCACTTCGATCAGGTCGGCGACGGTTGCAGGGTGCTGGAGAGCGACTTGTCTCTGGGCCGCTGTGGGTAGTGAACGCAGAGCTCGGTCCATCACCAGGCGGTCCACGGCGGAAGGTCCGGTTTCGTGGCAGGCCCGCTGAACCTCCCCAGTTAGGTAGGGAGCGAGGATGGTGGCCCACTCCATCTTTCTCGGTCGGCCGTTCGCTCAAACAGTTCGAGGTAGGCTTCGATGTCGTCATCCGGGCCCAGCCGGGTAAGTAGTTGGGCCGGCGGAGTCCGGGGTGCTGGGGTGGGGCTGGCGCCGCGCTGGATGAGGCGGTTCAGTCCGTCTTGTAGCTGGGCCTGCGACTGTAGGAGGAGGGCCATGCTGTGTTCCCAGTTTGCTGTGCTCCCACGGGACACGCTATGCCTGTATTCTCCACCACTTGTTGCCTCCCAAGTCAAGATAACCAGTCAATGTCCAGGCAGCGAGCGTTTAAGCGCCTCAGCGCATTTATTCAACACATTAACTTAAAAAATGTCACAGCTACTAGTAAAGTCCTTCTTCTTCTGTTTACCAGTAAACTCCTATCTCACGATACTCAGCCTTGATTTCAATCCAGAAGGTCAGCAGAAATGAAGTTGTCTCAAACATGCTTTTAAGGGCGCCGTCATATGTGCTGAAACAGTTTTGAGGGCTTCATTCCCTCATTAGACATTTTATATCCACATACTACACACGGGGCTTGGAGCGTGTGGGTCGCCGGTCGCAATGAAGCCATATTTGACCTCATTTCCTATTGAATGATATTTTTTTTTGCAGTCTCGGGCTCTGCTGTCTCTGCATTATCGATATCTTCGTAGGGCCTTTTCTTTCCCCTAGCCTTTCCTAATAAGTTCTCCAGCAACGTTTGTTTTAGGACTGCCCACTGAAAGTCGACGAGTTGAATCATCAGTCAGAGACCCTGAAGTCGACTGAGATTTTTTTGAAGTCGAGCAGTCATTTTTTCGCTCAACTGTCAAGATGCGCTGGTGGGTTAAGACCACTCTCCTGCGATTTATATAGGACAGGCTAATCATTCATTTTAGACCTAGGCTATTACTGTAGCTATTTGCTGTGCAGTAAAATGACACTTTGATTGATACAGCAGAGGAAAGAGGGCAGGGAACACCGGGCCCAGTCATACCAAAGACTATTAAAAATGACACCCAATGCCTCCCTGCTTGACACTTAGCATCAAGGGTTGGATTGGGAGTTAAGTCCCTGTGACATACCAGGTCCGTAGCCAGGGGGGGTGGGGGGGTCGGGTGGATCGAATGAACCCCCCCTTACAACCAAAGGTCCAGAATTTAAGACAAAAGGTCCCCTCCCCCGTCCCCCCGTCAACTAATAGCCCGACAATCAAAATAATCTGTGCCCCCGTCAACAAATCGCTCGACAATCAAAATAACCTGTCCGCCCCCCGTCAACAAGGTATCGAAACGATACGGTCCACTTTTGGAAAAAACAACCCCCCCCCCCCCCCCTACACAAGGCTGGCTACGGGCCTGCATACATTACTATACTAACATCACGTCCAGGGGGTGTACTTGTACATCAAGCTGCCTCACGCTAAGGAATGAGGAGATAGGATCCTGCCCTATTGGCCACTGGCTTGAGAACCATTGGTTCTCAAGGCTACTTATTGTGCTGCTTGCGAGTTTGAGTTTAGCTTGAGTTTGACAGCTGTCTCGACTCCCGCGGTCTCCCCTCAGCCTAGGAATATGAGGAAAAAAAGGAAAGAATTATCGAATCTCTGATTTGAATGGGCGAATCTGATTTGACTCAAAATTCAGAGTTGGGTACAGCCCTAGTTTTTTTCAGCCATGCTGTAAGCTACTAGTACAAGACCGAATTAAACAATGAATGACAAGCGTTCCACGCGAATTGTAATCTTTCGTTGTGGGTGAGGTACACCGGAGTGGGTGGAGTCGTCACGGTGCACTATTTTATCCTAATCCTTCCGCCGCCTGCATATCGAATGGCTCACAGCCCGGTAGTGGTCCGCCGCTCGGTAGCTGGGGACCGCTGCTCTAGAGTTTACAGCGTTCTCCAATGGCGGACTGGCCATCGGGACGCTCGGGACGAATCCCGATGGGCCGGTCCTCAAGTGGGCCGGCCTGGTTGCTGTGAGTGAGATATTCAGAGGGGATATTCCCGGCGCTAACTGTCCCGACCTGCTGTAAGTGGTCGTAAATGCCCCCCCCCCGCTCAACAAATCACACGAGCACCTCCCCCCCCACCCCCCCCGCTTCAACAACTTGCCGGCTGGTCGCAAGATCAGTGGGCTGACTGGGGCTACATTGCCCGACCTGAATTATTTCCCCAGTCCGCCCCTGGCGTTCTCTGTAGTAGTGTTGAGTGATAGTAGTAGAAGTAGGGCAGTCTTAGTGATAGTAGTAGAAGTAGTGCAGTCTTAGTGATAGTAGTAGAAGTAGGGCAGTCTTAGTAATAGTAGTAGAAGTAGGGCAGTCTTACTGATAGTAGTAGAAGTAGGGCAGTCTTAGTGATAGTAGTAGAAGTAGGGCAGTCTTAGTGATAGTAGTAGAAGTAGGGCAGTCTTAGTGATAGTAGTAGAAGTAGGGCAGTCTTAGTGATAGTAGTAGAAGTAGGGCAGTCTTAGTAATAGTAGTAGAAGTAGGGCAGTCTTAGTAATAGTAGTAGAAGTAGGGCAGTCTTAGTGATAGTAGTAGAAGTAGGGCAGTCTTAGTAATAGTAGTAGAAGTAGGGCAGTCTTAGTAATAGTAGTAGAAGTAGGGCAGTCTTAGTGATAGTAGAGTTCTTAGTGATGACATTTCAGTTGCTGACTCACATTCTTCTATCATCAATCAGATATGCTCTCAGCCTTAGTGTTTATTTACACATGGACAGGTGCACAAGCATGGAGACACACACACAAACACACACACACAGACACACACACACACACACACACACACACACACACACACACACACACACACACACACACACACACACACACACACACACACACACATGTATTACTGCATTAGTCACAGATGTGTTGGCGGGTTTGGAAAGTTCCTTCTGTTTGGGCCATCCCAACCTCTGTCCACCCACTCAAAAGTCACTCTAACAAGATGCCATGTTGGTTTCAAAATGTCTGTCAGTCCATCTGAACTCTGCTTCACAACGCAACAACTCTGTTTAATGCATCGTTTAATGCACGTTCCAAACCAGGAGATTATTGGGCAGATATTGAGGTGCTTCATGACTTCACACCTCACTATAAG
>NC_140241.1:6715204-6717704 GCF_949987555.1 Borostomias antarcticus | reverse complement strand
GTAGTGATGTCAACAGTGTGTGTGTGTGATGTGTGATCTTCTGACATCTACATGAGCTTTTTGTGTTTTGCTGTGTGTGGGAGGCCTGTTTGGCGGAAGTTGAAAGGTCAACTCAGTGACTTCTGACCTTTCCTTGGGGCTCCTACAGTTAGGCGACTACTCAGTTTCCTTAGTAAAATTGTGAATTTTTTAAATCTGTAAACATATATGCTGTCTACTGCATCATCTTGCAAAATTGGGTCATCCCTCTTTAATTTATAAAGACATCTCTAATAGTGTGTGTATGTGTGTGTGTGTGTGTGTGTGTGTGTGTGTGTGTGTGTGTGTGTGTGTGTAGAGTGTGCGTACGCCTAGTCATTGTCTCCATGGTGAAGTCCTACTAAAATCGTCATGACAACTCAACAGCATCAACAGCCACGTTGAAAGCCAAAATACGTAACTGTCTCCTACGCATCAACACCATCCACACGCACGCACGCACGCACACACACGCACACACACACGCACACGCACACACACACACACACACACACACACACACACACACACACACACACACACACACACACACAAAGGAAGACAGAATGCATTAAAATAGATGTTTACAAGTTAATGATCTTAAATAGGTGTGTTTTGCGAGAGAGGGCGAGTTGTTGTGAAGTAGGGAGGCCAGATTAATGTAAGAGTGCCCCCCCCCCCCCCAGTTCTCTCTGATTGAGTCCCCCCATGTTGCTGCTCAGAGGAGGGGGGTTAGGGGGGTAACCCTAACCCTGGCGTTGAGAACGAGGCAGCAGGGTGTTTGACAGAGAACAGAAGTGGCACAGTGCAGTATGAGATGCGCACACTGTGGAGACACCGCTAGGTAGGCCTCAGTCGAATCTACAGAATATTATATGTATATGTGTGTGTGTGTGTCTGTGTCTGTGTGTGTCTCTGTGTGAGTGTAATTTATTTATCGTTTTAAACTTTATTTTTACAGAATCGTAAACATTCGATATTTTGACGGCACATTTATCACATGTGTAAAAATGCACATAAACGAGTGTTCAAGCAAACCTGGCCACTGCTGTTTATCATCCACCAATCTATGAATACACACCTGTTAATACCTGGATACTTTGAAACCATTTACAAAGCTTAAATGGTAAATTGACTGCACCTATATACAGTATACAGTATAGTGCTTTTTTACCTGAACGGACAAAGCCCTACAATGGCCTCTCATTCACAAACACATTCACACACCAAAGGTGGCAAACTGCCATGCAAGGCACTAGCCTGCTCACTGAGAGAAGTTTGCTTGCTCAAGGACACTTTGAGGTGGACGGGAGGAGCCGGGAGGAGCCGGGAGGAGCCGGGAGGAGCCGGGAGTGGAATCCCCAACCCGGGGTCACGACCCGCTCCACCCCTGAGCTACAGCCATCACTTAATGCCTGGCTCCACTGAGTCCCTTAGCACCTGCGCCAACCACACGAAGGGAATGAATCCATTGTAATTAACGACAGCGGCTCCATTGCGGCCGTTGCGTTGCGCTTGATGCCAGACGTTAGAGAACCGACGTCCGACGTTAGAGAATCACCGAGGTTAGTTTCTTGATTTTTGATGGCCGCTGACAGTTGACGCTCAAGGACGCAGTGGAGCTGAGGGGTTACTGGTCTAACAATGTCACAGAAGACAAAGAAAACGAGAAACGAGGCTTGGAACATCAGGACCCGCCCCCTTTACTGACCCACTTCACTTCCCTGTTGACATGGAGACGGAGACCCCTCTCTCCCCCCGGCTCTGTAGTACAGCTAGTAGGAAGTCGGGGGGGAGGGGGGTTGGGGGGGGGGGCTTGTCTGTCAGGGTGAGTGAATCCCTCCATTAGCACACCCATGTGATGCACCCCAGGGGGTCTGGTCCAAGGTGCTGCTGTGTGTGTGTGTGTGTTACCAAACGATGCACGTTGCATTTCCTGTCTACTACTGCACTCAACAGCAATGACTGTCTCCATGTGATGTCATCTCATATCTCCATTCTGTCAGGATGTCACGTGACCTGTCACGGGTGGCGCCTGGAGGACAGCTGGTGACGACGGTCACCTGGCCAGGGAGACGCCGCTCTGGCCCGACTGGCGAGCTCGCCCACTCATGTTTCACTTACTGTGTTTGCAGCATGTGATATATGTGGAAGTGAAAACACTTTTACTCACATGTACAGTACACACAAACACACACACACACACACACACCCACTCACTCACTTTCTGTCTCTCTCTCTCATACAAACACACACACACACACACACACACACGGTCGCAGAGTTCTGTCGCTGTGATGTACAGAATGTCAGGTGATTTGAAAACGATGATGACACAGGGAAATTGGTGCCTTAATGAATGGCAGGGCCTCTGCGCTGTAGAAATTACTTTATTAATGATTAATTATTATTAATTATTTTCTTTCTCTTAAGCCAGGTTCAGGTACATCAGCTGCAACAAGTTTTTGTTTTATTGTATAGG
>NC_140241.1:6687704-6690204 GCF_949987555.1 Borostomias antarcticus | reverse complement strand
GTATGTAACCAAGAGTGACATCTCTTATGGGCCTGAGAAGTGGAAGCGAAATTCCCGAGCTACACACTCTGCCTCATCAAAGTAAACATGTGTTTCAAAATCAAAGCATTTAAAAGCCAACCGAGCGCATCATTCCTGTGGAGTCAAAACAAAGTTATTTCTGTTCGGCTACAAATCTTTGAAAACACAGGAGCAGGCTCATAAAAACATAAACATTTGGCTCCTAAACAGACAAGTTCCTCTGTTTCCCTGTGTTTCTCAGCCCCTCAATAATACATAACAAGAGACTACAGGGAGAGTTGTGTGTGTGTGTGTGTGTGTGTGTGTGTGTGTGTGTGTGTGTGTGTGTCTACAGCTCACATAATCATAGAGAGAGAGAGAGACCCGCGCACACACATACATACTGTACAAAGACACTGCACACACCATTGATGTCTCATTGTCTTGTCCCCAAACACACACACACACACACACACACACACACACACACACACACACACACACACATGCACAGTCATGTTTACTGTCTGTCTTCTCTCATCAATCATTCACCACTACAAATCTCGGAGAAAAACCTGCAAGTCGGTACTTTTGTCCCCCAAGAGCAGTACCTGTCTCTCCTTTGTTGGACAGTAAACAGTAACTCTCTTTCATTAATTCATGCGTGCATGTTTGGGAGCCTCTGGAGCAAAGAACAGGAAAGAAGAGCAGGTGAGGAGAGAACAGTGGAAAGGAGGAGGAGGAGATGAAAGAGTAGAGATATGGAGAGGTCTTGCCAGACATTCATGTTGGAGAGAGTTGTGGTGGCTGAGGCAGGGTAGCTCCCCCCAGCCCTGGCCTGGGGCCATGGCAGAAACAGCACTGTTATTATCTCACAAAAGCGAGAGGAGAGCCATGCCCCCCCCCCTCCCCCCTCCCCCGCACGCATGCTCAGACACATGGCCGACGGTGGCTAAGCGGCGTTCTCATCCCGCCGTTCTCATCCCGCCCCTTCTCTGTGAAGGAGCCGCCGCTGAAGCAACATGCAAAGTAGGCCTACCTGTCGGAAGGAGGAGATCGGGTTATCTGAGACTCCGGAGTGTCTCAGGGCAGTGTGTCACATCGGATAACTGCCGAACATGTGTCTGCAGCTGGGCGCGCGGTACGGCTGCAGGCTACGGCCGGGCCCGCTGCGTTAATGACGCCTGGTGTTGAGAGAGCTCATGCATATACACGCAGGCACACGTACTGCACACAAACGCGTAGCGACTTCCTATACTAAACGTGAGCATACCTGCCTGGCGTTCAGAGCATACTTGGGGCCCCACCCCTGCTTCTTCTATATGCAAAAGAAGTCCGCTAAATGCAAATCGAGCGCGAGACACGAGCAAGGTGGACTTACGTAAGACTTTAAGTAACGTGTGGATTTCAACACTGATCAAAAAAGGTCATATAGGGACCTTGACAGTATGAACCATGCCGTGTGTGTCTGTTGAGTTCCTCGCCGAAAATAAAGCTATTCTTAATAACTTAATTTATTTGAATTGTTTATTGAATTTATGATAACTATTTGAATTGAGTTGTGTGTGTGTGTGTGTGCTACGTGACAGGGACTCCTCAAAGGTCCCCTGTCACACACTCTGATATCACAGCTGAGGGAGAGGGACACCCTGGCTCACCCCCTGCCCCCCAACCCCCCCCTCTCCCTCGACCTCACACCCCACCTCTCTCCCTCCCCCGCACCCCTTCCTCCATCCACACGGCCCCCGAAATGTCCTCCTCTCTGTTTGGGATTCACAGAGAGGATGAATGATGGGTACCGTAGAGCAGTTCATTGTCTCAAATTGCATGTTGCATAATGGCGAAAACTTGAACTTGATTAGTGTAAAGGAACAACTGACAGTCAGCTAGGAGGACGTGGTCAAAAAATAATGCTGACATGTAAAATGTTGCCTGTGTAAAACGTTGTTTCTCTCAGGGTGCCATCTGTGTGCCTGCTACCCCCCCCCCACCACCACTGACTGGCCACTGCACAAGGAGTGGAAAATGCAGCCCCTATAAATACACCTCACATAAACACACACACACACACACATGCACACAAGTACAGACAGAGACACCAGGCTGGGCCGCTTTAATATTAGAACACACAAGACTTGACACCTGAGCCACGCAGAACAGCGCGGTGTCACTAAAATACCCAACACCCCCCACCCCACCCCAACACACTCCCCCAACTCCCACCCCGCCCCCCCTCAACACTCGCTGCCAGGGCCGACGTGCCCCTGAGCGGTCCGGTCTGATCCGCCCGCCGTGGGACCCGTGGTGGGGACGGGGGACACATGCCTGTGACATCACAACCCAGTTGGCCTGCATGCCGGTGGCAGTCACACGGGGTATCACCAGGCGTGACGCAGAGCCCCGCAGCTGCCAGGGACGGGGCTCATCAGGGAGAGAGACCATGGATCTGGGTCAGCAGGCCATCTCTCCCAGGGTCTCCCCTCCTCCTCCTCCTCCTCCT
>NC_140241.1:6565204-6685204 GCF_949987555.1 Borostomias antarcticus | reverse complement strand
GCTCCGCAGCAAGGACACTCATGTGTGTGTGTGTGTGTGTGCGCTGTTCATAAGACTGATTACAACTCATCATTGTGATGAAGGCCACACTCTGAAACATTCATGTTTTACACAACAAAAGTATCATCTTCATATAAGGCTATGTGGTGGGGGGGGTTGAATGGTTAAGTGGTCGTTCTGTAAATGTCAAGCTTTTGTTCTTCAAGTAGGGGTCCTTGTCATTTTGTTCCATTAATTTTGTTCAGTGGCACCATAGTAAGAATAACAAAAGAACCCACTTCAGTAGTTAAAAAAAAAAAAAAAACTTAGTGAGAACAGACTATCATATATGGACCACAACATGGCCAGAGAAATACATGGTTGGTACCAAGACTGTGAAAACCCAAATAAAAAGGCATAATGAAAGAGCTGGATCTTCATGATTATAAGGAAGGCGATTTTCGGAAGGTTCTAGTAATAACCATTAATTATACTGGACAATACTATTGGTTACATACAGGTTTCCCTGAAAAACAGCTGCTGCTCTTGCACGCTCTTTTGATAGACAGACACACACACACATAATACTTGAATCCTTTTATTGTACAATATCACAATTCAATTTTTGTACAAATGATGTTTACAAAAAAAAAATCGGCATGTTCCAATCCAGGTAGGAGAGGAGGGGTGTTAGCTGGGGGCCTGGTGTCTATCAGGAGGGTCTCTCCCTGCATCCAGCCACACACTGCTGAGAGACACTCGGGCAGGTAACACCGCTGCTGCCAGGGAGGGAGCCACACACAAGAGCTGCATGCTAGCAGTCTCGAGTGGCGTCCTCACCCTCATCCTAACTGATCGAACAACATGGGGATGGGTGAATGAAAGGCGGATACTTTAGGAATAATCCCATCAGTGCAGATGGAACGGCTGTCGAGATGTAAATAGAAACAGTTTGTATAAGATGGAGGGGGAGGTGTCTGGTAGTGTTGGGGGGGTTGTTTCTGTGTTTGGTCCAGGTGCGGCATCTCGTTAAGAAGGCGGGGGTGGAGTTCGGGGGGTGGAGGTCAGGTTTAGGAGCGGGTGTACTTCCCCCAGATGTGCAGCATGAAGACGGAGGCGATGAAGAGCAGGCTCATCACCAACACCGGCACTGGGCCTCTGCAAGGGGAGGAGGGGGGGGGGCACGTTGTTACCAAGTTAACTCACTCACTCACTCACTCACTCACACTCACTCTCACACTCTCACACTCTCACACTCTCACACTCTCACACTCTCACACTCTCACACTCTACTAGTGGTGAGGAGGAAGAATGTTAAATCTGCTCTGACAGCTCATCCCCTCTGCAGATCCAACCACCACCACAGCTGTGGTCTTATGGTGGTGGAGTTGAGGAGTTGCATTGGGGCTGAGAGGATGATGCTGTCACACTGACAAGCATTTGAGGAGGGGAGGAGGAGGGATGGAGGCATTGCTAAGCAGCAGCATTGCCATGCCAACCACCCCTGCCCCCGCCCCCTCTCCTCACAGTTAGAAAGCTGTAATTGAGTTGACCTTTCAGAGCGGATACTTTAATGAAGCTTTGAGACTGGCGTCTAACACAGGAACACACAATACACACCACTGTATCCGAAGTCTGTCCTCCCTCAACAAGGTGTACCGCACACGATAACCACAACCTGGCTATTGACCGCAACCGTGACTGTGGATGTTCAGACTGTGGGCGGGGCTAAGGATAATGGTCAGACTGTGGGAGGGGCTAAGGAGGATGGTCAGACTGTGGGAGGGGCTAAGGATAATGGTCAGACTGTGGGAGGAGCTAAGGATGATGGTCAGACTGTGGGAGGGGTTAAGGATAATGGTAAGACTGTGGGCGGGGCTAAGGATGATGGTCAGACTGTGGGCGGGGCTAAGGATAATGGTCAGACTGTGGGAGGGGCTAAGGATAATGGTCATACTGTGGGAGGGGCTAAGGATGATGGTCAGACTGAGGGAGGGGCTAAGGAGGATGGTCAGACTGTGGGAGGGGCTAAGGATGATGGGCAGACTGTGGGCGGGGCTAAGGATGATGGGCAGACTGTGGGCGGGGCTGAGGGGGTGTGCGCTCACCATCGCTACAGAGCATGACGAAGTGGGGGGCTGGTGGGAGGGGGGTTAGTGGGAGGCGAGGCAGTGAGGATGGTCACAGGAAAACAAACTCTTTTACACACGCACGTACACGCACAGATCAGCGGGTCAGGGAATATGGGTTCTTCCACAGAGGCCCCAGAGCCCAATTTCCTGTCATTAAACATTTATGTTCTTCCTTATAAACATGAATAGCTCCAACAATGTCTGTCTGTGTGTGTGTGTGTGTGTGTGTGTGCGTGTGTGTGCATGCGTCTGTCTGTGTGTCTTCCTGCGTGAGTGACAGCGAAAACTAGTGTGTGTGTGCGAACCTGTACCTGAGCACACCTCAGCAAGGTCTAATGCATGTCATGTGAACATGTATGTAAATGTTATTGTGAGCAAGATGTCGTGAGTCCCTACATATGCATCAGAGACTCAGCTATGTGTGTGTGTGTGTTTGTGTGTGTGTGTTTGTGTGTACTCACACTTTGAGTCCTGGCGAATCTTCGGTGTAGAAGCGCCACATGCCCCCCGTTCCTGCTGATGTTGTGGTCCTGCCAGCACTACGTGTGCCACTGCTTGTTGCTTTCCTGAGACACACACACACACACACACACACACACACACACACAGACACACACCAGTGAGCCATACTACCCAACATAATCTACAGGCCAGATTGCTTATCAGTACTTTTACACAGCTTATACACACTGATTGAAGCTGTAGTTTCAGGAGCTTTTTTTGCCTGGACAATGCTATATGATCAATACTCATAGATCATAATACACAATACAGGCAGCAGGGTTTAATCTGGTGAAATCAGTGTCATGAAGTCCAGCTGTCCAGGTTGGTCTCATGCCTATTAGTGGTGGTCTGAGACCAACCTGCCTCTGCTGAACTGTCTCCATGTGTGGCTCAAAGTCATAGACTGAGACGACATGATTATGATGGACAACACAGGTCAAAACAAACTCATGAGGAGCTGATGACGGGAGTTGATTCATGGCTGGTTCACTCAGCTGACGAGATTAAAAGGAGTAAAATGACCCAACAGGGGGGGATGATTGCTATAGGTGACGGCCAAGGGGACAGAGGCTCTGATTATGCACTGATTACGCCTAAAGCACCAATATCCATCTGCCCTAATGTACTCACAGCACAGACTGATACAGGGGAGGGTGGCTGTCTAAAGATCATAATTTCTTTCTTTTTTTTGTTTACGCCATATTCACTGCCGGTAACCGTTGTTAAAGTCGCACTGAAACGGACGTTTGAGATCATCTAACTTCCGTAGTTTGACGTATTTCCGACACAAACAAGCTATGAGGGTGGGACATATGTTTAGAGGAATTTGATTGGAACATTGACAAGTGGACGGGTTTTAAGAACTTTAGACAGATTCGATAGAATAATAGCATTGATTGACGGGTGTATGTCATGAGATTATTGGCCTTAAATCTAAGGTACCTGTTGTCGTCATTGCACGTGACCTACCGTTTTCCAGGAAGTAATAAATTATATACTTTGATATAAGATTACAACAAAAGTAGAATTTTGTAAATTTTTTGGCATACATCGTTGAATAGGTGAACACTATGACCAATTATGTGAACCAAAATGGGACAGAATGCTTTTTTCATTTCAGTGCGACTTTAACGCTGTTTTAGAATCCTGCATAGACTGTACATTAATTACATATACAGTACTGTATGTAGGGGTCAATCGGGTTAGAGATCTCATTTCGTATTCATTTAAGAGTGAGATGAGGTTCTAGTAAAAAGGAGATCTTAAACACAGTTCAAGCCTAGTCCAAGACTAAAAACTATGTCGGTGGACATTCCCCACTGACAGAGCATCTCAGTTCTTCGACTAGGCTTCATCTGTGTCTGGTAAAGAAGGCAGCACACGTTTCACTTCTTACTGTTGACTTGGTAGGAAGCAGAGACAGACAGGCATAGCTAGCCACACAGGGGGTAGCTAAATAAATCTGTCTGTGTGGAGGGTAATGCTCAAGTGTGTGTGTGTGTGTGTGTGTGTGTGTGTGTGTATGTACCTTTGCCTGACTGTGGAGCCTGCGGCGCGGGGGGCTACAGTCTTGCTGGGCGACCGGCTGGAGGCCCCAACATTGGTTGCACTTGCTGCTGGTCCAGGCTGCGGCAGAGAGGGTTAGAGAGTTAGACACACGTTCATGCTGATGTGTTCCTATAGCTAGCTACAGTAAGTGACCGCTCTGACAGTGAACCACTTTAGGCCCTCTTGAGTCTAAACTAGATGCACGTTATAAAAAGCAATTAGGTAACAAAATAAGTATTTTTGCTAATATGTAACTAAACGCTAGACAACCTTAAAGTGAACAGACGGCCGATCTGCTGCTGGTTGAGGTAACGTTAATGTTAGCTCGCCAGCTATAACTTCTTAAGCCACGTCTACAAATAGAAGACGACCAATGCTATAGATCCGCAGTATGTGCTTCTAGCGGTTGATCCTAACACGAAATTAACATTTTAGTTGATTGTTGCTGTTTAATATAACAATAATATTCAGGGGAACTGAGTGTTCAGTCTTATTGCTATATTTAATTTAGCACTAATGGTATAGCTAGCGTAAGCAATAGCTAGCCAGCTAACAGATGAGGCTAGCAAATCAGTTGAATGAAAGAACAAGCGAGACAGCAAGTACACGACTGGTGAATAATATGATAAAAGGCAGGTAAATGAACTCACCATGTTAGGTTCTTCTGAGTATGCTCAGCTGATATATAAATCAATCTGTTCTTCAACCTAAAGTCCTCGTCAACTGAATAGCAGTCGCAGAGGGATCGCCACAACTTCAGAAAGGATATCAGATAGATGACGCTTGTCTGAAAAGGACACGACTGTACAACAGAAGACCAATTTAGAGGTCCTAGGAGAAGCCTGACTGGAGGTGGCTGTATCGCGACAATCAATGTGCTTGATTTAGGGTGACGTGTTTTCAGTTCCGTTTTTATAAAGAAAGAAAAACATTTACAGTATGTGAAAATGTATTTTTGTTTCGAAATGCAGAACAAATATTGTAATTTAAACTACAGGCAAGTCAATATGACATGTACCCAGGGTGGTGACGTGTCTCACTGGAAGACCGCACGTTTTGGAATTAGACGCCATTTTGGTTCATCTAAGAGCAATTTCTACAATAGCAATAATTGAACATTTGAACCAGAATGGCTATTGAGCAGTACAGTTTCACACTTGACAGTGGCAATTCCCATGTTTTGGGACCACACTGAGTTTGTAATCCGCCGGTTTGGTGCTTGGTTTCTCAATTGGCAGTGCATTATAAAGGATCTAAAGGTAAACTTAATTGTCACCAATTGCGACACGATTGACACAGCATTAGGTGATGGTGCGACATGTTATATAGATTGACTTACGTGTCAGCTATAGTTTGGTGTGAGAATGACTGATGTATGTGTGTTTTTGGTGTCTAGGATGGCACGGGTGGTGTTTCTCCATCCAGACCTGGGGATAGGGGGAGCAGAGCGGTTGGTAGTGGATGCAGCTGTAGCTCTGAGGTCTCGCGGCTGCAGCGTTCAAATCTGGACGGCCCACCATGACCCCACCCACTGTTTTACTGAGACCCTCGACCCTGACCTGCCAGTGGTGGGTATCTGCAACACACACAACTGTTGTGTTTGCCGTGCTAGTATATCACTATTTTTTGTCTTATTTTTGTTGTTGTTGGCTTTTGTTAAATGGTAAATAGACTGCACTTATATAGCACTTTTATCCAAAGTGCTTTACACCCATTCATTCACCCATTCACACATACATTCACGCACCAATTGCGACAGCTGCTACGTGTAAGGTGCCAATCTGCTCATTGGGAGCAATTCGGGGTTCATTGTCTTGCGTTGACATGTGGACAGGAACTGGGATTCGAACCGCTGACCCTACTATCATTGGACGATCTGCTCTACTTCCTAAGCTACAGCAGCCCCTGCCACAGTTTATTTGATAATAGAAAAATTAAGACCACAGATGATTACATCAATAAAGTCTCAGACTTATTTCCACTGTGGACCTTGATGTGATGTTAGTGAAGGTAGTGGAAGAGCAAATGGCTAGGCAGCATCCAACAATAAGCAAACCACCATCTCTTGATAAAAACCATAAGCTATACATCCTTCAGCAACATCCTTCTTATTGTGCTGTAGGTGTGTGTGGGTGACTGGCTGCCCACCAGTGTGTGTGGATACCTCCATGCCCTGTGCGCCTACCTGAGGATGGTCTATGTGGCCCTCTACCTGATCTTCCTCAGCGGAGTAGAGTATGATGTGGTTTTCTGTGACCAGGTGAGACTCTGCACTCATCTCTCTCCCTTTCTCTCTCTCTCTCTCTCTCTCTCTCTCTCTTTACATCCGTCTTGTAATTCTATACTCTCCCCCTCGTTCTTCCATTCGGTACCACAGTTCACTTCCTCATCCTTCACCTGTATCCTTGACTTAACTCCCACTTCCTCCACTTGCTGTGAGTGGAAGTGCTCACACTGCTCCCCCTGTGTGTACCCCCCCCACCCCCGCCCCCCAGGTGTCGGTGTGTATCCCGGTGCTGAGGTTGTCTCGTATCCGGAAGAAGGTTCTGTTCTACTGCCACTTCCCAGACCAGCTGCTGACCCAGAGGAGGTCCACCCTGAAGAGGCTCTACCGCGCGCCCATCGACTGGCTGGAGGAGCGCACCACTGGCATGGCTGACATGGTGAGCAGGGCTACTGGAGTCCCTGCCTTATGCAACAGTACCAGCACCCCATACATGGCTTTGAACTGTTCGGATCTTTTCATTCACTTGAATCAGAATCAGTTTATTGCCAGGTAGTTTGTTGCACACACTAGGGATTTGTTCTGGTCAGTTGGAGCATAACACTGATGGGTAGACAACATTAGACAGGGTACAAGGACAAGATGGGACAGTGCAAATGCAGTATGGTGTGCGATGTGTGTACATATATATAGTGTGTGTGTATGGAGTGTTAATGTGAGTGCAATGTTTTTATACAGGTGTGCATGCATGTATATACATTGTGTGTGCCGTTGTGATATGTGTGTGCAGTGCGAGCTTACTGTATGTACAGTACAGTCAACATGTGCAAGTATAGTGCAACAGGGATGAAGTCAGAGGGGGAGAGGACTGCCTTTTCGGTTATTAGTGACAGTGATAGAAAGATTGTTTGTTATGATGACGGAACGTAGCCTACCTAGAAGTAGTCTGTGACCTCTGACCTCTATTAATACATCCATGCCTCTGACTAACCCGAAACACCTGTTTATTTAGTCTGTGACCTCTGACTAACCCTAAACACCTGTTTATTTAGTCTGGGACCTCTGACTAACCCGAAACACCTGTTTATTTAGTCTGGGACCTCTGACTAACCCTAAACACCTGTTTATTTAGTCTGGGACCTCTGACTAACCCTAAACACCTGTTTATTTAGTCTGGGACCTCTGACTAACCCTAAACACCTGTTTATTTAGTCTGGGACCTCTGACTAACCCTAAACACCTGCTTATTTAGTCTGTGACCTCTGACTAACCCTAAACACCTGTTTATTTAGTCTGGGACCTCTGACTAACCCTAAACACCTGCTTATTTAGTCTGGGACCTCTGACTAACCCTAAACACCTGTTTATTTAGTCTGGGACCTCTGACTAACCCTAAACACCTGTTTATTTAGTCTGGGACCTCTGACTAACCCTAAACACCTGTTTATTTAGTCTGGGACCTCTGACTAACCCTAAACACCTGTTTATTTAGTCTGGGACCTCTGACTAACCCTAAACACCTGTTTATTTAGTCTGGGACCTCTGACTAACCCGAAACACCTGTTTATTTAGTCTGGGACCTCTGACTAACCCTAAACACCTGTTTATTTAGTCCGGGACCTCTGACTAACCCTAAACACCTGTTTATTTAGTCTGTGACCTCTGACTAACCCTAAACACCTGCTTATTTAGTCTGTGACCTCTGACTAACCCTAAACACCTGTTTATTTAGTCTGGGACCTCTGACTAACCCTAAACACCTGTTTATTTAGTCTGGGACCTCTGACTAACCCGAAACACCTGTTTATTTAGTCTGGGACCTCTGACTAACCCGAAACACCTGTTTATTTAGTCTGGGACCTCTGACTAACCCTAAACACCTGTTTATTTAGTCTGGGACCTCTGACTAACCCTAAACACCTGTTTATTTAGTCTGGGACCTCTGACTAACCCTAAACACCTGTTTATTTAGTCTGGGACCTCTGACTAACCCTAAACACCTGTTTATTTAGTCTGGGACCTCTGACTAACCCTAAACACCTGTTTATTTAGTCTGGGACCTCTGACTAACCCTAAACACCTGTTTATTTAGTCTGTGACCTATGACTAACCCTAAACACCTGTTTATTTCCCTGCCAGGTACTGGTCAACAGCTGCTTCACGGCGGGGGTCTTCAGGGAGACCTTCAGTAGCCTTGGGGGGGTCCAGACCGACGTCCTGTACCCCTCCCTCAACACGCACACCTTCGACCAGGCCCCAGCAGAGGAGGCGGGACTCCAGGGCCTACTCCCCGAGGGCACCGCCTGCGTGTTCCTGTCTCTGAACCGCTATGAGAGGAAGAAGAACCTGGGCCTGGCTCTGGAGGGCTTCGCCGCCCTGAGCGCCCGCCTGCCCCCGGGCGTTGCGGCGGGCCTCCACCTGGTGGTGGCGGGGGGCTACGATGGGCGCGTGTCGGAGAACGTGCAGCACTACGACGAGCTGAGGCAGCTGGCGGCGGGACTGGGCCTGGGGGGCCGCGTCACCTTCCTGCGCTCGCCCTCGGACACCCTGAAGGTGGCGCTGCTGAGGGGCAGCGCGGCCGTGCTGTACACGCCCAGCCGGGAGCACTTCGGGATCGTCCCGGTGGAGGCCATGTACTGCCGCTGCCCCGTGGTGGCGGTGAGCTCCGGGGGTCCGCTGGAGAGCGTGGGGCACGGGGAGACGGGCTTCCTGTGCGAGCCCACGGCCGAGGCCTTCTCCGAGGCCATGGAGAGGCTGGTCAGAGACCCCCAGCTGCGCAGAGACATGGGGGAGGCAGGCAGGAGGAGGGTGCAGGAGAAGTTCTCCCTGGAGGCCTTCTCAGACCAGCTGCACGGGTACATCTCCAGGCTGACCCAGTGACTCTTAAGACCAGGGCAGAGACGAGAGATGGGGACCAGGGGGGCTTAGTTATGGGACTGGGGCCAGGAGAGTAGAATAACTGTGAATAGAGTGTATCCTACTGATTTTGAGCTTCAGATTCAAGGGGCAACTTGTTCTGGAGAGTGAGGAGTGAGGCTGATGTTTGCTGGTGTGAGATATGGTTGTATGGAAGGATAGAGTGTGGGTGCGTGTACAGGTATGTGTGTGTGTTGGCGGGTATGTGTTTGTTTGCGGGTGTGTGGGGGGGGGATGTATTTTCATGGTAGTGGTGATGGGGACATTCTCAGAAGTCTGAGGACAATTAATCAGCATTTCCCAAGAGGGGTTGCTGAGGGAAGAGGGGACGGAATCTCAGCCCCAATTAAGAAAAGAGTAACGAGTTTACCCATCTTGCCCCTGGGCCAGCAGAACAATACCGGCACCAACCCTCGGCTGGAGAAGTGTGTTTTCGTGCATGCTTGTGTGTGTGTGTGTGTGTGTGTATGTGTGTGTGTGTCTAAGGGCCTAATGAAGGAGAGCACTGCTAAGATTGATTCGTAGATGTGTGTGTGTGTGTGTGTGCGCGTGCGTGCGTGCGTGTGCATTTTCCGCAATGTTATATCCGTTTGTCTGTGAATGTTAGCGAGGGAGAGAATGTTCCGGCGTGCTCTATTAGACCGTCTCTAGCCACGGATCGATAAGCAGGATGTTGTCCACTTCCTCTGTCCCCTCGTACGGCTTTGTTTGTGTCTCACAATAGGCCTGTACACAGGGCTGTTAGGAGATGACAGAGGGAGTGTGGGTATGGGTTATTAGGAGCCTAGCTGACGGACTGTCCAAGTCATTACGAGTCTCTTTGCAGTAGAAGGTCATTGTGTCTACGCTGGCCCTTCTTTAGACACTGACATTCCGGAAGACTTAATAAACAAGACAACACATAGTTTCCTAACTAACCTTGTTTTGTCGAGAAGTCCTTTGGCCTTTTTGACTGTTTGGGAAAGAGGGTGTAGCACTGGAGAGAAGTGTGTGTGTGGGTGTACAGTACTTTCAAGACTTTCTCTTGTTCTTTTCATTGAACTGTTATGAATGTTTCTTGTGTCCCTCTCAAGTACCCAGAACCAACACAGGTACCCAGACTATGTGGCGATGTCAGAGGCTGAGCATACATAATGTTATATTACATCTTCCTTTCACTGTTGCCCTGTTATAATGTACTGTACCCCAGTAATGAAGGTCCAAGAGATTGGAATGGTATATAAAAGCATACTATACAAGTACTGTGTGTGTGTGCGTGTGTGTGTGTTTGTGTGTATTGGGGAGAGGGTGGGGGGCTGTGTGTGCGTGTGTTCAGTCTGTGTTTCATCGAGCAGAGGAATTAACCGGAGATGATGATGAGAGCTGTTACCGTGGTGATTTAGGGGCCATGCTAGTGGAAATGATAAAGAGGCCCTCTGGAGATGCAGCGCAAGGAGGAGGAGCACACACACACACACACACACACACATTCACTCTTACACCGGAGCCATTGTAGGGTTGAGCGAGAGGAGATGAGCGGAGCGGAACGGGAGCACGTATGAGGATGCAGCTCGTAAAACGAGGCGATTTAAAGAAAACTTTGCACCTCACTACAACACTCCTGCGTTATGTCCTGAAGTCTCTAACTCCTTTTCACACACACACACACACACCCTCCCTTTCTCCTCCATTTCTATCTCTCTCTGTCCCTGTCCATCCCTCAGTCTCCGAGGTAAGGCCCTGTGGTGGGCCAGTTAGCCAGATCAGCCCATGTCTGAGCAGCAGTGATAACCAGCGTCCAGGTGCCACCGGCAGGCACTGTTAATTAATTAATGAGACCGCAGGGTTTGGTTTTCTAATTCCACCGGGATGCCAGGGTGTGAGCGAGATATGGGGCAGAGGTAGAGAGATATTAAGGGTTGTGTGTGCGTGCCTGTGTGTGCGCGTGTGTGTGTGCGCGGCTATAGAAGGGAGATGTATGCGAGCGTGTGTGTTTTATGGGTGTATATCTATTTTGTTGGCAGTTTGGGAGCTTGCGCCCTCGTTAGTGGAATATTAAATATGAATGGCGTATTTTTACCCCTGCGCCCGGGCTTTTAATCACGCCTGGTGATTGGGTGTTAATCATGGGCTAAATGAAGCTGATGAGCGAATCACAGTTTGCGTGTGTGTAGTAGATCACCTAGACCCCCACCAACCCGCACAGGCAGCCTAACCAGGTCACGGACCTGCTGTTCGCTACACGGTGAGAACACGCTCCGCAGCAGGCAGAACAAAACAACGCTCCTCATATTTATTCATCTCGTTTGGTTATATTGTATGTGGCTAATGCAACGGCTAACCTTGAATCAGTTGGATTGAGATGGTATTGATTTAATATGGAATGCAATTGAAACAAACGGCTATTTTCAGGCTAACAGACATTCTGTACTATTGTTTGGTTAGATCTTTAATGAGTGTCTATTTAAAGCCATGTACTTGCTGTGGTGCTCCTTTCTCCCTGAAGCGGTCGGGCTAAGAGGAATCTCCTGGTGAGAGGTTATGTAAAGGGTTAACCTGCTGAAGAAACTATATGTGTTCTCGGTGTCTCTGTGAGGTAGTTTATCTTTACACAAAGCAAATCTGAATTTGTATTCAGCGGCCATCACTTAGAGCTGTTTTACATGGAACATGTTAACAAATTATGGATTTCACATTTTACAGCCTCCATAAAGTATTAGAATATATTAGCATATAGCTCGTAACTGTTAACACTTCCTAGCCTTAGGAGTAGAACACGCAGGCACGCACGCAGACACACACACACACACACACACACACACACGCACACACACACACACACACACACTCTCTCTCTTTCTCTCAGTAGGCGCACGTAAACTTTTGAAGGGGGAGGAGGAATGATTTACCCCGGCGACATAAAACATAAAACTGTGAGATTCTAGGCTATCAATAATGGCTGATCATGCCGTATTATAGATATGCTCTATAAAACTATGTTTATGGCCCCTGGAAAAAGAACCATTATAGATTATATATAAATTCGAACCCAGTTTCACAGTACACTATGGGCCCACTCTAAAGGACATCCACACCGAGGGTACATTTGGAGGAGGTCTAGGAGGGAAATGGTGAATTAATAGATCTTAGATGAACCGCCGTAATCCACTGCCGTGTCTCTTTTCCAGGGCCAGATGGGAAGTTTGCTCGTTCACATGCAGTGTGTGTGTCTGGCTCTCATGTCATCGCCAGGCTGGTGGCAGCACACTGCTAGTTTGGACTCTTGTGGTGATGTCAGCGCTCTACAGTAGTTGATCAGCAGCCTAACTCTTATACGCACACACACACACACACACACACACACACACACACACACACACACACACACACACACACGGGCTCTCCTGTGGCTATGTCTCCTGGAGCAGCAGGTAGACAGCAGGTAGACAGGAGGAGGGGAGGGGAAGGAGGATGGACCTCCCAGTGAACTTGGCTGGCTTCCAGCCCTCAATCACCCTGTAATCAGCTCTGTGTCAGCCACACACACACACACACACACACACACACACACACACACACACACACTCAGTTACATCGTCATCCAGCTACACTCCGACTCCAGACGTTTAGCTTTTCAAATCCCCCCATGCAGCAGCAATCCCCCTTTGGAACGAGTGTTTATTTACAGACGTTTGCCCTGGGCGTATGTTTGGTTGGAGGGGAGGGGGCTTCTGTGATTGGGCGGTGTTCTGGGGGGTGATGGGGGGTACTGGAGGGGGGCTGGGGGTGGGGTACGGCAGGGGCGGAGGGGCTGGTTTGAGGCGCTCTGTTCCGGAGGAGGCCACGGTCCCCTGGCTTGGCACGGAGAGACGGCGCGCCCCGTCGGGATGATGCCACGACGCACCAGAGATGCCAGCGACGCCTCGTCTCAGCTGGAGAGGACAACCTCAGATGATTACACTCACCGGGGTGAACGTCAATCACCATGTGAGTGTGTGTGTGTGTGTGGGGTGTGAGCACACATCAGTGTGTGTATGATTTCATGTGTGTCTATGCTCGTAAGGAGACAAAGCACCTCTCTGCCATATCTGTGTGTGTGTGTGTGTGTGTGTGTGTGTGTGTGTGTGTGTGTGAGCCCGTGCCCAGTGATGGCCTGTTTGATTGAGCTGTCAGTCGGTAGGCAGCAGATGAAGATTAATGGACCCACACCAACAATAAGAGGCTGGCAATGATCATAAATATGCTAATGACCATTATCAATACACACACCGACGGGAATGGGGGGGGGGGGTTGGGGTACGGAGGTGACACTTTAATTCAGCTCACTGAGTTAAAAGCTGCTCCCCCCTCCACACACACACACACACGTTCCAGGCCAGTTAAGTGTTCTGAATGTCTGGTGGGAGAAAAGCAGGGTGTCCCATGTGTTATCTTGGAGGGGGAGGGGGGAGGGGTGGTCTCACTGAGTGGAAGACATGATTGGTGTCACATAAATAATATGTGTTTGTTTAGATGTGGGAGGAGGGAGAGGGGGGTGTTGATTAGGGTGATTCTGCCAAGCTTTCAATCAACAACAGTCTCGCATGCACACCTCAGAGCCATGGAGGAGGGCCTGCACTAGAACACGGAGAAGAAGCCTTGAGAACCAATGGTTGTTCAGCCTAGTGGCCTATAGGGCAGGAACCTACTTCCTGGTTCCTTAGCATGAGGCAGCTTGATGTACAAGTACACCCCCTGGACATGACCCCCTGGATATGACGCTAGTATGTCACCGGGACTTCCCCCAATCCACCCCCTGATGCTGAGTGCCAAGCAGGGAGGCATTGGGTACCATTTTTACAGTCTTTAGTATGACTCAGCCAGGGATCGAACTCCCAACCTCCCAATCTCAGGGCAGACACTCTAACCACAAGGCCACTGAGCTGGTTATACATGGAGAGCACCCCTTCTTTATCATCATAATAAACAAGTCATGGAGCTCACTTTCTACCTACTCTCCAACTATTTTCATCTCCTTTCGGGTGTGTGTGTGTGCGGGGGGGGGGGGGGGGGGGTCTGGGAGGTCCAGGGGGACACTGATAGAGTTCATGGGGTTCTCCGACCTTGGTTCTCCTCTAAGAAACACACACTCTGCCCTGCTGTTAAAGTGTGATCTGCATGTGTGTGTGTGTGTGCGCATGCGTGTGTGTGTGTGTAGAGGTAGATGGATGGTGTAATCCAGGCATGGTGAAATGGGCATGATGATTGGGGCTAATGAGCCCACAGGGGACTCTGGGATAGAGGAGGACCATCCAATCAGGGTCCAGGGGAGTCAGATACACCTCTCTTGGAGGGTCCCTGTGGGGCCAAGCACCTCTCGTCCACACCTCTTGTGTGTGTGTGTGTGTGTGTGTTTGTGCCCAGGTAGATGGTTCCTCTCTCAAGCCTCCGGTCCCACAGGCCCCATGGTCATTAGACTCTCTCCTCTGTTGAGTAATATAGTTACAGTAGTTATACCACTACATGGTCACAAGCTCTTAAGCATTTAGATGCCTGAACCACAGTGGGCGTGGTCATTAAGAGTCGAGGTCACCACCTAGCGGTCCAAACGCTAGCCTGGAGGCCAGACTAGAAAAAAAAGACTGTCCTCCAACAGTCTTACTTGGCTGTTGGAGGACGAACAGAAAAACAGCAGAAAAAGTGGAGATAACTCCGAGATCAGGATGTGATCTGGAACTCAGCATCTAGTAGTGATGTGCAGAGAGCCTCAGTCCATGTGCTTCACTCTGTCTATGTACCATTAACGTTATCAAGTGTGTGTGTGTGAGTTTGTGTGCGCGTGTGTGTGTGTGTATCTCTAGGAGACTGTGTGTGTCTCATTACCATGCATAGCGTCTATTACGTCCAGGAGGCATCAGCATGAGTGTCGCGCTCCCAGAGTAGAGAGGTATAGATTACCGTTTGTGGCTGGAGCAGGCAGGGGCCAGGGGGAGTCTCGGTAGCCCAGGCCTGGGCAGCGCAGGCTGGGCACGGCTCTCAGCTCATCAGCCTGTCTCTGGAGGGTGCGGAGCTTAACCTGGAGCAGAGCTCTGATTAACCAGACTAATGACAGAGAAGCCCCCAGCTCCCACTGCCCAACACCATAATCACTGCTCAAGGGTCAGTCTGGGTTTGTGTGTGTCTGGGTGTCTCTGTGTGTGTGTGTGTGTGTGTGTGTGTGTGTGTGTGTGTGTGTGTGTGTGTGTGTGTGTGTGTGTGAGAGAGAACTCTCAACAGACTGTCATTCACACATTAAGAGGAGGCAACGTTAGCTCCTCCAAGACTCCTATTCCTCTCTCTCTCTGAGGGGGGGGGGGACCTTTAAAGCCTCACCTTGCTTACACATACACACACACACACACACACACACACACACACACACACACACACACACACACACACAGGGCATCCTAATCTGCACCTATTACATTAACAATGGTAATTACAGCGGCGTGGCTGTTTAGATTATAAAATCCCAACATCGGCGTGCCTTTTTGCATGTGTAAATGCTCAGGGACATGTGTTAGATGAGAGTCCATCAATATCCTGTCTGCTCTGTAATCACCACAGCAAACATTTGATCAACGCTACAGCACTAAGCCTTGGGTACACACATACACACACACACACACACACGCACACACCAACATCCATCAATGTATGCACACACCTAATGGCAGAGATGCTGTGGTGGATATCATCATCATACATTTTGTAGGGAGGTTTATATAATTACATTTTTGGGAGGTTTATATAATGACACTTTTTGGAGGTTTATATAATGCCACTGAATCCACTTGACTCGACTCAATTTTGTTTTTTTCCTACTTCGTTTTTCACTGCAGATAGCGGGGAGTCTGTGTTCCAGGAAGTACTTCTTGAACTACTTGAGACCCCTCTGGTTCTGACTGCGTTCATGAGGATAATGGTTCCAAGGGGGACACCGAGGTGACTTGGGAGGATGGAGATGTCACAGGATGCCCTTATTGTTTCAGTGTGTGTATGAGAGAGAGAGAGAGAGAGAGGGGGGGGGGGGGCTGTGCCAGCTGTATTTAGCCATCTTTGTGAGTGAAGTGATTTCTGATGGCTGCTAAATGAGGTCTCGGGGGTGGAGAGCCCTACAGTTAGATATCAGCCCACAGATAATAGCCTCGCCTTATAAGTGTGTGTGTGTGTGTGTGTGTGTGTGTGTGTGGGTTTGAGTCAATATGCGATCTACTCGTCTCCAATGATAAAACAATGCCCCCCTCTAAACTGAGACTGTAGGGGTGGAGAGAAAGATTGGAAGAGACCGTGAAAGAGAGAGAGACCGTGAAAGAGAGAGAGAGACCATGAAAGAGAGAGAGAGAGAATGGACAGCAGGAAGAACATGAAAAGGTGGAAGCGCATGTAGCGAGAGATGGAGAGAGATGGAGAGAGATGGAGAGACAGCCAGGCAAAGACAAAGCAACAGAAAGACGAGAGAGTAAGAGATATGTATAGAGTGAGAAAGAGAAAGAGAGAGACAGAGAAAGAGAAAGAGAGACAGAATGAGAGAGACATTGAGCGAGCAGATATGGGTACTCTCTGTGTTCAATAGGTTAGTATTTTCAGTATTCTCTAGTGGCCATTATTGACTGACAGCTCTGACTAAGCCATTCACATCACTGCTTATCCCCCTTAACATCCAGGGCTTAGTGTGTGTTTGTGTGTGTTTGTGTGTGTGTGGCACAAACACACACAGAGACACACATACACATCCATGTATACACACACACACACACACACACACACACACACACACATATGCATGTATACACACACACGGACACACACACATGTGCATTTATACATACACACACACACACGGACACACACACATGTGCATTTATACACACACACACACACACACACACACACACACACACACACACACACACACACACACACACACACACACACACACACACAGAGGCTGTGTTTCTGAATGGATCCGCAGGCCGTTGTTCTGCTGTCACTCATGTGTCTCTCAGACCCAGGAGACCCACTGCTGACATTTAGCAGATTCTCTCCTTCCCTCTCACTTTCTCTCTCTTCCCCTCTCACTTTCTCTCTCTCTTCCCCTCTCACTTTCTCTCTCTCTTCCCCTCTCACTTTCTCTCTCGTCTTCCCCTCTCTACTTTTCAATCAACTTACCTGTATAATTCTCTCTCTCTCTGTAACTCCCTCTCTCATTCCCCCTCTGTCACTATCTCTCTATGTGACTACACTATCACTGTGATGTGTGGTGAAGGGACAGCAATGTGTGTGTGTGTGTGTGTGTGTGTGTGTGTGTGTCTGTGTGTGTGTGTGTGTGTGTGTGTGTCTGTGTCTGTGTGTGTGTGTGTGTCGGCAGTATGCGTTAATGAGCGTCCCTTTAAGGTTATTAAGATAAGACCGGTATGCCCAGAGTCCCTCATTACCCAGCATGCATTGCCCCCTGCATGGAGTGGTAATTGGGTAGGACGGAGAGAGAGAGAGAGAGAGAGAGAGAGAGAGAGAGAGTGTGTGTGTATCCCTGCTCTATCTGAACCACACAGATCTCTGTACATCGACACACTATACATGTACTGTACATACAAACAGAACAGATACTGTTTAAATACATCCGTAAATGTTACATTTACGTATTCACTTATTTCACTCACTTATTCATATTTACATTTATATTTTAAAATGGCAATGTCCTCATAGTTCTATTTAATTTAAGTTATTTTCACTCATCTGTGTGTGTGCCCACACAAACACACACACACACACACATACACACACACACACACACACACACACACACAATGAGAACAAAATAAGAACTCTGTTCTTATTTTAGTAAGTCTTTAATTGTAGGCCTACTTCATTTTTTGTGTGTGATTTTTTTTTTTTTTTGCTTTGGCCTTGTAAACACCCTTTAAATTGAATCAGGGTGATTTGTGAGTGACTACACACGCGCACACACACACACACACACACACACACACACACACGCACACACACACACACACACACACACACACACACACACACACACACACACACACACACACACACACACACACAGTTTAGGTGTAGGTTGATATTCTGCAGACACCTTTGTGATCTGATATGGTGGGTTATAGTTGGTTGGGTCAAACAGTCTGGAGGGAAACTGAGACAGTTCCTGTCCGTTTACTTCCTGCATTCTGCTGTTGTCAGTGGTCCAGATCGTGTTACACCAGCACCCCCTACAGGTAGCCGCTGGCGCCTATGACTCTTACCTTTCACAGTCACTCTGATGTCCACCTTGGTCCACTCTTTTCTCACACAGGAACCGCGAATGCGTTTAGGAGTAGCCCAATAGCCTTGCCCCGGGATGATGTTTGTCTCCCAGAGCAAACCCTCTCAAACCCCCTTCAACAGAACACCGGTTGACAGGTTGTCACGATCCTTCATCACCTGGATACTTGTTCTGTTGGACTGGAAGACAATCTGAAGCTGACCGTCATCTGCTAGACCATCTAAGAAATATTATGAAATAGTTAAATAGATATAGTTTATGGCCAACGAATTGACCAAGCATCGTTATGGACACTCTACTGTCAGTGAATCCTGGATTACAACAACAGACCGATACTACCATCAAGTGGCAGTGAAAGGCATAACCAGTACCTGAAATAAAAACCATGTATAGATGTGGATGAGTAGGTTTGGTACTACATTACTAAGTGTGTAATGTTTTGATAAGGTCGGAAGCGAACCACACAGTTTGAACACTCCAACCCAGTAGGCTACCCCAAGTTGTTGGTGGGGACCTGCACACACACCACGGTCCAAGGACCAATTTATTGTTGAGGGATGCTCTTATGGGAAGGACAAGGCCAGACTTCACTACGCTCATTACGTAGCCTACCCCATATTTGTAACTTTCTACAGTTTTTCTGTAAATTCTGTCAATTACCCTGTTTATTCTGTCCCCCTGGAGTTAAAGAGGCAATTAACATTAACATGATCATCCAAACTTGAATATATTCTTATTCGGGGACAAATTTGCGCCATGTTTGAGTTTGATGGGAATTCAAAGTCCAATATATTGATCATGATCACTACACGTCGCGGTTTCCCATTGGACGATACAGTGAACGACTGTCTGATGAGGACGAGAGAGAAGAGGCACTGGACGAAACCATTTTTTACCCGGAATATTGTTAAATATCGCAGACTCGAGCCAGTGTAGCATTGAGCCAACGATTCCCACGAGGATTAACGGATTGCGAAAATAGATACACTCGGTTACAAATCTCACTAATTCCGGATTGGTTTAACCGTCTCATCATCCGTTGGACAGCAGCACTAGGCTACCCCCTACCGTCACTCTTCCGTTGGATTGCAAGCTACGACACGTTTGCGCTGCAAAGATGACTTCATGATGAGACGATTCTCTCTTCAATAAAGATGCGCTTTTAAGAAATGCCCGAATAAAACAATGGCGATTCCGTCTGATTTCTCTATCGTTTAGGCTTTTCGTCCATTTGGCCATGATCTCCATACGCAGTCTTCTACAGCTGACTGTGCTTCTGAATCTGAATCACGGCTGTTGGTGGGGGGTCGCGCCGAGCCCCACCGATGAAGGTGCACTCCGGGCCAGCCATGGAGACCACGGAGAACCGGGCCACAAAGAGCCTCACAAGGACTCATACAGCACCTTTGCTTCCGAGTTTCTGGAGTCCAGATATCTCTCGGACGATGGTAAGCCACGGAGGCGACAGGCACAGTGCTGTCTGCTGTAAGGTGCTGGTGTTGATACTGCTAGTTATGGCAGCTGATTGTGTGTTTTTGGTAGTCAGTGGCGCATTTGCTCATTCATTCTGTTTTAGGCAATTCGTGTTTTGCTAGCCCCTGAATAGGCCTAAATTGGTGTGTAAATCCTAGCCTCTACTGACCACTCGACACGAGAAGGCATTCAGATTCAGCACCTTGGCCAGCTCCTAGCCGTGCTGGAGCTCTCCCTCATTTACCCCCCCCCCCCTCTCTCTCTCTCTCTCTTTCTCTCTCTCTCTCTCTCTCTCTCTCTCTCTCACACACACACACACACACACACACACACACACACACACACACACACACACACACACACTCACACACACACTCTCTCTCTCTATCAGGGTCTGCACTGCACTGTGTACCCAGATAACCAAACAAAATTGGATAAAATCGCAAAATAGAATGTCTTTCTCGATTATATCAAAATAGTTATTTTAATAGGCCTGGGCATAATTAAATCAAACTTTATTTATATAGTGAATTTCATACACAGAGGCAACACAATGCGCTTTACAGAGAGCAATGGGGGGGGGGCAGAAAAGTTCAGTTTCACTCGGGGGCCAGAAAAGTGAGCTGTAAAAATTCCTCCCTGACCTCTCTCAATGAGACGGTCAAGCAAGCTCCTGGAAAATGTTTGTCTATTGGCTAAGAGCATATACTGTACAGAGCAGTAAACATGGGCTAAATACAGTACTTCATAAGAGAGACATGACTAACAGTAGAGTGCGGTGTTACAGAGAAGTTGCCTACATGGTCAAAGACATACTGTATTACCGAACGGTCCTATCGGGTCCAGGCCCAGGGGCCCAAGACCTCAGGGGGCCCTTTGCATTTCTTGTTGCAGGGACACCGATATAAATTTAGGGTGAGATTCCTTACACAAACATAAAAAATCATTAATATTTTGAACAGTTCATAGGGGCCCACGTCTTAAAAAAAAAAAAAAGCAAAAAAAAAAGAGAGAAGCTTGTGTGGGCTACATATTTTCTATAGCCCACTCGTTAATCTAATAGGTGGGAATGTAGGCTACCTTTCCATAGATAAATGAGTAGGCTATAAAATGAGTCTATAGAGGGCACTATTAAAGTTTGTGAACTCAAGACAGATCACACAGGTGCAGGTCACAAGGTCAATTGGTTCAATCTGTTTGATCTTGACAAAGAACCATAAATGTAAAATGGAGCACAGTCACATATTAAGCGGAGCAGAAAAAACGAAGCATTTCCAGTTTTTCAAAGAAAACAAACTGAGAACAACAGTGGAGGCTGTAGGGGGGTGGACCTTGTGACCTGCAATTATGTGACATCCATACATTTATATCCGTAATACACTTAACAAGGCAGTCAATCGAGCTGCAATTACTGGGTATTACAGAAATATAGAGTTGAGCTTCATCTGCTATGGTAGACACTACCAAGGACAGCATGTACAGGCAGAAGAGTAGAGGTCCTAGGGTGGATCCTTGAGGCACCCCACAGGTAATAGGAATCTTTTTTGAGCTGTGGTCACCGAGGGCAACAAAGAAATCACGACCGGTTAGATAGATCCTAAACCAATTTAGGACTGGACCAAAATTGGCCAATAATGTTCTTAGATGAATGTCTGGGGGTGTTCCAGGTTGAAGGCCTGGGTATATATCTATTATTCTACTGTAGATGAGTGTCTGAGTGTGTTTCAAGTTGAAGGCCTGGGTAGATATATATATATATATATATATATATATATATATATATATATATATATATTATTCTACTGTAGATGAGTGTCTGGGAGTGTTCCAGGTTGAAGGCCTGGGTAGATATATACTGTATATATTATTCTGAGTGTGTTCCAGGTTGAAGGCCTGGGTAGATATATATATTATTCTACTGTAGATGAGTGTCTGGGTGTGTTCCAGGTTGAAGGCCTGGGTAGATATACTGTATAATATTCTACTGTAGATGAGTGTCTGGGTGTGTTCCAGGTTGAAGGCCTGGGTAGATATACTGTATAATATTCTACTGTAGATGAGTGTCTGGGTGTGTTCCAGGGTATCCCTTCCCCACTGCTCCACCGGTGGATCCATTTGCCAAGATCAAAGTCATCGACTGTGGAGTGACCAAGGGCTGCATCAGGTTAGAACATACCAGGGTGTGTGTGTGTATTTGTACTGTATGTACAGTATGTCTTTAATGTGTAGTGTGTGGTGAACGAGTCTCAGACCCAGCTGTGCTGTATGCATCGAGGCCCATGTTCTCAGATGTTTTGGTCTGACTTGGCTCTGGCAGATGTGTGTAGAACATGCAGCCCTGCAATATACCCACTTTAACTACACCACTGTATGTTTGGAAACCTTATGATGTGTGTGTGTGTTTGTGTGTGTGTGTGTGTGTGTGCAGGTATGGGAAGCCTGGTTGTGATGCAGAGACGTGTGACTATTTCCTGAGTTACCGGAGGATCGGCACTGACGTGGAATACGAGATGAGCGCCGACACAGACGGCTGGGTGGCCGTGGGCTTCTCCTCTGACAAGAAGATGGTGAGTCGGTGTCGGCGTGCCACCACTGGCCGTACGGACTAGGGATGAGACGGTATACCGTAAAACCGTGAACTGTGGTATAAAATGCCCACGGTATTAGAACCGTGACATTCCATGTGTTTACAGTATTACGTTTACGGTATTACACAATAATGCGCTGCTGAAACTTCACATTTCAAGTTGCTTGCAACAGTTAATTTTGGAATTTAATATAAGCTTGCTGTTAATATATAATACATAGTAAATACTTGTTTTTTTATGTGTGTTGCGGGGGTGAAATGCCGTATACCGTGAAATACCGTAAACCGTACCGTGTAACTAGATACTGTACCATACTGTAATGCAAAAATCCATACCGTCTCATCCCTAGTATGGGCACATGGCCACTATGGCCTATGCACCGTGTGGTTCTTCATACCCTACCTGAAGGCTGAATGAACAGACGCCCACCCTTATTTCTTATCAGGGAGGAGATGACGTCATGGGCTGTGTCCATGACGACAATGGACGAGTGCGTATCCATCACTTCTACAACGTGGGCCAGTGGGCGAAGGAGATCAAGCGGAACCCGGCGCGCGACGAGGAGGGCGTCTTCGAGAACAACCGGGTGACCTGCCGTTTTAAACGCCCGCTGTACGTTCCCAGAGAGGAGACGTTGGTGGACCTACACCTGTCGTGGTACTACCTGTTCGCCTGGGGACCCGCCATACAAGGTGAGTTTGTGTTTGTGTGTGTGTGAGTGTGTGTCTGTGTGTGTGTGTGTCTTTGAGTGTACACAGAAAGAAAATGTTTGTGTGCGAATGTGTGCCTAACTTTGAATCAGTCATATAAACTCTCTTCTCCTTTCCTCTCTGCTCTATCTCTCCAACCTGCTCCTTGTCTCTCTTCTCTCCTCCTGTCCTCTCCTTGTCTCTCTTCTCCTCTCCTCTCCTCGTCTCTTCTCCTCTCCTTGCCTCTCTTCTCTCCTCCTCTCATCTCCTTGCCTCTCTTCCCCTCTCCTGTCCTGGCGTCTCCTCTCTCCTCCTTCTCTCCTCTCCTACAGGCTCCATCACCAGGCATGACATTGACGCGCCTCCCGTCAGCGACCACATGATTAGCATCTATAAGTATGAGGACATCTTCATGCCATCTACAGCCTACCAGACCTTCTCGTCCCCCTTCTGCCTGCTTCTCATCGTGGCCCTCACCTTTTACCTGTTGATGGGCACGCCCTGAGGGCCAGCACAGAGGAGAAGAGACCAGAGGAGACGAGGAGACAAGCGGAGGAGAGACAGCAATAAGACAAGAGTTTATCATTCTCATCCTAAATACAGGATGCACTTTATACATAAACACATTTCAGAGCATAGAGAAATACAGTGTAGCCTATGTATACTACAAATACTTTGAAAATACAAAAACTGTGAATCTGTGAGAGCAAACAATTGTAGTGTTAAAATAACAAACTAACTTGATCCGGCCTTGTTTTAGCCTCTGTAGATAGAATATAACATAGTTTTAGCAAGGTATTTGATTTTGTGTATTTATGTTAGAAACGACAAGTATTACTAATACAAGTATCAACTAACTTGCAAGTATGTATTATTCCTCTCACGACTCGAATACTAACGCATGCAGCAAATCACTTGCCTAGTGGGACACCATTACACAAACTAAGTATAGTAGGCCTAGACACTGGAGGTTCTGAATCGGGAGCTTCAGTTGGGGAGAGACAGCACAGGACAAGCCTACCGTGCTGAAAACTACTTTGTAGAAGGAATCGGACAGGACAGAACTCTGACTGCAGCACTGCTGATCTGGGGAGACCATAGTCATCCTGTGGCCGCCATGCTCTGGACATGCTCATTTAATATGAAATATTGTTTTTAAAAAGCCTCAAATTACTCTTTTTATAGCCATGTTTTTTTGCTGCTCTGTTTGCCAATATCACCCAAGTAGAGAGTACAGCTGTTTTCACCATTCTGAGCCACAATGAGTAGCCTGTTTTGTTTGATTGTGCCGTACTTGATCTTTTTGTCTGGGGAATACCACACTAACCATGGTTGTGTTTGAGGAGTGTAAGAGTATTTGTGTTAGGAGAGTGGGGAATGTTGTTGTGAACACTGGACCGCTGTGTGATTCATAGTATATTAAATGCACTAGCAAGCGCAACAACATTCCAGGGAACTTTATTGAATACTGAGTGCTCTCTGGCATTGGGACAGGAACCATCTACTACAGAACTAGTTGTGTTACAAGGAAATGCTTCCCACTTCCACTGAAATTGTTATTCACCATGCCAATGTTTGTTATCAATAAAACTGACTTTAGAAAATTCTGATGTCTTTGTTTTATCCTGGGGTAGAGTAAACATTGCTGTATTTCAAATGTTATCGTTACAAACTACACTACCCAGCACGCACTCTGAGGGTTACGTCACCGCTACGTGAGTATTTGTTTTTTTTCCTCATATGGTGGGATCAACACGAAGGAGAAGTGGGCAGTAGGGAGACGAGTGAGTGAAGATGGCAGACGAGGAGGATTCGGGGCAGGAGGCAAACCCTGCCTCTCCCCCGGAGAGCCCTCAACGTGCCCGGCCGCACTACGTCTCCTTCTCCGAGAGCGTCCAGCCTGCGGTGGGCATGGTGAGCCAGTTGCTAACCCAGCCTTCTTCCCTAAAATTTGACAAAAACATCAAACAGGCCTTCTACAACACGGGGGCGATGATCTTCGTGGCTATCTGTTGCGGAGCAGCTGTTCTAGTCTACTTTATCCTGGAGGCTTTCCTCCGCCCGCTGCTCTGGGCAGTGCTCTGCGGGACCTTCCTCCACCCGTTCAAGCACTCCCTCGCGCGCATTGGCCGCTCCTGGCTCAACGGCCTCCAAGACACCGGGACGCCGATAGTTGTGGGGACTCTGCTGGTGCCGGTGTGGTGTGTGAACCACGGGGTGGAGGCGTTAGGGGAGCTGGTCCTGAAGAGGCTCGTGGTTCTGCTGGTCATCGGGGCAGGCGCGCCCCTGCTCTATTTCCTCTACCTGTTCTGGAGTGTCATCGGCATGCAGGTGGTCCTCGGACACGCGTGTTACATAATCGGGAGCGTGCTCGACTGCTTCTACGGCGTGTGGGTGAGTGACCGAGGGGGTCAGTGGGCGGATTGGCACGCCCCTGCCACAACAAAGGCTTGTGTGTCACCCAATACTGCGGGTCAGTTGTGTCCAGCTCAGCGATCCAGTTGAAAATATAGGCCTGGATGAAGAATAGGCAAGTCATCTAATGTGGCCAGGGAATACTGCTGCTAGGCTAAACATTAAAACTGATAGGCCTTGTGAATAATAAACTACTTAGAAAAATAAAAAAAGCCTACAAATCTAAATTAAATAAGCCAAGTCTACCCTTTTTACGCAGCTGTGCAAGTGCTTAATGTCACACTCTCCTGCTAGCAATCAGATAGGTGTTCTGTATCTTAGACAGACTTCTCTAATGCAGAACTACAGTAGCCCAACCCATAGGGCTGAAAATAACCTCTGTTTATCACCCAGCTGTATTAATTACATAGACTCCTTTCTACTGCAGCCAGCTTTGTGTCAGCTGCTTTCGACTTGAGATGAAATGTCTAGTTTGACTTGTCTTTACAACAGGCTTTTCAGTTAGGCTCTGTATCACATATCCAACCTCCTAACCTTTTTTTTTTTTTTCTCGACCGCATCGTACACCCTGTCCTCTCTCTCTCTCTCTCTCTCTCTCTCTCTCTCTCTCTCTCTTAATCTCTCTCTCTCCCTCCCTCCCCATTTGCCCTCCCTCAATCCATTCCCTCGCTCCCTCCCTCTCTCTCTCTACAGGTGTGGACAGTGGTGGTGGGCTATGTGTTGGCTGTGGCCTTCAAGTGGGGCCCCAGGACTGAGGGTTACCTGAGGGCCCTCTCTGTTCCTGTATGGGGCATCCTGCTCTTCTTCCTCGGTGTGTACAGAGGGAGGAGAGGAGAGGGGAGGGGAGGGCAGAGAGGGGGAAGGGGAGTCCAGGGAACGGGAGGGGAGCCAGATGAAGGGACTCCTTATGGAGAGCGAGGGCGAGAGTGAGCCAGGCCTTCCCTAGTGGGACGTCCTGTTCTACTTCACAGAGTGAACTGAAGGAACAAATGTTGCAATTCTGCTGTATCAACGTACCCCGGAGCTGTATAGGCCACTCCCTGCAGTTGGGGTGGGTTGAGCGCTGTGTTACTGTAAAAGTTGAAACGTGACAGAAACAGCATGTTTCTCCTTGAGATTAGGCCCGGTCTAAAGGTCCAGAGCTCTCAGCACTCCACACACACATATATACACACACACACACACACACACACACACACACACACACACACACACACATACTGTGGGATGAGTATTTCGAATGAATGAATGATAGTTCATTTCGTTTCAGTTATTTCAGACCAACAATACATACATAAACAATACAGTCTTACAACAATAGAAAAGCAATAATAAAATAACCGAAGCCAAAAAGGCATAGGCTGAAGCTATAAGCTTATTTACGCCTAACCTTCTTACTAGTACATTTCCAGGCAGTATTCAGTATTAATAGCAGCGTGTGTCTTGAAGTGTTAAAATACTGTGCTGGGGAGAAAGGGTGGTGATTAGAGTTAGCCACAAGCTACCAGCTAGTACACCATGTTTGTAGTTTTGTAGTTTTTGAGTATAACGTTATATGGTGTGTTTCCTTGCCAAACATGACCCCTCAGCTGACTGTCATTATCACCTCACTGTCGAAAATTGTTTCAAACCTCTGTTTCTCTTTAGTGTCTCTAACTGGCTCATGGAGAGTTCCTGTATGCGTGGTTGTGGTCTCTCTTCTCATTGTGGGTTCACAAGAAAAAACACCCATGCCCAGAAAAGGTGAGACTACGCACACACACACACACGCACACGCACACACGCGCACACACACAGACCACAATGAAACAGAATGATCATACAAAATCATGCTGTATTGATTTTATTACTGCTACTTTGTTGTGTGTTATTTGCTATGTTGCTATGTTGTTTGAAATTTGATTACTGTTGATGTATGTTGTTTGAAACTTTTGCATCTGTCTTGGCCAGGGCTCCTTCGAAAAAGAGATGATAATCTCAACCGGATTTCCCTTTTTTTTGTTGACCTTCTCCGACCTCTCTTCTCTTTCTCCCTCCCTCTGCTAGGTGAGTTGACAGGGCAGGTGTTGTCATTTGCTGCTAACACCATCTACATGGCCATCTCCTGCAGCAACCTCCCCATGAACCCTGAGACCAGCAGCAGGGCTCCCTCTTCAGGTGAGACAGGCAACCTCCATCCACCTTCTCCACCTCCCTCTCTCCTCCACCTCCCTCTATCTCCCCCACCTCCTTCTATCTCCCTCTCCTCCCTCCACCTCCCTCTATCTCCCTCTCTCCTCCACCTCCCTCTATCTCCTCCAACTCCCTCTATCTCCCTCTCTCCTACACCTCCCTCCAACTCCCTCTATCTCACTCTCTCCTCCACCTCCGTCTATCTCCCCCACCTCCTTCTATCTCCCTCTCCTCCCTCCACCTCCCTCTATCTCCCTCTCTCCTCCACCTCCCTCTATCTCCCTCTCTCCTCCACCTCCCTCCACTTCCCTCTATCTTCTCCACCTCCCCCTATCTCCTCCACCTCCCTTCACCTTCCTCTAACTCCTCTCTCTGGGAATGCGCGGAGGCTCTCTGACCAGTGTGACAGCTGAGCCCGTCTCTCCCTCTCCCCCCTGTCCTCCCAGGCCCACGCCCCTCCCACAGCCCCATGTTCTCGCGGCGGTCCCGTCCGGAGCTGGGCGGCCTCTTCTCCAGAGAGAGGAGCTCCCACAGGGCCAGCGACATCTACTTCGTTCTGCTGTTCTGGGCCATAGTGCTGGTTCAGATCTGGCTCAACCTGTGGATCTTACAGCTGCTATCCATTCCCGTGGCCGGTAATGTTCTCACACACACACGCACACATGCACACACACGCACGCGCACGCACGCACGCACACATGCTCAGCCACACAGCTCAGGAGTGCATAAAAAGTTATATAATCTGTTTTGTGTGTGTGTGTGTGTTTGTTATAGTGTGGGTGGTGAAGAAGTTGGTGGTGCATTTTGGACTGATAGGATTTGCCAAACGGACGTTGACGTCATGGTGGGAGGTACTAGAGAAGTTTGGTCGTGAGCGACAGGACGCCTTCCTACCTGGACCAATCAAAGGCCTGGCCCAGTTTCTGCTCCGCATTGACACCAAGGTAACACTGCCCAGTCTGAGTCCCCTCTGGAAAAACACACCCAGACACGCCTGAGTCCCATTTTCTTGACACCCACGCATACACCCCCCCCCCCCTGATTCTATCCCATTCTTCACCCAATTTGGTAGCTAGTCACACCTGACCTACAGTCCAGTTGTCCCCCATCGTTGCTGTGGAGGGTCTGTCACACAGTCCCTGCGGTCGGCGATCCGGACCATCCACTATCACGCCCGTGACCGTGACTCCCACACCAGTGCTTTACGAGTATAAATAAAGGTTTGAAATGAAATGTCCCTCTGTTGTCCCCTGGGGGGCGCTGTTGCTACATCGCTGTGTTCTGGAGCTCGAGATTGACTTGATGAGAGGAGTCTGCACCGGTCCTCTGGCAGCGTAGGACAGTATCACTAGAATGTTGCAAAAGTCTACAGCAGGTGAAAACAGAGGTACTTCAGAGGTAAATGCCCGTGGTATTAGGGTCTACACAGGTGTCTGGTAGAGTGTCTCAGGAGGGGTTTAGTTCAGGTGAGCAGAGAGTGATGGAGACCAGTCTGAGACACACAGAGTCCTAGTGCCCTCTGGATCTCTTCTCTCTTATCATTGGCCCTTTAGCTGACGAATTGAGCAATGATGTATCCTGCAGCCAAGTGTTCCTAGCTGGTGATGTCACTGATATTACACCCCCCACCCCCCCGCCCCCACCTCGACTCCTGAACTGTTCCTTTCTTTTTTGGCGTGTGTGTGTGTGTATATAACCTGGTCCAGGCATATGTCGAGTTATCCGGTAACAATGACGTGCACAGGGCTGAAAATTAACACCTGCCACCGGCCAAATGCAGGTCAAATTTCCAATTGGCGACTAGATTTTCAGCTATCTGGAAAAAAAAAAAAAACTTGGCTGGTAGATTTTTTCATCTACAGTCCCCTTGGCAGGTGACTCACCGTGAGCCAAAAAGTTCATTTTCACCCCTGTGCACAACGATTTGCGTCCTTTTGATATCCAGCTGAAACATTCTACGCTCCCTGCATCCACCAGCGCCAGTCTGCCCGGTTCTCTCTCTGAGCCCCTCCCCCTCCCTTACTGCCTGTGCCCAATCCAAGGTGGGGCTTCTGTTGCTTGGGTACCATGTGATGAATGCTGCACAGGTGTGTCAAATAATAATCCCCGATGTCTCTTTGTCTCCTCCCAAAGCTCTGGCATTGGCTTAACCAGCAGGTAATGATCTAGCAGAGTGGATTGCTGAGAGAACGAAAAATCACAACAGTGTGTGTGTGCGTGTGCGTGTGTGTGTGTGTGTGTGCGTGTGTGTGCGTGTGCGTGCGTGTGCGTGCGTGTGTGTGTATGCGTGTGTGTGTATGTGTGTGTGTATGCGTGTGTGTGTTTGTGTATGTGTGTGTGTGTGTGTATGCGCGCGAGGAACTGAAAGACAAAGACGAGCGAGTGTGTGCAGCAGTGTAGCAGCTTGGACTGACGCAGTCTCCATCCACTATCACCCTGCCGTCCTGCCTCTCCCTGTCCCCCCTCCCTGACCCCCGACCTCACTTCCTCCCCCCCCCCCCCCGCTTCCTGCTTCCGTAGAGCCGAAGCTACGGCGGGGTGAGCTCATTGGCTCCTCAGCCCACCGTACCTTCCCCTCCGTGATCTGATTGGCTGGTTGGCTTGTGAGTGTGTGTGCGCTGCATGGAGGAATGGCAGGGCGTAGCCTGTGCGCAGTTGGTCGGAGGGGGGTGGGGTGGGGGGGGCAGTGTCTCCCCTCCCACAGTGGATGAGGGCTGGTCGACCCCCCCTGGACGTTGTCAGGCACTCTGCGGACGCCCTGAAGGAAGGTCCAGGGGGAAATGCCGGCCACTGGTCTCCCCGGGATGGGGGAGGGTCCAGGACTACGCTTCTTGTGATTGGGTGGATCCATAGCGGGAAAAGGAGGCGGGGATTGGCTCGTTACTGGTCATATACCAGACCAGTCACACCGGCCAGAGGAAACCGGGGGGTGTTGACCCATATTTAGGGATATTGGCCGATGATGTTAAGGTTTTGCTGTATTTTGTCTCACCTAGGTCTCTAGGTCCCTCTGTCTGCGGGAGTAGACTTTCGTAGGGCTGTGTCTCAATCCTTTGAGGGTTTCCTCCAGTCTGCTGTGGTGTCCTGTCAGAGAGTGCTGTGCCACAGCGTTGGGACACAGCCTTACTGTATAGGGGAGCGTTGAGAGGCGTCTACTAACACAGCCTCATCACACGCCCCTGTCACCTGATAATAACACTCACACCCTCCCTCAGGGACCTAATCACACACACACACACACACGAATGTCACATAGGGTGTTATGAAGTGACATAGTGGTGGTTGGGGACATAGAGAAACCTGGGTTCCTGCTCTCCTCACATCAGAGAAGGTGAGAGATATAATATAGTATAGTTGGATGAATAGGCTACAACACACACACACGCACACACGCACACAGCTACCGTGCTGGCTAATGGTTCCCAGGGTTCAGTTGGGGGGCGGCGGGGGCACAGGCTCCTCCATGTGTCCAGCCACACATGCATGTCCACAAGCAACGACCAGTTAGAACCACCTACAGTACTTACTTCTGTCCCTGGTTCTTTTTTTTCTGCCACACACTCTCTCTCTCTCTCTCTCTCTCTCTCTCTCTCTCTCTCTCTCTCTCTCCCTCCCTCCCTGTAGATGGTCGTGTGGTTGGAGCGCTCTCTGGATAAACTCATCAGCATCTTCATCATCTTCCTCCTGGTCACTGGGACCCTGCTCATGGCTCTGCTGCTCACCGCCATGGTACCGTGCTGTGTGTCCCTCCGTGCCCCCCGTAGACCAGTCTGTATATGCTACTCCTACTGTATGCTATGCAGATGACAACCAGCTCTATATGTCTGACACCCAATGATTACAGCTCAGTTGACCGTCTGGTAGACTGTATTGCTGATATATTGTAAATGTATGGATGTCACAGAACTTTGTTCAGCTAAACCAGGACAAAACAGGGGTGAAAAAGTTGAAAGGGAGAGACTAGGAATTTAAAAACACTGACACTAAACATCTTAATTTTGAGGTATATATTAAGAATGTGACATGGGTATCTTTTTATCACTTGAGAAACATTTCGAAGGTGAAATCTTTCCTCTCTCAGGCTGACTCTGAAAGAGTACTGCATGCTTTTCTTACTAGCTGGTTGGGTTACTGTAGCACTGTCCTGTCTGGTATACCAAAGAAAGCTATTAGTCAACTTCAAATGATACAGAATGCCGCCGCACGAGTCCTCACTAAGACCAGAAGGAGAGCACACATCACACGAGTCTTAAAATCACTACACTGCTTACCTGTCAGTTTTAGAATAGATTTTAAGATTATTTTATTAGTTTATAAATCACTCCATAGTCATGCACCTGAATACATGCCAGACCAAGAGACATGTGGAGGCAGCTTTCAGTTTTTATGCCCCCAGCCTCTGTCAGAAAACCTAAGAATGGCGGAAACTGCGGACATTTTTAAGCGAGATCTTAACTTTTTAATCTAACTTTTATCATGTAGCTTTATTTATATTATATTTTACTCTTCTTGATTTTGAACTTTCCCTTTAACCATGTATTGTCTGTTTTTACAATGTACTGTTTCTTTTAAATTATTTTATATTCATTCATATATTATCTGATTTACTCTTACGTTTGCTTGTATGAATGTGTGCTATACATAAACCTGACTGACTGTAGTGCTGCCTGTCTGTCATGTGCTCCCAGGTCCATCATGAAAGTGTTCATATCATCGACGTCACCAGCAACCTGATCAACGAGACGGTGTCCAACCATCCGGAATGGGCCAAGTATGCACACGCACACACACAGACAACACACACACACACACACGCGGTCATGTACATACCTACATGTCTCTGTCCCCCCCTCTCCCCCCAGCTGGCTCCCGGAGGCGCGTGTGGTCCAGAAAGCCCTGAACTCGGCCGCCACTAACGTCTACCAGCATGGGAGAGAGTGGATAACTCTGAAGGTGATGACCTTCCAGGCTGGCTCCATGGTTTCAGTCGGTGTCAGTTACGTGTGTGTGTGTGTTTGCATGTGTCGACGACACAGTGATGACGCCAACTCGGACTGCGAGGAATCTGGGTGTGACCCTGGACGACCAGCTGTCGTTCTCCACACATATCACATTCGTTACACGCTCTTGCAGATTCCTGCTAAACGGCGCAGGTGCTCATCCAGGCCCTGGTCATCTCCCGCCTGGATTACTGCAACTCCCTCCTTGCTGGGGCCCCGGCGTCAGCCATTAAACCCCTAGAACTTGTGCAGAAAGCTGCTGCTCGCCTGGTGTTCAACCACCCCAAATTCTCCCACACAACTTCCCTTCTCCGTTCTCTACACTGGCTCCCTGTAGCAGCTCGCATCCAGTTTAAAACCCTGGTACACGCTTACAGGGCGATAAAAGGAACAGCTCCCTCCTACCTCCAGGCCATGGTCAAACCCTACATCCCTCCCGACCACTATGCTCTGCTACCTCGGGGCAACTGGTTGCCCCGTCACTCTAAGTCCCCTGCGGTCAATCAACACAGTAGCGGATCTTTTCTGTCCTGGCCCTGCAGTGGTGGAATGAACTGCCCACTGACGTCAAGACAGACAACAGAGTCACTGCCCATCTTTTGCCGCAGGCTCAAAATGCACCTCTTCAAGAAATACTACCAGGATCCTCTTAAGCACCTGTTACTGTATACTTTTATTTTGCTACTCTTGCACTTTGGCTTCAGCACTAGATTATGCTCTTAGTCACTTGTCTAGAAAGGAGATCCACTTGTGAGTTCTGGCGAGTAGTAGCACACTGACTTCCTACGTTAAATGCAATTATTGTAAGTCGATTTGGATAAAATCGTCTGCTAAATGACGTGTGTGTGTGTGTGTGTGTAGCTCCATAAGATGTTGGGGGATAAGGTGAACCACACGGATGTTATCGAGAAGCAGGTTCTGGATCTCTGGGACCGACTCTACCACTCCTGGTTTGTCAAGGTAAGACACACACACACAGACACGTGCACACACACACACACACACACACACTCTCTCCACTCTTTCTCATCTGCTTATCTGCTTAAACATCCTGTGAAACTGACGTGTGTGTGTGCGCCTGTGTGTGTGCGCGTGTGTGTTTGTTTTAGAATGTGACCTACACTGGACGCCCAGGGCGTGGCCTCAAGCTTCCACCTCAGAGACAGAACAGCTGGCTGGGGGACATCCTGGACTGGCAGGACCTCGCCTCCTTCATAAAGGACAACATCGAGACCCTGCTCTCTGTGAGTGTGTGTGTGTGTGTGTGTGTGTGTGTGTGTGTGTGTGTGTGTGTGTGTGTGTGTGTGTGTGTGTGTGTGTGTGTGTGTGTGTGTGTGTGTGTGTGTGAGTGTGTGTGAGTGAAATGGTAAATGGACTGCAATTATATAGCGCTTTTATCCAAAGCGCTTTACAATGAAGGCCTGGCTTTACAATGAAGTCCCCTCATTCACCCATTCACACACACACACAGCTGCCATGCAAGATGCTAGTCTGCTCATTGGGAGCAATTTGGGGTTCAGTGTCGAGGACACTTCCGTCGTCAGGAGGAGCCTCCTGAGCTACAGCACCCCCCCCCCCCACCGTGTGTGTGTGTGTGTGTGTGTGTGTGTGTGTGTGTGTGTGAGAGAGTGAGAGAGTGAGAGAGTGAGTGAGTGAGTGAGTGAGTGAGTGAGTGTTGTGTGTAATGTGTGTGTTCTCTCTTTTGTCTAGATATTGGAGTCCCTGTGGATAGTGATGAGTCGGAACTTTGGGCTACTCATCTCCACGACGACCACTCTGTTCACTGTCCTCTTCCACAGTGGCACGGCCCTGCTGAACTTCGCCCTGAGCCTGGTAAGACACACACACACACACACACACACACACACACACACACAGGCATTCTCCTTTATTTTGCAGCCTGCTTATGGGGGGTGGGAAGTGCCACGTTTCGCAGGTCTGCGTGTGAGTGTGTGTGTGTGTGTGTGTGTGTGCGTCTATGTGGAACTTAGTGAAAAATGAGACGCACTCACACACACACACACACGCACACCTTATCTTTGCTAAAGATATATGCAAATCCCAGCGATCTGATTGGCTGATTCCCTAACTATGTCTTTGCAAGGATAAGGTGTGCTTGTGTGTGTGAGTGAGTGTGTCTAATTTTTCACTAAGTTCCACATAGACGCACAGACACACACACACACACTCAAACGCAGACCTGCGAAACGTGGCACATCCCACACCCCATACCTGCTGTCTCCTTTGTGAGCTCATTGTGTGTGTGTGTGTGTGTGTGTGTGTGTGTGTGTGTATAGGTGATCTTCCTGACCACCCTGTTCTACCTACTGAGCTCCAGTGGAGAGTACTACAAACCTGTCAAATGGGTGATCAGCCTCACCCCCCTCTCCCAGCCCGGACCCTCCTCCAATATCATCGGCCAGTCTGTGGAGGAGGCCATCAGGTACACGCACACACACACACACACGCACATTCTGTACACACATACACTCTAACGCATCCCAGGAATCATAACGATGGTATGATTATGATTAACATTGCTTGTGTGTATCTGTTCTAGAGGCGTGTTTGACGCCTCGCTGAAGATGGCGGGGTTCTACGGTCTCTACACCTGGCTCACACACACCATGTTTGGCATCAACATAGTCTTCATCCCCTCTGGTAAGTGTGTGTGTGCGCGTGTGTGTGTGTGCATGTCACTGCCAATACTGTACATTCTCACCCTCTCTCCCCCCCCCTTACTCTCACCCTGTCCCCTGCCCCCCCTTTCACCCCCCCTCTCTCCCCCCTGCAGCGCTGGCCGCCATCCTGGGGGCCGTGCCGTTCCTGGGGACCTACTGGGCGGCGGCGCCCGCCATCTGTGACCTGTGGCTGGTCCAGGGGGAGGGGCTGAGGGCCCTGCTGCTGCTGGTCTGCCATCTGCTGCCAACCTACTTCGTGGACACGGCCATCTACTCAGACATATCAGGGTAAGAGTGTGTGTGTGTGTGTGTGTGTGAGAGAGAGAGAGTGTGAGTGTAACTGAGTAAAACGGAGTCCTCCTGCGTCCTTGAATAGGTAGCGAGTTGTTGGTTAAACTCACTCCCCCCGTATAAATATCGTCCACCCGCACCGATGTAGAGCTGGCTTTTCATGGGCGCAGCTGGTAGAAATGGTAATTGTGACACTGGAGACCCGGGTTCAAATCCACCCCCAGGGGAAGCAGAGACGCATGGGTTACATGTGGGCGCTTGAGAGATTTTTTGAATGGGTATTTATGCTAGTGTGTGCGCACGCGCATGTGTGTTCACTGTTGACACGTCTCTATCCCCCCTCTCTCAGCGGTGGACACCCCTACCTGACAGGCCTCGCGGTGGCGGGCGGAGCGTACTACCTGGGACTGGAGGGGGCCATCATCGGGCCCATCCTGCTGTGTATCCTGGTGGTAGCTTCCAACATCTACAGTGCCATGCTCATGAGTCCCAACTCTGCACAGCCAACTCCTGTCCAGTCTAACTGGCCTCTGCACAAGTATGCGCACGCGCACACACACACACACACACACACACACGCACACACACCTAATCACACAGTCTGATATATTTGATTGTTACCGCGATCCTGACTAATTTCAAAAGAAGCCAGGTCTGTTTCTCATTCTATTCACACCTTTATTGTTCTCTGTCCTTTCTCTCTCTCTCTCTCTCTCTCTCTCTCTCTCTCTCTCTCAGGCCCTTCCCAGACTCCACTCCGTCCGTGCTGAAGAGAGAGAGATCGAGTGAGTGAGGAGTGTGTCTCTGTGGCCTGTCTCCCTGTTTCCCATTGGCTCGTTCCCTGGGAGAAGCACTCCCCTCCCTGAAGCTCCTCGCTGTGACGCCCCGCGCTACAGGGTCGCCCTGCCGGAGGTGCAGGGGCATAAGGCGAGGTTACCCAAGATGCCGTCTGCCTGCTGGAACGAGGCATCATCCCTTCGAACAAGACTAGAAATATGTGATAGTGACCAGGCAGATCAAAAGCTGTGGTCCATTATGTCAAAGGCCTAATTAGGCATAAAGTTTGCCATATTCGATGATGAAATTGATGATGGCTCAGAGTTTTTACTGTTGAAACCTGACCACGCGTATCTTGACACTATATTTGGGCTGTTTATGTAAAAACAAAACTTCCTCATACTCCCCTGTGCACACCACACCTACCTGCAGACTGTAGGCGAGGGTATAGCCCCACCCATCGCCCCTCCCCCTGGAGGTTAAAGTTCAGACTGGGTGCACATAGTTGCTAGGAGCAGAGGATCAATGGAACACCATTTCATGTAAATGTCAACCCTCGACCTTAAAGAGCTAGTGGGCACATTGTGTTTCAGCTCAGTTAGATTTATCCACGGGTCTGTTCACCAATAGCCTGCTTAGCTGAGTCTATTCTCTTGTGTTGGGCTGGAATAATTAGAAGCGTGCAACTCTGTAACGCTCCAGGACCAGGGCTCGGTTACCTTTTGTTTTACTGCTGCTTTAATTCTTTGACAAGTTTACTGTTTAATTTTAATATCATAAATATTAATATCGGTTGTGTATCTCTGTGGTACGTGTTGTTTGATGCTGTCATGTTTGGCAATTCTCTTTGCATAGTGGTGAGTACTGTTCGCAGGCACTTTTGCAGTGAGACAGAATGTCCTGTGTGTGGAGTTTGGCCTCTGTTACCTGAGATGAATGTTGTTTTTTTAACGTTGGACCATTTTAAGCTCCAGTTGACCTTTGTTCTTACACTAAGCCTTCAACATTACACATACACACACACACACGCACGGCATGAGCACTTGTACTAAGAACTCATCACATTCACTTACACATTCAATACCTCAGAAGCACTTTCTGATACGACATGAATTAGCTGCCTGGGGTGGGAGAGTTAGTTAGCGGTTTATCCTGAGAGAAGGGGTTAGGTTTGAGTTTGAGGATAGTTTGGGACGGTATCATCACCTATCATAACACTGATGTAATATTAATCTGTAATAACTGTTCCTGTGTTTTCTACTGGAAATGCACTAATAAACATTACCATTACTAATATTGTGTGTCTCTCTGTGAAGCTCATATAACAAATCAGCCGTTCAAATCAACATAACCCCTTACTAGTACAATCAGTTAGATCTGAAGTTTTATTTTATGAAATCTTAACATCTACTACATTCTAAGTCCATTACATAATTTTCGAACATATAAAACAACCATTTTCCATACAAAAAATAGACATGTCTTCACCTTACAGACCCGTAAGAGAATGTAATCATAGAAAGGGGCATGACTCATGACGCGTATTTGACTTGTAAATACAATACAAATACATTTAGAGTGTGAATTATTTTGTCATGTCAAGATTTTCTGTAGACATTTGTCTCTGTGGGAGTGGGAGGTGGGGACAGGTATGGAGGTGCTGGAGTTATTGTGCCAGGCAGTGCAGCGGTCATCAGAGCAGTGAAGACACTCGTCAGCCCCGCCTTTCCTGCTGATGCTGCTGTAAGTCGCTCCTACGTCGGCCTCTCAGCCACTCCACTCCACCTCCCAGTAACGACGGCCAGTCAGAACCTCTCTGCTCCTGCTCCTCAAACCTCCTGGGGAGATCCGGGTTCGGTGCTTCACCAGGGTGCTCCTGTTTTCCTCAGACAGGGACAGACGCCTGTGGGCAGAGTCGGGGTCACGAGTGAGCTCACAGGCATTAGAGGGGACAAACCAACACAGAGTATCAGTGTTATTTAGGAGAAGATGCCACTTTAAAGAGACATAAGGACACTTGTAGAGAGAGATACCGAACGTACAGGATTGTAGGGCACAAAAGGTTTTTCCACATAATAGAGAATCCTGCAGTCATTTTTAACAAATGGAAAAATGGACATTGACCTCAGAGTTTCCAGCTTACAGATTGAACTCCCCAGTCTAGCAGAGAGCAGCTTCACTCCCGAATCCTGCAGGTTGTCTTCACTCAGGTCCAGCTCTCTCAGATGCGAGTCTGGGCTGAGGACAAGGCACATTCTCACAGCCTGAGGAATAAAGTGGATGTACACCATAACTGATTTGGCTTTCAGTTGGACATTCTGTGTTTGAACACATGGCATTGTTTGCTCAACAAGATGGTGGATTGGTTCCTTGCCAAATGGTACCTGTTATCATTTTGAGATCAACGATTGAGACATTTTTGTAGCTTGGGATCACATTTGCTCTTAAAATAGGTCAGCTGTTGAACATGCCTCTACAACCCTGCTAACATCAGAATGATGCCTGAAAACTAGAGAATCCTATTGTTTTAAAAATTACACAAAGTTAGTTTATACGACACACACAAGCATTTGACAGACTAATCACAGTACAGGACTGACCTGAGTTCTCAGTGTACACAGTGGATTCTCCAGTCCAGCAGAGCAGCTTCACTCCTGAGTCCTGCAGGCCATTCTTACTCAGGTCCAGCTCTCGCAGGTGTGTTTGAATGGAGAACAGAGGCCAAGGCTTCACAGGAGCTCTCTGTGAGGTTACATCCGCTCAGCCTAAACGGATAAAGAGGGCAGTCTCAGGAATGATTAGCATTATATTATCATATACTGTAGAGCCCCTGGAGAAAGAAGTAAAGCTGTTTCGATGTCCAGGCACTTACAAAGCTGTTTGAGGCCCTGGCCACTGGCAGCAACCACAGAACACCTTCCTCTGATCTGGAGAATCACATCCTTCTTCTGAGGTCAGCAACATAAAGACCAGAGCTGACCACTGGGCTGGTGAGAGTTGATCTCTGGAGAGACTTCCTGAGCTCAGGTAACTTTGGATCTTTGCATGAGTCATTATACAATATTCCTCACTCACCACTTTGCTTTAGAAGTGCTTTGCCAGGCCGCCTTTGTAAATAAGAACTTGTTCATAAACGCCTGCCTGGTTAAATTAAGGTTAAATAGAAAAAAAAAAAAAAAAAGGGTCCAGTTTTTCAGAGCTCCTCATTTGAACCCCCTCCTCTCTCTCCTCTAAGAGATCCATGTTAGAGGCAGTGCCTCATCAAACTAGTGTCCGCCAAGCCTGAGAGCACTGAGTCAAATTCCATCCTATGTGAAAAACACAGTGTGTGTGTCTACTGTTAAAGGCGAGACTACCTAGCTCCTATGGGGAAAATAATAAACAATGAGAAATTCACCAGGTTACATGTTCATTTGAAAGACATGTAAAAAAGAATAAAAAAATGTATTACAAGGTTTCTGAAATGTATTCCTATATTCCAAAAAGGGGCATGTTCTCATTGAAAATATGCTAATTAGTGCCAGTGCCGGTTGCCATATTGTTTTTATGCAAAAATTCAAAAAAAAAAAAATTTGAGGGGGTTCACACATTAGAAATGTAACTTTATATCGGGGGAATTGTGTGTGTACCCTCTAATTAGCTCATAGAACAGGAAATACTGTCTATAGTCATAAAAAAGTCAGTTTTCGCCATGTATTTGGTATAAAGGGGACTGTAAAACTGGCTGTGAATGAGATATCAACAAACCCCTCGATAAAAAGTTGCTAAATATAGATAGGAGTAAATGTGGGAGGTTTGAAGGGGTTACGATGAAGAAAAGTACCTAACTCTGACACCGGTGTGCAACACAAACACAGAAAAAAACATTTTCAGGAAAACAGCTTCAAAGTTTGAGATCGAAAAATATCAATCAATTTTATTTGAAACAATAACTTGTTATCCCAAAACATTTTCGAAGGGTAATAAACATCCTACACACATAACTGATAACTGAATAACACACACACACACACACTCACACACACACACCCACACACAGCGGTATTATTAGTTACTGAAACAACTGCACTGTAACAACATTGGTTGTGATTGAAAAGAAATGGGTGTCTCTCTCGCTCACTCACTCACACACACACACACACACACACACACACACACACACACACACACACACAGGTATTACTACAGTTACTGAAACAACTGCACTGTAACAACATTGGTTGTGATTGGAAAGAAATAGGTGTCTCTCTCTCCCACACACACACACACACACACACACACACTACAGTATTTACCACAGTAATCTGTACTGTAAACAGTACTCAGTGAGCTGAAGTGTGTTCCGCTGTGAGCTAAAGTGAGGCACCGTACTGTGAGGTGCCCGTTCCACTATTGAGATAGGTAGCCTCGACTAGATAGGTCCACTGGTCAGTGTCAGACGTGGTCACGTATACTCTGGCTTCCCCCAGCAGGCCCTGGCTTTCAGGACCCAGGTACCACACACACACACGCATGCACGCACATGCACACACACGCATGCACACACGCACGCACACGTAAACACGCACGCACACATACGCACGCACACACACTCATACGCACACAATAGGGCCTACTCCGCCATCCCTACCCCATACAGCTCCCCTTCCTCCTCTTCCTGCTGGTGCCTAGTCACCTTCTCTGCATTGCTCCTCTCCCTGCGGGTCCGCTTGGCCATTGCGTCGGCCACGCCCTCGGCCTTCCTCACCCGGAGTTCGTCAACTGCCGTCATGTTCTCAATCGTGTGCCGCGAGGTGTCTAGACACAAGCTGTCCATTACACCATGGAGGGCATGGGCACCCTCATTGAAGGTTGCCACTGCGACCCCTGCTGCGGCCTGGACACGGGCTAGACCTTGGAAGGTTGTTTTCTGGCACCTGGCCCAGATCATAGAGTTCAGGCACTCGTTCTGGTTCTGGGTGCCGCCGTGTGCCATTGTCGGAGGAGCTGGTCGTCTGTCATGCGGTGGTAGAGCGGCATCAAGGCTTTGCCCACGTTCCAGGCCAGGAAGTTCCGGTCATGCTTGCTGTGGCTGTCCGGCTTCTTCCCTTCAGCCTGTGCCTGCCGGTACCAGCACCAGGATGGGTCACACTTGGTGTGGGTTGGGTTGCTGTCCGAGGCCATGGAGTGGAGAAGGCCCGCCCAGATACCGGTCTTCATCTTCTCAACATCGCCTTTCGCATTTAGGACAGCCCCCCGGTAGTAGTTCTGCAAGGCCTTGCATTTACTGGCGGTCAGCTTCCCCTTTGCCTTCCCTCCCAATTTCTTCTCCTTTGCCCACTTACGGAGTGCAGTGCCCATCCTCTTGTGCGCATGATTGACACACTCAAGCTTCTGGACCTCTACACCTGCATCTGCGTAGGGGTTCAGAGTGGTCACACTCGCAAAGGCCGCGCTATCCCAATCCCCCAGCATGTTTGAGTACCGCAGCTGGTAGCGGTCCACGGAGCGCCCCCATATCCTCACCGCAGCCTCCTGCTCCATGGCCTTGCTCGATCTGTCAACGTTTTTGCCACACTTTCCACTCGCCTTGTGGGTCACGATCCAAGCCTGGAATTGGGCCTCAGTGATGTTTTTCTTCATCCGGGAAGCAGCTTTCAGTGCACAGGCGTGGCAGTATATGGACAGGACCTCATGGTCGATGACCAGACCAGTCAGGATGTCTATACAGACTCCAATCCCGTACTTCGAGGTGATCCCTCTTTTCTGCCAGGTGCCGTCAAAAGACACACCGATGTCTATGACGGCATTTGGGTTGCGCTAGAGCTCCTCTGCGACCTCTGGGTCCATGTCGGCATAGGCCTGCCGCACCACCTCTCGCGTCCTCTGCAGGCTCTGCTCTCCTCTCTGGATCTCTACCGCTGTAATAAAAACCAAAGCAAATTATCAACTCTTCACTGATAGTTTCAAAAATGTAAAGATGACACCATAGAGACTGACAGCTTGCAACTAGGTGTAGGATAGGGGTAGACTAGAATAGAAAGTTTATTTTGCCATAAATATCAAGTACAGAGTACAGGTACATTGGGATTCTTGTTATCGCTTCTCCTTTCAGTGACTTATCATATTATATAGGTAGGGGGAGAAAGAGAGGAAGAAGAGAGAGAGAAACAGTGTAGAAATCTAAACAGAACTGATTACTGCACTGAGCAAACTGTCACTCTGCACTAACTGTTAGCCTACACTTGTTGCCACATAAACACACTATAAAATAGAGAGAATTCTTACCAGACACAGCGGCGTTGTGCCTCACGTAGGAACTGTGACCGATCCCAGGAAGCCCAAGCACTTTGCTGATCTTTTGGAGAGCTGCATAGCCCAAACCAAGTTCATGGGTGAGCACAACCATTCTGACGTTGATGTCAAAAGACATCTCGTTCTTTGGGGATAGTGTACCCGCCGACTCCGGCAGACGAGAAAGTGCGGTTGTTGTAACTACACCCCGCAATGCACCTCAACACCAAACTGCTCGCAAACCCTTGGTTGTCACCAATTGTCACCGTCAGACCCTGCATTCCACACTCCGGGCACAGCAGATCCTTGTAAAGAATGTTTAGCTGGGCTACATTCACTAGACACCAGCTCTGTGCCTCACTAGCCACGGCACTACTAATATAGAGGGCACCTGTCAATGTGATTGATTTATGACCCCTAATTAGATATGCAAATGAGATGAAACGTATTTTATGACCTGCACCTGGTCCGGGGTGTGTGTGCTGCTGTTCTTCTGTGTGTCTGAGGTGTGTGCGTGTTTGGGTAATCTGTGTGTCTGAGGTGTGTGCGTGTTTGGGTATTCTGTGTGTGTGACGGTGTGTGTGCTGCTGTTCTTCTGTGTGTCTGAGGTGTGTGCGTGTTTGGGTAATCTGTGTGACGGTGTGTGCGTGGATGGTGATTCTGTGTGTGACGGTATGTGCGTGGATGGGCTGAGAGTTTGTGAGGTTGATGTCCTTATTTAGATAACATATTGTGTGTGCGTGGCTGTGGGTTTGTGAGGCGCGACTTGTGCCCCCCCCCCCCCCTGTCTGTCCCCGGTGCTGACCCACCCACCCAGACAAGCCCTGTGTGTGTGTGCGTGGCTGTCGGTTTGTGAGGCGCGACTTGTGCCCCCCTGTCTGTCCCCCACCCAGACAAGGCCTGTGTGTGTGTGTGTGTGTGCTGCTCTTCTGTGTGACGGTGTGTGCGTGGATGGTGATTCTGTGTGTGACGGTATGTGCGTGGATGGGCTGAGAGTTTGTGAGGATGGTGTTCTTATTTAGATAACATATTGTGTGTGCGTGGCTGTGGGTTTGTGAGGCGCGACTTGTGCCCCCCCTGTCTGTCCCCGGTGCTGACCCCCACCACCCAGACAAGCCCTGTGTGTGTGTGCGTGGCTGTCGGTTTGTGAGGTGCGACTTGTGCCCCCCTGTCTGTCCCCCGGTGCTGACCCACCCACCCAGACAAGCCCTGTGTGTGTGTGCGTGGCTGTCGGTTTGTGAGGCGCGACTTGTGCCCCCCTGTCTGTCCCCCACCCAGACAAGGCCTGTGTGTGTGTGTGTGTGTGTGCTGCTCTTCTGTGTGACGGTGTGTGCGTGGATGGTGATTCTGTGTGTGACGGTATGTGCGTGGATGGGCTGAGAGTTTGTGAGGATGGGGCTAAGGTCAGACTGCATTAGAATATTGGCCTGCACCGGCGCTGGAGCTAGTACGGTCACTAGAGATAGGATTTTTTCTCAGTGTTTATGGTTTTAAATACATAATTATAAACGGTAAGGATGGAGGGGCTGGTTTTAGTGTGTTTTTTCACTGTGTCTGTGTGTGTGTGTGTGTGTGTGTGTGTGTGTGTGTGTGTGGGGGTGAGATGATTAGGGAGGGGGGGTATAGGAGCCGGTACAGGCCTACTAAAGCAATAGGGGTTCGGGGGCTTTTTCATCTCTAGAATAGATCAGAAGATTCTCTGGGTTTATCCCACCGCCTGGGTGTGATAAGCTTCACTTACAAAAGGTGAGAATGGAGGGGATGGGAGTCGTGTTGTCTACTATTAAAATGTGGGTGGATCTATAAATATGAGTTTCCCTGGTTCATTGTGTGTTTGACATCAGTCACTCAGCAGAGCCCGTCACGTGGTCTTCAATACTTTTGAGTTCTCTCTCGGTACTCTTGCTATTTTGCTCTTGCTATTTTCATCAAAAAACGATGGACAGCTTTTTGGACGATCATCACAATATGAATGTTATTGATGGATGTAAGTAAACATTTTGGTGGTTATATTATAGCCTATAATTTTGTAATATTTAAGAATGACCTAACATGGTTTTTCGTTTTGTTTTCTGTTGTTTTAACAGTGTGTGATAATCTGGGGGAAGCGGGGGTTGAGACTTCTTCCGAAAATACCCAACCTAAGCCATGTTTGAAACGCCGAGGGGGCGGGGTCCGTAAGCCACTACGGTTGAAACGTCGTCGTGCTTTGGTTTCTAAAAGACGATCCGTCGGGAAAGTATGCGTGTCAGTCCCAGGACCACCAGCGGATCACGAAGCAGTATGTGTTAACGATGCGCCTATTGGTAAGTAATATGCATAAACAAATAATATAAATAAGATGTCTTTTTTCTTGCTAGATTTTAAAAAATAGTCATTTTACAACAGTACATTATATAACTAGCTCCCTCTCTCTCTCTCTCTCTCTCTCTCTCTCTCTCCCTCTCACCTTTTCTCCCACTCCCGTCCTCTCTCGCGATCTCTTCCCACTCCCGTCCTCTCTTCCCACTCCCGTCCTCTCTTCCCACTCCCGTCCTCTCTCGCGATCTCTTCCCACTCCCGTCCTCTCTTCCCACTCCCGTCCTCTCTTCCCACTCCCGTCCTCTCTCGCGATCTCTTCCCACTCCCGTCCTCTCTCGCGATCTCTTCCCACTCCCGTCCTCTCTCGCGATCACTTCCCACTCCCGTCCTCTCTTCCCACTCCCGTCCTCTCTCGCGATCTCTTGCCCCCACCTTTTCCCTCACTCCCGTCCTCTCTCGCGATCTCTTCCCACTCCCGTCCTCTCTCGCGATCTCTTCCCACTCCCGTCCTCTCTCGCGATCTCTTCCCACACCCGTCCTCTCTCGCGATCTCTTCCCACTCCCGTCCTCTCTCTCTCTCTCTCTCTCTCTCTCTCTCTCTCTCTCCCTCTCTCTCTCTCTCTCATTACAGACGGTGAACGTGATCTCATAGCAGACGGTGAACGTGATCTCATTGACCGACGCTTAATGGCCGAAATATTTGGTGAAAGTAGTACGAATTTAGATGACATTAATCCCACAATCCCTAGTGATTGGTTTGCACAGATCGGAGGCGGGTTAGACTCATTAGAATCATTTGTAGATCCAGATGCTTTGGCCGTAAATCCTTACATTTTGTTATCTCCACTACAGCCTACTTTTGACGACAATGCAACCCCTCACGAGCCAATATGTACAGATGCCTCTAGCCTAGTTGAACCAGACGTACTGGTGAATAATATTGCATTACAATCGGCCATTGAGAAGGCTGTCCTGGCGTCATTTGCCGGAGATACACAGTCCTCAGCGCTTAAATCAATGACGCGTGATATTTGCGCATCAGTTGATCAATCTGTCACGTCTGGAATAAACACTATTGTAGCCAAGATATTGGAAAGCGTGACAGGAGCATACCAGAACGTGTTTACACAGATTATTGCGCGTCAGGATGCTATGTGTAATTCCATGACGGAAAAATTGGCTTCGATAGAATGCGTGTTAAAGGAATTACAGTGCGTCAATGCGAGCGTCGCATCACACCATACTTTATACGATCGCAAGTTTTTAGATATTATAAAACGTCTTAAAAACCAGGGGGCAGTGACCGATAGTGTGGCTGGGGTTGATTGGAGACAGCTGGCTGACTTAATAAAGACGATCGCTAATCTTACAGCTGCGCAGCGTGAGAATATTCCCTCTTTCAGCAGATCAAGCGACCGTCTGCCGCTCATCGAGAGACCCAGCGCCAACGTTAGCCCACGACGTGTCAGTCCACACCGTCGTATATTGTTTTAAGACTAATCAGCTATGAATGATTTGATGTGAAAATTATGTGATTGTTTTTTTTTGTTTTCTTTTCTTAAAGGTCTGATTATGTCTGCTGTTAATTGGCCTAGATATGACGAAATATCATCTGAGGAATATGATGATGATAATGATGAGGATATTGACATTCCAGAATTTTTTAATAATGCTTTGACCGAAGCCCGTCGTATATGTAATGATGGAGTTTGTGATTATTTTAACCGTGTATTGAGTGATTCTGTAACTGTTATGGATTATAATAATACAATTTGTGATATCTCTGAACCAGACGTCTCTCACTTTAATTCATGTTTGACAGAGTCACTACAAATGTTAAATGTGATACCCCCAAATGTGTCTCAACATTTTAATTCATGTTTGACTGAAGCTAGGGGAATATTACAACAGGGGGGTCATAATTACTCACCACCTATTTTAAACGATGATGATATAATTACATTGCGTCGATCAGGTGGAAATATTGGAGAATATGTAATATTAGCCCAACCACGTTTCAATAGTGTAAGCCTAAGCCGCCGTTTTAATTTCAGAGGCTTTACGGCTGGGGATATTGTATCTTATGTAAACCATATTCATGATACGGTGAATTCGCTAATAACCTTCTCGAGAAGGATAGGGGGGGAGGGGTCTATTTTAAACATGCGTGTTACGGCGGATAGTTTTCAAGGCACAGTCCAATCAATATTATCACCCGATAACGGTTATGATCCAGAATTAATGGTAAGGGCTTTTGAGAATATATTACAAAGTGATGAGAGTATACCGAGTGATGAATCACTTCAACTGGCGTGTTCGATAGCTATGTCACAGGCGGGCGGGGGCCGGACAAAACTAGCCAGGCTAGCCCATAATGAACTACTTAAAAAAAAAAAATTATCGCTGTTTTTTCCTATGAATAGCGTAAACAAGCTATGCTTTAGTATATGTATAGCTCGTTATCTAAATAAGGAACAGACAATGAATGAGTTGGAACAAGTAGCAAAATGTTTACACCATCGTTTGGGTTTCACAGAAAATCATGAAATTTCATTTAATGAAGTGTCCTTATTTGAAAAAATGCTTAATATAAAGATTGTAATTTTCCATAGAACCTTAACTCATGAATTACTGAAATACCAAACCACCGACCAGCATAATGTTAGTACCGTTTTTCTATATCTCCATGAAAATCACTATTATTTAATAACAAAGTTAAACCGGTTTCTTGGCACCTCATATGTTTGCACCTACTGCCACAGAGGTTATAATGATGAAAGATTTCATGAATGCATTTATAAATGCGGGGTATGTAATAATTTAGATTGTTGTAAATATCCAAAAAAGACAATAAAATGTATTGATTGTAGGCGTATATGTAAATCGAAATTCTGTTTTGATAAACACAGGTTATTACAACCAATGAAAAACGGGTCATTATCTCCATCACAATGCGCTGTGGTTAAATACTGTGAAGAATGTAACAGACGATATTATAAAACATCAAAGGCACACAAATGTATTATAGGCAAGTGTCCATTTTGTTCGGAAAACCTGTCGCCCGATAATAATCATTCATGTTTTATTCAACCGGTGATTGCTAAACAGCCCAATGAAAAGTTAATATTTTACGATTTTGAGACAAGATTTGAGGATGGTAGACATATTGCTAATTATGTACATGCTATCACTTTTAATGATCAAGTGTTTAGTGCCCGTGGGGATGGTTGTGTGCGTGATTTATTGAATCATTTTAGGGTATTAAAATATAGGGAATACACATGGATTGCGCATAATGCATCAGGCTTCGATAATTATTTGCTATTGTCCGAATTAACAAAAATGAATGTTACACCCTCTCTGATTTTGTCTGGTGCTAGAATAATATTTATGTACGATAATTTATTTAAACATCGCTATGTTGACAGCTATGCACATTTTCCAATGAGACTCGCAAAAACACCTGCCGCATTCAATTTGCATTGTGAAGACAAGGGTTATTTTCCTCACAAGTTTAATATAAAAGAGAATGAATATTACATAGGCCCATACCCCTCTCGTGAATATTATGGCTACGCTTTTATGTCCAATAAGGACCGAGCTGCATTTGATATTTGGTATGACAGTGTGAAGCACGACATATTTGACTTCCAAGAACAGATATCACAATATGGTGCTAATGATGTGGTTTTATTGAAAGCTGCTTGTTTGAAATATAGATCTGAATTCATAGAATGTACAGGTGTAGATCCGTTCAACTACACTACGTTAGCTTCCTGTTGTATGAATGTATTTAAATCAAATTTTTTAACCCGTGATACGATTGCTTTAACTTATAATGGATGTTATACATCGCAACATAAGAGTCATTCAAACGTCTCCATCCAATGGTTGGAATATCTAATCTATTCACGAGGCGTGCCAATACAACATGCGGTAAACACGGGCGAGGCCCAGTTTGGGCAATACTATGTCGATGGCTTTTACGAATGCAATGGCCAGAACCATGCATTTGAATTCAACGGATGTTTTTTTCACGGACATGATTGTCAATATGACTCGAACTGTATCAACCCATTATCAGGCGTTTCTTATGGGGCTTTGCACATGCGATTTAACGATAAATTAGAAATTCTTAGGAGCGTTTATAATCTAACGGTTGAAGTAATGTGGGAGTGTGAATGGAATCGAATGAAACAGACAGACCCTAACGTTATAGCATTTATGAATAACTATGAAATACCGGAACGTCTGAGACCTCGAGATGCGCTTTTTGGAGGTCGGACAAACGCGTATAAATTATATCATAAAGTCTCATGTGATGATGATGAGGAAATAAGATATTTAGATTTCACGAGCCTTTACCCGTTTTGCCAGGCTACAAAAACATTTCCTACCGGCCATCCTGAAATCATTTTTAAAGATTTTCTACCGATAGAGAACTATTTTGGTTTGATAAAAGCGCGTCTACTGCCACCTAGAGGGTTATTACATCCAGTGCTTCCTTATCGGACAGCGGGTAAATTAATGTTTCCCCTATGTGCCAAATGTGCTGACCAATTAAATCAGCTGAAACAATGTAATCATAATGACGGTGAGCGCGCCATATTAGGAACCTGGGTGAGCTTGGAAATATTGAAGGCCATAGAAAAAGGATATATATTGGTGAAAATGTATGAAGTATGGCATTTTCCCCAGCAATCTGATTCTCTATTTACTGACTATGTTAAAACATTTTTAAAATATAAGCAGGAAGCAAGCGGTTATCCTGATAATGTAGTGACCCAGGAAGATAAAGACAGATACATCGACGATTATCGTGAGAAACAGGGTATCAGTTTAAATCCCAGCAATATTACATTAAACCATGCGCGACGGTCTATTAATAAATTAATTTTAAATAATCTATGGGGCCGTTTTTCAATGAGAGAGAATTTGCCTACCACAGTACTGTTAAGAGACCCCGAAGAGTTCTCACGTTTCATTTTTGGACGGGGTGTGGATGTCAAATATTTTTCTTTCGTCTCAGAGGACGTCGTTTTATTACAGTATGTGAATACATCCGGAACTATGACTCGTACTAACGATATTAATGTATTTTTAGGGGCCTTCACAACTGCTTATGCGAGATTAGCCCTCTATGATCTCATGGATAAATTGAACGATCGATTATTATACAGTGATACGGACAGCGTGGTATTTTTACAGAAGCCAGGTGTTTGGGCTCCAACGCTAGGACCGTATTTAGGTGATCTTACAAATGAAATTTCGGAGGGTAATTATATTATAGAGTTTTGCTCCGGGGGTCCAAAGACTTATGGATACCGTACTTCTGACGGTGCAGTTTGTATGAAGGCCAAGGGGATCACGTTGAACGCCGTCAACTCAGAGGTGATTAAATTGGACAGCTTGAAACAATTAGTAAGTCAGTTCATTTCTGAACGTGATGATTCAACACATCTTTTAGCCCACACCGAAAATATCATACGCGTTAAAAAGAACCTTACTTTGAAGAACCAGACTATTGTTAAAAAGTTCAGAATCGTCTACAATAAGAGGGTGTTATTATCAGATGGTACCACGTTACCCTACGGTTATTAAATATGGAAAAACAATCATCCGTCCTAAAGGATGATGTCAATTTTGATTTTAGACTAGCCCACCCATTTTCATGTATTATAAGCGGTCCGTCTAACTCTGGCAAAACGTATTTCGTGGAGGGGTTACTACGAGAGGCCGATCGTCTAATATCTCATAAAATTGATCATATCGTATACATATATGATTGCTGGCAACCGCTATATGACCGATTGTTAACAATAAGAAACATTCATTTTGTGCAAGGATTACCTCAAAAGTTAGATGATGATGATTTACTCCCCCCAACTAAAAATTGTTTATTAATATTAGATGATATGATGAATGAGGCGTCTAGTAATCTTGAGGTTGGTAAAGTCTTTACACAATTTGTCCATCATCGTAACCTGTCTGCTCTATATTTAATTCAAAACATATTTGTACAGGGCTCTGCTAGTAGAAACATAAGCCTTAATACCAATTATATGATTTTATTTAAAAATCCTAGAGATACCTCGCAAATTTCTGTATTGGCACGCCAAATGTACCCAGGTAATACACGTTATTTTATGGACGCATTCAAAGATGCAACCTCTATACCTTACGGCTATCTTTTAATCGACTATAAAACCATGACACCGGACGCCTACCGGCTCAGAACTGATTTGTTAGCCCCGTACCAAGCCGTGTATATTCAGAAAAAACGTTTGTAATATTAACCTATCCATCACTCAACATGTCGGAGCGTATTAAACGTAATTTACCTCTCTTGAGGATGTTACAAAAGGCTAGCCCGGGGGAGAGAAAGTCTATTCTACAAACCGCATCAAAGGAATTGATACTAGCACTGTGCGAGCTAGCTTTTAACATATTCAAGGGTAATATACCGTTGAATGGATCTCAGTATAAGAATCTCTCTAAAAAGAAGGCCCAAATCAAATTTATAGCAAATAAAAAAATTGGGTGGTTTAAGAAGAGACGGGCTATTAATCAAAGTGGTAGCGGATTCCTCCTTCCACTATTAAGTATAGCGCTACCGTTCATATCAAGTCTCTTTAAACGTTCTGGTTGAGTCAAAATGAGTGCTGAGAAAATGTATCTAGTTCCCCAGCGGGAGATACAGCGTTTACGAGACGATCATGGTCCAGTGCCTATAAGACAAGTTGCTGAAAACAGGCTGGATGATAATATGAGGGAAGTGTTAAATAGGAGCGATCTAAATACTCACGAAAAAGCTCTACAATATACCGCCTTATTACAGCGCTATCTGGGGTTAGTCAAGCAAGGTGAACAGGAGACGAGCATGTTATCCCTATCATTACCACCAGATGTCGCCACGACCCCAGGTCATAATGATAATACATCCGCCAATGCAACAGGGGTCGCTGTGACAACCGCGAGCACTCGTTCAGACCGACAAATCAGTGATGACGGCAGTCATTTTTTGAAAAGTATAGCCGCGCGAAACAGAGAAAATGCTCAGTATCTCTTGGAAATGATAACCCAATCTAACGGTGTTGTGGGATGGAATCTTATGGATGAATTGATACATAAGGGTAGTATTACACGAGGGTCTAATGTAGGATTACTATTAAAGAGACTCACTACACCGCAATTGCGTAGTAACTTTAAACGGCCCATAGGTTGGCATGAGTTTCTATTAGCCTGTTCCGACCTCGATATACCTCTCTCAAAAATACCCAATACCCACGTTCGGGCTAGATATCTCCTGATTAAACAAGGTAGATCAGCCAACCCGCCCGATTTAGCATCCCCCGTTAGAACTACTACTACTACTGCTACTAATGCAAAGAAACCTAGAAAACGGGCCGTGAAAGAATGGGAGGAATGGTCATAAAATCGTTTTTTTTTGGTTTATGATTTTTTTATTTCTTTGATCTCCTTTAGTTATCAGAATGTTATCAGAATGTTCTAATGTATGTGTATTGTGTATTGTGTGTGTGTGTGTTGTATGTGAAAATATAAACAATGATGTAATCATTTTCAAAAATGTTTTATTGATGATAAATATGTATTGATGCATCGTTATTATACAATAAAAAACATATTGAACAATAAATAGGTGTTTCATCTTGCTTTATTTTATGTATTTGAAATGTTACAACAAACTCTGAAATATATATATATACACAACATTGACATAACACTGACATAAGTCATCATAACACTGACATAAGTCATCATAACACTGACATAAGTCATCATAACATGGACATAACTCAACATAACATGGACATAACTCAACATAACACTGACATAATACTGACATAAGTCAACATAATGTGATAAACATTCTATATCAAATCATAAAAGAGGGTGATTCTTTATAAATATACCCCTTGAATCTACATGCTGTAGACATTTTAACCCTGTAGATATACACACGCAGGGCAACAGTTTTCTCACAAACAATGATACTAATCTATCATTTTTATCAGTATTATTACTGTACAAATCCAAGAATTTCATATAACTTTTACCTCTAAGCATATTAGAAAGAAAGAATATGCAGTGTTCACCGCAACAGGTGGAATCATATCCCTGTATTTGTTGACTGGAATATTGAATATCGTCACAGGTCATTTTGAGAAATCTATAAATACTGTCTGGAAACATTCTATAGTCGGGGCTGTTCCCATAACTATCGAAAAAACTACCAGTCATGTCAGACGATAGATACAGAGCAATCCAATGCTCCCCGGGGAGGTGTGATGGGTGTGTGTTTACGATGGCTGTTGCTGGGAGATTAGTGACACGCCTCCGAGGAAGCTGGTCACTAGCCAACACTCCGAGAAAATGGTTTTTTGTGGATATTTTATCCATAATATTTGTCAACTGTATAGTATTCATTTTTATTTTTTCAATAACAGTCCATAAGAACCTGTCGCCTATTAGATACTTCCAACACACAGTCAAACACCGCATATACGATTAATGTAATGGTCCTGGGGAGTGGTTGACTAAACCTGACCTCCATGCGTAAGCTACCTGATTTGGCCAATGACAGATGACCTCCACACTCATCGTCCGGCGCGAGATTGAACGCATACAATGTATAGCCAGCCATAAAATCTTCCCTACTTATGGGCAAGCTACGATTCATTAAGTGTCGCCCTGTAGCCGTGATGAGTTGATAATAATCACGCGCAATACAACCGGCTTCGAAATTAGGCTGTAGCGGTTTGGTAGGGTATTGCTGGCCGTCGAGATAAACGGCTATGAATTCTAGATGATTATGTTTAAAATTAAAAGGGTTTTTATGATAAACACCCATAAATGCATCATTATCAACGAAACCCACTACTAATGATTTAGGCATGGTACCCAGAAAAAGGTTTTCTTGATTAGATATGCGTGACTGGGCCGGTAGCGAAATAGTTTTCACTACCACCCGGTCCAATGCATATCGAGCGGTCGCATTGAGCAAGGCTTCGGCATGACCAAGCCGTACCGGCGGGGAGACTGTCACCTTTTTCACAAATAACGATGCATACGTTATATTTAGCGTGTAGGGGATGTTGCCGTCCCTCATCAGACAGAATTCATCCTTTGTTCTCATAAGACGTATTTTTATATCAACCCCATTTAACATTAACTTTTCTTGAAAGAAAATATCGGCGTGTATAGGGCCAATCAATTCAGTTACATGACTTTGTTGTGTAAATGCCGCCCTCGAGTTGAGACCGGGGTTGTTACCCTGTGTGTCAACTTCGTCCATATGACCCGCTTGATCCTTGTAAAATAAACCCGCGGTGAAATTTGTTTCCAATACTTGCTGATCATAATTCAATAGACATTCGATAATACTTCTATACGGATAGGTGGACGAGCTTTGCGACACTAGGCGGTCTCCTAACGTCACATCAACTTGTGAAAAAATACTGGCTATCGGATAGTTAACCAGGGCTACATTTGCGCCGGCCGGTAGTGCTTGGCCGTCGGGTAAAGTGATTCTAACCCTTAAAAATAGTAATGTGTTATTCAAATCTATGTACTCTTCTCCACTCGAAGGGATGAAGAATTCTACAGGTGCCGTTCCGGAAAGGGCAGAGACAGGCTGGATCTCAACATATTGTGATTTCTCCACGCTCGTCTGGGTCAATGGGAGTGAAAATAAATCCAGCTCCGTTTTTAAACCTTCGTCGGATAATGGATGTAGTAGCGACATCTTTAATTAGAATATGCCTTTAAAGCCCCTCTTGACGGTGCTATTTTTACGCTGTTTACGTCTAGCGGGTCGTGCTGATAATGAACGCTTGGCCGCGCCGCGTTTACTTTTCTTGGTGACGGTCTTAGCTCGACCCCCGGGCGGCCGCTTCACACCCCTGCGTGTCATTACCATCAATCCTGACCCATCCTGATTCGAGCCTAAATTGTTAGACATAACGCGGCTCACCACATCACTGACTAAACCTTTTGCGGCCGTCTTTAAATGCGGTTTGGCTAGCGCTATACCCGATCTGAAAAACGGTGCTACCATGCGATACAGGCCCCTAAAAAGACCCCCAAATCCTCGTCCGTACTGCGTAAATGATCCTGCGTAACCCGGTAGATGCCCACCACCGGCCTGACTTTTATAATAAGAGACATACCGACGGCTGTCATTGTATGCCATCTTTACACCTTAGATATGCAACTTCTGAGGAACGGGGCGGAAGTGTAACTTGACTACCACCTTACCATGGGTAAATAAAACTGTTTGATCCTGATCGTTTTTAATATCGATACATATATCTGTGATTACATGTCTTGCAAGCGAAACGTAGTGTGCCTTGTCATAACACACTGTGACTGAATCCTGATGCTCACCCGATATATGTACACATCTCAACAGAGGCACATAATGATCCCCCACTAATTGATATCGTATAAAATCACAGTATATAAATAATGTGTAAAACGCTCCATAAAGATCCGCGGGGTATTTTGCATAATGTCTCACTTGCCCCGTATTCAGATCTGAAATAAATGACTTGCTCCCCACAGCTTTTATCAAGCCACGACCCTCAACTAACTCCAATCCCAAAATGGATGATAATTTCACATTGAACTTTAGAGTCATAGTATCAGCGCACTGCATATAAACTTTATTTCGGACGGCATCATAAGATAACCTAGCCCGTAACCCCTCTAAAAAGATGTTGATAGCAGCGATTATGCCATCGATGCTTGTGTAGAAACCGTGAGGCACCCTCTGTGTAACAATGATCTCCGGGTCATTAAAACAAATATCAAATACACAGTCTTTTTCAGCTATAGTCTCCCATGTACGGGGGTAATTAATTTCGATGAGAGCGACTTCCCACATACCCGGTAAGTCTAATACCGTGCGTAAATTAGTCCTGTATTTTCCAATCTCATTATCCGGATAAACAGATGCCGAAGAGTTGGAGGGGAGTGTAACGTAAAATCCTCCTGAATCACTCATTTTTGACACTATATTCATTCATGAATGAATGAACGTAGGATATGGGACTCTGCGTTTCTTATGCGTCCACCACTTCATGCTCCGGAATCCAACTGTTGAACTTTTCAGGCCATCCCAACCATTTCACTAGAACCATACGCTTCTTGCCAGTTTTCTTTCTTGATATGATTTTATCAATCTTAAATCGATATCCTTTATTCAATTTAATCTTTTGTAACTCTTGTTCATAAAAATTACCTTCAATCAGTTCTCCATCATAATCCTTTAACCGGTAGATGGGAGGGGACCGTGGAATTCGTTCAGTTATAGTGAAATATTCATGGGTGTAGGTTTGTTCATATCCCTTATCAAATATACCACGGTTTCTTGAAACCCTTACAATATCACCCACCTCATGCCTGAATCTTACAGATTGTTTTTTATTACCGTCTATACCGTATAAATTGTTAAACACCACACGCTCATTGGCAAGACAAACCTCTGACGGCCTCATCTTAATAGCCGTATGTAACGAATTATTATAGGAGCTGACCAAATCCTCCAAGACATCAATGTATCGTTTAGAATTAACCGCAGTCAAATACCTCCACATACGGCCTTTAATAGTCCGATTGAATCGCTCCACTACAGAGGCCTTTACCTCACTATTTGTTGAAAAATGGTTTATTTTATATTTCCCCATTAGTTTTTTAAACGTAGTATTGTAGAATTCGGTTCCATGGTCGGTCTGTAGTTTACAAGGTATTCTACCGCTGGACATTACATCCTCAAACGCCTTGGTGACATCACTGGCGTTTTTAGTTTTAATACATACACACCAGGCAAATTTGCTAAATACATCTATACATGTCAACATATATTTAAAGTCGTCATTATATTCGGCATACATTGACATATCGACCAAGTCTGCTTGAAATTGCTGATTTAGACCAAAGACCATGACTCTGCTACGTGGATAGTTAATCCGCTTTGCTTTATGCAATGTGTAAGTATCTTCACCGGAGAGCCAATTAGTCACAGAATTGTCTGCCGCTTTCCCCTCGAGTGCTCGTTTGAGGCGTTGTTGGCCCCCGAAACAGCCCTCACTAGTGGGATCATAATATAAGCGCTTCATACGTGACTCCATGGTATGATTTGTTTTGAAATAATGAGAGGTTGTTACTGATACAATGATTTTTATTTAGAATATAATCAAGAATAGTTATACATTTCACACATACGCTCAATACATTTTGTCATATTTTACATCTTATCGAGCAGTTTTAAAAATTGAATACATTTATCAACGTTTTTTCTTATCAGAAATTCGGCTAAAACAGTAGCCACAATAGACACATTAACGGTCTCATTTTTTAACATTTTCATTATACAAAAATCAGTCACAAACGTACAAATAACAATGAAAGTACCCATATTTAAACAACCCCATGTAGGCTGAGACATGCAATTTAAAACCAATGACACGGTCATGTGACAAGGGGCATGCGCATCGGAGCACATCTCCAGCAGACACGTCCAGTCGCTGGCTATCTCCCTCCCACGCTTCATGAGTTTCTTTAAGTTGCATAGACGCCCGGATGTCCTAACGCTCGCATCTTGATTAGTTGTAGAATCACCCCCCGCTACATGATTATTATGTATTTGAGCAATTTCATCTACAATCACAGAATACAATAATGAGGTCAAATGCCCCTTGAGAACGACCTCATCGATGACACGAGGCTCTTCCACCACAATTGATGTGAATCGGTTGCCCATCTTCTCATTGATGATGATGATGATACGACGATGATATTTTTATGAAGAAATAATGCCGCGCCACCGCATCAATGTGTTCTCTACAGCGTCTTTGACATCTTTATCCATCAACGTGTTCCGGATCTCTCTCAACTTGGTGCAGATTTGTTTTTCAGCTTGCAGTTCGTATATCACTGTTTCAATACATCCAATAATTTTCTGTGGCGATGGATAAAGACCCTTTTTTGCTAACACATCAGACAAAATCTGTGGTAGCGCCGGAACCACTATTTCAAGTAATATATCAACTGCATTTGTTTCAAGGAAATGAGCAGGGGGGTCAAATAGACACGGATGCTGCATTTGGCTAGGATGCTGTATTTTACAGCCGTAACATGTCAGCTTTAACCTATCACTAATTACGTCCTCAAGTATCATACATGTCGACACCTTTACAATATGCACTCCTAATGTAGTGAGAGGTTTACCCAATATTAAATAGGGATGGCTGGTTAATTGGTCATCAGCATAATTCATGGGTGGAATAACATCGTATCCGGCTTCTGCTTCATATTGTGAGCCCCCGTAGGCATCAACCCAACTAGATACCCAACCGTCATCTGAATCATAGTCTTTAGCTGACTCATTGTCTTTAACAGACGTTTTACCCCCATTAACACTAGCCATGTCATAGTTCTGTGTGCTTGTGCTGGCAACTGCCCCGTCACGGGTCAAGAGAGGTTTTATACCGTAGGAGTTGGAGGACAACGTGGGAGGGGCTTTACTTGACCGTTTCATCATTTAGTCTTTGATGGGATGCTGAAAGGCCTAGGGGAATGAATGATTTAAGAAAGTCTCTCATTGACACACACACACACACACACACATTCATCTATCAACCGTAAAATTAAAAATTAAAAATTCATAGAAGACATTAAAAAAAAGAAACCCATATCAAGTCATATCTACCATATCAAGTCTTTTAGAATCAACCACTATGTCTGGTTGAAGTATTCAAGATTGTTTATGAATAAAGTACGTTTAATACCATTAAAATCCTCCAAGACATTCCTCCAACGAAAAATGTCATCTATTCTATCAAAAATATCGTACATTATGTGCACATCGCTTAAAGGAAAAACGAAAAGAGCATCAGAGTCTGCGATTACATTCGATAAATCATTAGGGTTTGCAATAATGGTATTTCTATAATTTCCACCGCATACATACACATAAGTGCCTGTTTTTTTAGAATCCCTGTCGGCAAAAACAAAATATTGTTTTTCACCACATTTAACGAGCTTATTGTATAAAACCTCGTTTTCAGGTATTTCCAATTGACGCAGATTTGATAAAACGGCCCCTTTAAACGACCACCAAGACTCTCTGTCAAAAACCACCCCGTTTTTATCTAGTTCTGCCGCTACATTAGTAGTTGAAATCTTGACAGTTGATTCCTCTTTATCATAGACATACCCCGCCAGTCTAAAATCGCTGAGCATCCAGCTGAACTCTCTGTCAATGTCATAATCATACAGATTACGGAGCAAACTACCAGGCCGTCTCGTTAATGCCAAATCTCGCGGCACCACTTTTTTAGGCGCACGGCATAAAGTAGGACTATGATCGACTATAGGAATTCTGATACGCGGGTGGTGGTCCGGCGTGTGACACGGAGGAGAACTCGCCATCGTCTGGGTTGAGGTCGTGAGAGAGAGAATGCAGAGCGGTGGCTAGTACCGTGATGGTCTCTCGGTTATGAACAGCCTCGGCTGTAATGAGCTTATCCTTATATAACACAGCGCTAAGAATCTCCCCGTTTAACGACCCATAATCACTCAGTAGAAACACACTCACACACACGCACACACAGTGAAAAAAACACACTAAAACCAGACACCACGCCTCCAGCCCCTCCATCCTTACCGTTTATAATTATGTATTTAAAACCATAAACACTGAGAAAAAATCCTATCTCTAGTGACCGTACTAGCTCCAGCGCCGGTGCAGGCCAATATTCTAATGCAGTCTGACCTTAGCCCCATCCTCACAAACTCTCAGCCCATCCACGCACATACCGTCACACACAGAATCACCATCCACGCACACACCGTCACACAGAAGAGCAGCACACACACACACACACACACAGGCCTTGTCTGGGTGGGGGACAGACAGGGGGGCACAAGTCGCGCCTCACAAACCGACAGCCACGCACACACACACAGGGCTTGTCTGGGTGGGTGGGTCAGCACCGGGGGACAGACAGGGGGGCACAAGTCGCACCTCACAAACCGACAGCCACGCACACACACACAGGGCTTGTCTGGGTGGTGGGGGTCAGCACCGGGGACAGACAGGGGGGGCACAAGTCGCGCCTCACAAACCCACAGCCACGCACACACAATATGTTATCTAAATAAGAACACCATCCTCACAAACTCTCAGCCCATCCACGCACATACCGTCACACACAGAATCACCATCCACGCACACACCGTCACACAGAAGAGCAGCACACACACACACACACACAGGCCTTGTCTGGGTGGGGGACAGACAGGGGGGCACAAGTCGCGCCTCACAAACCGACAGCCACGCACACACACACAGGGCTTGTCTGGGTGGGTGGGTCAGCACCGGGGGACAGACAGGGGGGCACAAGTCGCGCCTCACAAACCGACAGCCACGCACACACACACAGGGCTTGTCTGGGTGGTGGGGGTCAGCACCGGGGACAGACAGGGGGGGGGGGGGGGGGGGGGGGGGGCACAAGTCGCGCCTCACAAACCCACAGCCACGCACACACAATATGTTATCTAAATAAGGACATCAACCTCACAAACTCTCAGCCCATCCACGCACATACCGTCACACACAGAATCACCATCCACGCACACACCGTCACACAGATTACCCAAACACGCACACACCTCAGACACACAGAAGAACAGCAGCACACACACCGTCACACACACAGAATACCCAAACACGCACACACCTCAGACACACAGATTACCCAAACACGCACACACCTCAGACACACAGAAGAACAGCAGCACACACACCCCGGACCAGGTGCAGGTCATAAAATACGTTTCATCTCATTTGCATATCTAATTAGGGGTCATAAATCAATCACATTGACAGGTGCCCTCTATATTAGTAGTCACGGCTGTAGCGCGCTCCGCTCCCGAACAAGAAAGCAGTCCAACAGCAGGCCTAACTTGTGTAATGTAAGTAACTAACTTTTTCACTCTAGCTTTAGCGATCTGCGCTAAGCGATGGCGTTGCTGGGCACGAGAGCTAACTTTTGGGCCCAATCCCAAACCACCCCCTACCCACTCCCACTCCACCACGAGTGTCCCTCCAAATGAAGTGTCACTCGCAGCTGTGGAGGGCACTCTCAATCGAGGGGGAGGGTATATAAATGGAAAGCCAAATGTGGGATGGACTCCCCACTCCACCGGAACCGACCGGGACAGGGCCGTCACCATGGCATGTTTAGGTGATTTATGGGAAAAATGTTTAGGATTTATAATACAAATATAAATCACTATAATTAAATCCATGTATGATGAGAAATGGTCAAAAGTCCAAACGGAAATATGTTTTTTCAAATGAACTCTAATTAAATTAATACTATAATCAATCAAAGCTTTATTTATATAGCGCATTTCATACCCAGAGGCAACACAATGCGCTTTACAGAGAACAAGGGAGGTGGGCAGACATCCCATCCCTACATTACACTGTCCCGAGACAAATAGCCTACATAAATCAATTAATAACTTACTCCTATGCCTCTTTGGCAGCATTCCTTCTTTTGTGAAGAACCATTTGCATATCACAGCCTAATGGAAAGGAATATATGATGTAGGCTACATTTGACGTAGACCTAGGCCTATTTAGATTTATTTTATGTCGGCAATGAATACAGGCTTTTAAGAGTTTGCTACAAGTCAAGTGATATAGGGATAAAGTGATGTTCTCCTATTTTTGTCTTCGATTTTGTTTGAGTCAATGAAATCAGTGTGAGAAAAACAAATGTTTGAGTGCTGTAAAATAATCTGCAATAATTGAGTGTAGGAAGACGGAACGTTATTTATATGCGGTTTCCTGCGGCATCTCTTTGGTACGTGCACTTCCTGCTTCGGCTATCGGGAGCTTGCACCGATGCAGGCTTGCTATTTAAGGGGTTGACAGCCCACTCGCACTCCAAGCGCACTCCGCGCTAATTGGTTTGGGACGGCCCTTAACATGGCGAAGCTCGGCGTGAACGCGCAAATGGAGGGGGAGTGGATAGGGCGAGGGCTTAGGGGGTGGTTTGAGATTGGGCCTTGGTCTCCCCATAATGGCTGAATGCGCCTTCACCTAACCGTGTCACGTGGGATGCGAGAACCAATCACATTCGAGCATTCTCGCATCAGCCAATAGGATCGCTTACTTTCTAAAAAGACTACCTACCTATTTTAGTGATTGGTTGCTGATACAAGGGGCGTTGTATAGTTTGGTTGTGACCATTTTGACCTGCATAAAATTATCTTTCCAACGAGCCTAAGGTTGTCATAGTTCCCAAGCCCCCAGGATTCGAAATCTAAAGTGAAGGCCTATTGAACCGCGCCATCTTGGCTAGATTTGTAGTCTTTTGGCTATTTCCGGTGACTTTTGTACTTGCGCAGTTGAGCTTTTCTGTCCGACGCGCGTCCACGAAAAAGTTCACGTTTATGTGAAATGTAGACGCACGTTCCCGGCTCTCTCGGCTCTCCCCGCTTTGATTTAGCAATGAAAACCGGCTTGCATATTAACCTGTTTTTGTCAAATATATCCATTGGAGAAATTATTTTTTCATCCAGGCATCTTGGTTTTAACAGGTTAAATATAACTGAACATGTTTTGTTTGCTAGTAGATGGTATTCATTCCGTTCGTTATTGCAGCCAGGCTAAATTCCTCCAGGGAGCCAGTGACCGGCGAGTTGAAGAGCTTCACTCCCCGCCAGCAGGAGCTTTGGCCGCTGCTACCGCATCTCGGATAACCCGCTGAGTTTGTGGCTGCTATTTCACATTCGCCCTTGATCAATTCCAATACCGATCCATGGTAATAATGAATCAATCGTTCAGATCAGATCAGCAGTGCTGCATGCATGTTACAACATCATTGTTAGCTTTATTAACATAACCATAGCCTACATTTATCTCTCTAACGTTAGGCTATCCATCTTACACCAGTCGGCCATTCGATAGCTAGGAGCGGTCAACGCCAACGTTGACTGAAAACACCCAAACATGTCATTTATCCACTTTGGGAAATGACCTTTTTTTAAGAAACATCTTGCGGTCCCTTGAAGCAACAATCCGGGGTGGGTGAAGTTGCTTTGGCCTACACCTCCTCTGGATTGCAACTTCAACTGACAAAGCATTATTTTTTAATAAGAACAGCTCAAATAAATCAGTGTGTTATTTTTATGTGATGATGAACATACTGCTGTTGCTCTTTTTTTTGTTAGTTTAGTATACATAGGCTAAGTACATTTTTGTACCAAGACATATTTGTTGCCATCACATTGTTCATTTATTTCACTGTTCTTCCTCATCCCTTTCCCACCCCCTCCTCCTCTCCCTCTTCTCATCCTCCCCAGCCAAACCACTCAGTGGGTCTGTTCTGTGCTCTCATTTTACATATTGTGGATGTAGCTGTCCCAGTGTATGACACACATGTGCTCCATGGCCATGCGTCCCACATTATTGTTTTTTTTATTATTATATTTTTATTATCATCCGTTTTATTATTATAAATAAATACTTTAAAACTACCACTGAAGCTGTCTGTGCAAATTACAGTGTGCCTCCTCTTATCCTCACAGCTCAAGCCATTTTTAGGAGACCAGTTCACACCTCAACCAGACCTGCTGCTGTTTTGGACCTGCTTTAAGCCCTTTTTTTGTGGTGTCTGTTTTCTGTGTGCACTGTCAAGTAAGCCAACCCACCTTCAATGCAGTGTAGCCTCCACACTTGAATGGTTACAGCAGTCTTGTCGTCTACAAGCAACAGTCTCTGGCTTTGCATGGCAATTTATGTAGTATCATCCGAGTTCTACAAATGCTGTACTTTTTTTGTACTGTAAGTAAACCCTCAATTATTCAATTTTACTGGGGAGCAGTGACCATAGCCTACTTGCCAACCCTCCTGACTTCCGCGGGAGATTCATACATTTGAACTAGGTTGTGTAGTAGATAGGCTACAATAAATTAGGACACATGCACATTTACTGAACAGGACAGACAAAAGTCGGACATTAAAAACAATTGCTCCATACACACACACATACACACACATATATATATATATATATGTTTCACATTTAGTTTTAATGCTTTTAATGTCTAATTTGTAATGCTTTTAATGCCCCCCCCCCCGCAATTTGGTTTGGAAATGCTCCCTATTTCTGAGGACCCAAGCAGTGTTAATTTTGACAGAAAATTATGATTTTGTTTTAGTCATAGTCTTTTGACTAAAATGCCATTTGGTTTTAGTCATATTTTAGTCATCTGACTTGTTTTAGTTTTAGTCTAGTTTTAGTTGACTAAATATTACGATTTTAGTCGACAAAATCTACCATAGGTTCCCTAACTGTGCGTAGTGTAATCTTTCTGGGGGGTTTCTCTGTCTACTGGAATGTCTGTGAGATGCATCTTCTCCATCTTGGTCTTCGGCAACCCTTGTCTTCGGCAACCCTTGTCTTGGAAGATTTGTTCTGCGCCGTCTGTGAATCTTCATTGCTGTCAGGGAACTCTGGAAAGGCATCTTCCATGACACTTGGCATATCCTCTGGACGATCTGGAAATCTCCCAGTGTTGTGTCTTTGTTCAGAGCTTATTCCAGACATGTTTCCTTCTTCAAGTTCCGCTTCAGGTAAACTCTTTTTTCCAGCTTCCTTTTCAGGTGAGATCTCTTTGTCTTGTTCCATTTCAGATGAGTCTTCTTCGTTGTCATACTCAGATAAAGTTTCCTTTTCAGGTCCTGGAGCAACGTCAGCTATGGTACTAGATAGAGCATCAACAGGTAAGTCGTCTTCGCGTAAGTTGTCAGATAAGCTGTCTTGTAACTCAGTAATGCTGTCCTTTCTGAATGGGGCATCAGATTCCATGACTTCAGCTTCATGATCAGCCGTGCCTGTGCCTACAGGGCACCAATCCGGAGGGTCAGCTACTGTTCCTTGTGGAATTTGCTCGGCTGGATATTCAAATGTGTGAGTCTCAGTCGAGTTTGTATTCCCATTTCGCTCAGCTTGATGTGAAATCCAGTTACTTTCCACTCCTGCAGAATTTACAGTACAGGACACAGTAACATCTTCATCTGACTCACATCGGTCCACCTCTCCATCCGCATCTTGTACAGCAGATTCCAAGCGCACGCTCTGCCGCGTCCTTCTGCGTGGGACTGGCTCAGGTGAGAGAGAGCCATCGTTCGTTGAAGGGAGAAATCCACAATGGAGTAAGAGATCTCTGTGTAAAGTTCTCAGAGGTCCACTTTGGTTCTCAGGTTTCACTGTGTACACTGGAAGATCACCAGCACGTTTTGTCACCACATAAACCTGAGCCTCCCACTCATCAGCGAGTTTGTGTTTTCCGCGAAGACGAACACTCCTCACTAACACACGATCACCAACTTCGAGTGTAGACTCTAATGTGTCGATCGAATCTGGCTTTGTTTCTTGCAGCATTTTTAGCAGCATTGCTGGTTGCTAGTTTATAGCTCTCCTCCAAGTGTGATCTCAAGTTGCGTACGTACTCTGAGTGAGATGTTTGCGGATGCTCTCTTAGTGGGACACCAAACGCCAGGTCGATGGGTAATCTTGGTTGTCTCCCGAACATTAGCTCGTAGGGACTGAACCCAGTGACTTCGTTTTTGGTACAATTGTAGGCATGCACCAATGGCCGTACAAAATCACGCCAATGCGCTTTGTCTCGCTCTCTCAAGGTTCCAAGCATGCTCAGGAGTGTTCGGTTAAACCGTTCAACAGGGTTTCCCCTGGGATGGTAAGGCGTTGTTCTGACCTTCTGAATCCCTGCCGCTTCACACAGCTCTTTTATTGTCTTGGATTCAAAGTCGGGCCCTTGATCGCTGTGTAAGCGCTCTGGGATGCCGTAGTGGATGATGAAGTTTTCCCAGAGGCACTTGGCCACGGTACGAGCCTTCTGATTGGGTGTAGGTACGGCCACTGCATATTTTGTGTAGTGGTCAGTAATCACCAAGACGTTGGTTGTGTTGCTTCTGTCAGGCTCAATGGAGAGGAAATCCATACACACCAACTCTAATGGACGAGTGACTTGGATGTTGACAAGCTGTGCAGCCTTCTGAGGCGGAGCCTTCCTCCTTATGCAACGGTCGCATGTCTTCACCTTCGCTTCCACTTCAGCAGCCATCTTAGGCCAATAAAACCTTGATCGCAGGAGATCAGTAGTTCGCTCAATCCCCAAGTGACCCATGTCGTCGTGTAAGCTTTTCATGGCCACTGCTCTCAATTCTTCTGGTAGAACCAGTTGGAAGGTTGTGTGGCCTACTTCTTTCCTCTTTCTGTAAAGAATTCCCTCTTTTATCTCCAAACGGGGTAATTCTCTCAACAGCAACGGAAGCTCGGGGAGTTCTTGTCGCACAGTTGGAGGGGGTTTCTGTCCAGTTTCTAACTGTAATAAGACCTCTCTGATACTAGGGTCAGCTGCCTGCTTTTCTCTCATCTCTTCCTTGGACAGGTGCTGGATGGTGGGCATTCCCTCAGCTCCTTCCTCTTCTCCAAAGATAACAGGAACAGCATCTGCATCTATAGCCAGGGACTGGACTAATGCAATGCAGGGGTCACAGGATTCATTGTCTGGATCATGTCGTAGTAGATGTCGTCCACAGACTGCTTGGACCACTTCAGGTTCCACCTGGGAGATGTTCTCCCCACTATCACGGAGATGACGTGAGGTGAATTGGTGGATCCGTTCACGTTCTTTCTGCAATGCAAGGTCATCGATCAGGTCACCATGAGGACGTCTGGACAGCCCATCAGCATCCAGGTTCTGTCTCCCTGCACGGTACTGGAGTGTGAATGTGAATGTAGACAGATTAGACAACCACCGATAGCTTGTAGCATCCAACTTTGCTGAGGTGAGTAGGTAAGTCAATGGATTGCTGTCAGTGATTACGGTGAACTGATTTCCATACAGGTAGTCACTAAACTTTTCTGTCACACTCCACTTCAAGGCCAAAAATTCCAATTTATGTGCAGGATAGCGTGCTTCACTGTGAGACAGCCCTCTGCTGGCGAATGCAATGGGTCGCATTTGTCCCTCCTGCTCCTGATAAAGTGCAGCTCCCAAACCAGTGGTGCTCGCGTCTGTGTGCAAGATGTAAGGCAGTGCAGGGTTAGCGAAACCCAGCACTGGGGCAGTAGTGAGCTTGTCGATGACTGTGTCAAAGGCACACTGGCATGCCGGAGTCCAGCGGTCATTGAAGAGATCTTTTGGGTGATGATACTTCCCATTTTGCTTTTTCGGTCTCTTTGTCTTTCTCAGAGGCGGGTAACCAACAGTTAAGTCAGTTAACGGCTTGACCATCCCAGAGTACCCCTGGATAAACCGGCGGTAGTATCCGGAGAACCCCAAGAAGGACCTTAATTCTTTTAAGTTCTTTGGACTAGGCCAGGTCTTTAAAGCACGGATCTTGTCAGGATCTGTTTCAACACCTTTTCTCGACACAATGTGTCCCAGGTACTTTACCGATGTCTGAAAGAACTTGCACTTCTCCACAGATAGCTTCAGGCCGTATTCCCTGAGACGGTCAGGACTCAATCTTCTCTCGTGCTCCTCTAGGGTCTCCGAGAAAATGATTATGTCATCTAGGAAGACGATGGCCTCCTTCAGGTTCATGTCGCTCATGCACTTCTCCATGAGCCTCTGAAAGGAACTTGGTGCGTTGGTGATTCCTTGAGGCATTCGCTGGAATTCCCAGAAACCCAATGGGCACACAAAGGCAGTCTTGGCCTTGTCCTCTTCCTCCATCTCTATTTGGTAATATGCAGACTTGAGATCCAAGACGGAGAACCACTGAGATCCATGCAGTGCCTTGAAGGTCTCTTCAAGGTTTGGTAGGGCGTAAGCATCCTTCACCGTCTGAGTGTTTAGCCTCCGATAATCAATGCAGAGCCGTAAATCACCGTTTTTCTTTCGGACCACCACAATAGGAGGAGAAAGAAGACTCCGATTCCCTGATGATACCTGCGTCCAGCAGCTCTCTAAGGTGTTTGCGGACAGCCTGGATATCTTGGGGATGGATGGGGCGAGCTCTCTGCTTGAAGGGGGTCTCATCGTGAAGGTTGATGTGGTGTTTCACCTTGCCGGTCCTTCCATAGTCCAGGTCGTGTTGTGAGAATACATCTGGCATAGCTTGTAACTTCTGCTCTATCCTCTCTTTCCATTCTGCAGGTATCGGTGAGTCTGCTAAGTTGAACACAGGTGGAGGAACTTGTGGTGGTTCTGGCTGGTCGGCTGAGGAATCTTTGGTCTTGGTCTCTCCTACCCCCGGAAGTACTTGCTGTGTAGCATTGAGCTCGGCTAAGACGCATCTTGGTGGTAGCAGTATGTCATGCTGCGTCTCATTCGTTAGAACCACAGGTACTCGATAGGGAGCTCTGGTCGGAAGGGTGAGCAGACCACAAGTGACTAGTATGCCTCCAGGAAGGGAGTATGAGGATGGTGGCTTGCGCGAACTGCGTCCCGATCTTCTCGGCCGATTCCAATGTTCTGGTTCCAATGTTGCCGCGCCCTCATTGGCTGTCCCAATGTTGGCCGCAGAGCGCCATTGGCTGTTCTAATGGTTCCAATGTTTGCTCGGCCAATCGGCGCGTCTGGTCCCGCCTTTAAGTGAGCTCCTCGCGCGCTGGCGCTGCATTCGAACGGCGAAAGCAGACGACGAGATGGGACACCGGGGACGGATTTACAGTCGGGAGACGGAAGGAGACACATTTTGAGAGACACGACGTCGTTGGCGTGGAAAAGTAAGTCTCAATTAATTATTTTCTGGTGAAATAGTAGGCCACAGTAGCCTAACCTACAGCGACCGCACTGTCGATCGTTTTTTTGCCGCATGTTGACTTACAGTATTAGCTACAGTGAGGCATACAGTGAGGCTCGGTGGCCGATAATGCTGGCGACGTTACAACGCCAAAAGTCGCCGATGAGCTAAGAAAGGCATCAATGAATTATTTTTGGTGAAAGGGTAGGCTACAATAATCTACAGTAGGCTACAATACTCTACAGTGAGCGCACGGTCGATCCAACTCTAGTTGGATGTAACGCTACAGTGAGCTAGTCTACAGCAGTGTTTGGGACTCTGGGACTCGTTCCTAGTTCAGTCAGAATAAAACGTGAAGCTTTTTAAAAAAAAAAAAAGAAATCATTTTTACTTTCTTTCATACAGTTACTTCATAGCTATGGCTAGTTGGTGAAAGTGCTGGTGTCTTGGTTTAGTTTCTGGTACACTCTGTAAGAGAGGGAGTTGTGGAGAGGGTGTGGGTGTGTCTGGGGTGAGGGGGTGGTAGACCTGTTTTGTGCCAAGGTTAAGGACTACTGGGACTGTGTATTCGTCAGCAGAGGGTGTGTGGGGGAGGGGAGGGGGCTAGAGTGCCAGTCTCCTCCCTGCGTGGCCTGTTGGTTGGGAAAGGTTGCAGTGTACAGAACATTCAAAGGGCTGTGAAAAGGACACTTACCCCCGCTGCAATCCAACCATGTAAGCATACATTTGATTCAGATTTTAAATGTATGAGTTTTAAAATGATCTACATTGTAGGTGTGTGTATTTGTGTGTGTATGTGTGTGTAAAAGTGTCCCATAATCTTTTGCAGCTCTCCCACCTGTGGTGGCCAGGTCTGTGAGACGGCGGGTTTCACCCCCTACCATCCAGCCTTGTAAGAATACATTTGATTCAGATTTTACATTTGTGAGTTTTAAAATGATCTACATTGTAGATGTGTTTTTGACCACAAATACAGTAGTTTGGAGGAATGTGTGTGTGTGTGTCCTCTCCTCACCTCTCTGTCTCTTTGCAGCAACTCAGTCAGGTCCAACTACATTAGTGGCAGTTGAGATCACTGATGAAGAGCTGATGGAGGAGTGCTCATTCTGGTCTGATCTCCCAGATGTAGTCGGTATGTCAATGTGTATATTTGTATTTATCGCTCTAAAGAGTATCATGAATATATGAATAGAGGTTTTGTTTACTCCTCTTTCTGTCATTGCAAACAGGTTATTCTGTAAGTGACATGGTAAGTGGAATCATGTGGTAGTTGTACGTTGTAGTTGTAGAAATGTCACTGCTTTACTCCTGCTCTGCATGGTAGTGTATGGTGCTCTCTCTCCATCACTGGTATAATCACTAGCTATAGCTCATATTGTCTTCTCATCTAGCCAATCATATTAACACTCTGAGAAACACTCATCTTTGTGTGGCTTCCACTATTTGCTTTGCTATTTGGCTGCAATCATTTCAATTCAACTCTTTGCACACTGCATTGTAGTAATAACTTAATGCAATTCATTACCAAATTAAAGTATTGTGTTAAAGTTAAACTCTTGTGCAATATTATGGTAGATTAACCTTTGTTTTATTAACTGTGTAGCTCCAGCTCCAACAACCTTGTTGTTGGCTGACAGGCCTGTTGCTCAGCAATAGGTCATCACTGAGCCAGAGGTAATCAATCATTCTTATTGTTATTATTATCATTATTATTATTATTAATAACAATAACAATTTGTAATAACCTAATGTCTTTCACAGGTTGTTCCTCCAACCGCCACCACCCTGCCAGCTCCTCCATCCCTAGCCTTGGACAGACTGAGAATCAGGCCACAGCCTCCGCCTGTCACTCACAAAGAGGTAATCAAACACGCACACACGCGCACACGCACGCACACACACACACACACACACACACAGAGAGCTGAACTTAATGTGTTCTCTCTTTCACAGGTTATTCTGCCTGATGGGTGGATTAAAACCCTCCCTAAAGAGCAGCACCAGTGGGTAGGCGCTCTTCAAAGCCGATGCCAGTGGGAAAGCGGTCATCAAGAGCGACCTGACCCTCTGGTATCACCCCCCTCCGCTGCCCAACATCTTCCACCAACCTCCGGCTTCTCCAGATGGGTTCTTCCTCCGCCCGCTCTGCCTGTGGATGCCGTACCGCTTGTGGGCCTACAAGTTTGTGTGCACCCAGCCAGACTGCAAGAACCACGCCCTGAAGTCCTGCAGTCGGCCGTGCAAGGAGCATGCACTCACAAGCTGTGGCCTTTATAAAGTTATGCGCAAGGTCCTGGACCTGGAAGGGTGGTACTTCCTGGCTACGGAGTACCTGGAGTGCCGACGCTGTACCAAGAAGTACACTTCCTGGTCCCTCGACATCCTGGATCAGCTGGAGCCCGGACGCAGGTGCCTGTTTCCAGCTGTTCTTACCTACCAGTGAGTAGACACACAGCTTTTATGCAAAATAGATTATTAAAAAAAAAAGCCCTGCTGATTCAAGTTATCCTATAACTAATGATTGTCTTATCTGCCCATCTCTCCATCAGTCTGGCCTGTGACATAAAGGTGTTGAAGCTGATGAGGGAGAGGACTCTGGGGAACAGCACCACCAGGCTGTACAACCAGATCAGGGAGCAGCACAGCGAGCGCTGGAAGGCCCAGACCATCCTCTACCTCAGCACCTGCAAGAAGTTTGCTGTCCCGGGTGCTGCGGTGAGAACCGTCCTGCCTCCGATTCCCATGATCCCTGTGCCCTCACCCCGTTGGCTGCTGACCGTCCGCGCTGCTGATTTGGTGCCCAGGATGGAGGAGATGAAGGCCCGGATCACCTCCGTGTATGGGTCCATCTTGAAGATGGACTCCACAAAGAAGGTAACAATGAATGGCAGAATGAAAACATGAATTGTATCCCTGTGAAATATAGATATATTAATGTCATCCCTATGTTATACATCTGTTTGTTGTTAGGTGACCAAGAAGCTGGCGGGCAAGCTCCAGGGGAGGGCAGCCTGGGCCACCAACGTGGCCAACGAGCTGGGGCAGGTGCTCATAACGGTCCTGACAGAGGCGGAGGGAGTGGACCTGCTCCCCATGACAGCAGGGCTGCAGCAGCGCTACCAGGACGCAGGGGTCCCACCTCCCGTGCTGCTGTATGTGGACTGGGACTGCTGCTCTGCCCATGGCCCGGGCAAAGCGGCAGCCATGTTCAGCCAGTGGGACAAGCTTGTGGTCCGGCTGGACATCTGGCACTTCACCCGCCGGCTGGCTGGGGGAGTGACCACGGACTGCCATCCTCTCTACGGCTTGTTTCTGAGCCGCCTGTCAGGCTGCATATTCGAGTGGTGCAGAGAGGATGTAGACCTGCTGATGGCGGCCAAGCGCGCGCTACTGGAGGCTTCCTCCCTGGGACCCATCAGCGACGCCCAGGTGTCCAACAGCATCTCGAAGAAGGAGCTGGCCAGGCACTGTCGCCGCCGCACTCGTGGGGTGCAGGAGACCGAGCGGCGTCTGAAGGAGCTGTTCAGGGACTTCTGGAGCTCCACCGACACCCTGGGCGTTCCGTTCCTGGACCACCGGAAGATTGAGGTCATCTGGGACAGCCAGCGGCGTCACCTGGAGTGCATCCAGGATCCCCCCGGCGTGCAGATGTACACCCAGACAGGCAGGGAGAAGAAGGGAGGGCTCCTCCTGCCTGTGTTCCGCTGCTCCCGGGGGTCGTCGTCACTGGAGTCCTTTCACCTCCACCTGAACCGGTTCATTCCAGGTATATACTCAGACATTTAAACAGATGTTGTTAAGCTCATGTTCACTTAACCAGTGGCTGGACGTTGGGTGAGAGTTTATTACTACAAAAAAATATTGTTTCATTTTTTAAAGGAACTCACCTGAGGGGGGGCCACTACCATGCCTTCCTCCTGGAGGGGCTCACCAGGGGGAATGAGGACCGGGCTGGGATAGCTGTGGAGGGGCACTACGGACCATCCATCCACAGCTATGACGGCCGCCTGAAACAGGCCATCAACTCCCTCACTGAAGAGTTGTTGGCTTGTAAGATAGCTGAGGACTTCACGCACCCTGTTCCATACACTGGTATGTATTCTCTCTCTCCCTTGCACTCTCTCTCAGGTTCTTACACAGAACACACACACACACACACACCAGTAAGTAAACCCTTTCTGTACTTTGTTTCAGGTGAGCTCATCGGACTGGACTACCTCCTCTCCCAGATTGGAGAAGAACCAGAAGAGCTGACCAGGGACCCAGAGGTGCCTGATGGAGTGAGGGAGGAGGACTTTGAGTTGGAGGACGACGAGGGGATCGATCTGGGCAACGAGGAGGATGTAGATCCTACCATTGTCCTGGAAGACCTCCTGCCTCCTCTACCCAGGGCACCTCCCTCTCAGCCCGGTCCAGCACCTCCCTCACAGCCTGGTCCAGCGCCTCCCTCACAGCCTGGTCCAGCGCCTCCCTCACAGCCCGGTCCAGCGAGGGACAACCCAGCCGAGCAGGAGGGTGCTGCGGCGCCAGAGGATGACAATGTAAGATTTACTGTAGATCACACTAGACATGCAGGGTAATGCACAGTGACTCAGCACCCCCCTTTCACTGCATGTTTTACCCTGTATTACTGTACATGTGCCAAATAAAACTACCTTGAACCTTGAAAAAATTTTAATTTGGTTTTTAATAATCATCTTGTTGATTTCCTTTTCTTCTCAGGACTTCCTGGGACCAGATGGAGCGCCGGGGTACCAGCATGTGGTCCGCCTGGGACACGCACTGCTCAGTCTGAGGGACCAGGCGTGGATCTCCAGGCAGAAGGTGCTGGAGATCATAGCTCTCTGGGCGAAGCTGACCCCGGATGACAAGAAGGCGGTGACCTACCCTGAGAGGTTCCGGGACCGACTAGTGAAGGGGCGCTTCAGGACTAGTCGCTCAAAGACGGCTGTCACTCCAGGAGTGGACAGTCTGAAGCGGTATGTAGAGAGAGCTGTATTTTGTCAGTCACACACTTTATAACACTCATTTGTTTACTTCTTTACTCAATAGCAGCCATTTGTTTACTTATTTGCCTTTTCTCTCCATCCAGCTGCCTTCTTGGACAAGGTGTAGGGCCTTCTCAGTGGCCGGACAGTAGCCGCCTTGTGGAGGCCATTTTCAGAGAGCTGTGGCCCTTTTCGAATCCAGCTCCTCTTCCCTCGCCCTATGCACTCCCCCTCGGTTTGCGCGTTCACGCGGAGGACGCGCCATATTAAGTGCCATCCGAAACCAATTCGCGCCGAGTGGAAGTGGCTTATAACACCCTCGGTAGCGAGTCTGCACCGATGCAGGCTCGATTCACATGTGCAGCTGTTTTTATTGTCCGAAATGGAAAATGCGCCGTACAAATGCAAGTTCCTCACAAATTATACGACATTTGCATTGCATTTCGCATCAAATTCCGTTCTCCAGTTCAGAAAACGCTAGATTATGTTCATTTGATTGTAATGTAAAGTGGTGGCTGGTGGATATTTACCAGGACTGTTGTTCAGACTAAACAGCTGATCAAACTGAGAATGGAAAATGAAAAGTTGTCCACAAAAAAACGAAACAGCACTAAAGAAGCTTGGGAGAAAGTTTTTTCTCATAGGTTTAGTCCATGAACGGCCTGCCACTCACCACAAAACACATCTTTTTACACGTAATGTAGACACTCAACCAACAAGCAACATTTCAGTGAGATATAGGACAAGTGATTTGTCTTTAGATAAATGCATCTTCTTCCAAACATTAAGCAAAGGTTCACTTGTTCCATTGGCAGATTTCACTGATTAGGCCTACAACCAAAAACACCTTAATGTGATTAAAGATTAATTGTGTGATTGTATCCCATTACTACATAACTACTAGGACTTGATAAATGATGTTTAGGACTACTACTTGGTAAGATGTGGAGTGATTGGAGGAGTCACACAGCACTCATTCTGACCAAAACATTTTAACCATCTTCCCGGACATATTTCTTAACAGCTTCATCATAAAAGAAATGAACCTGGAGGGTCAGGCAAGTCCAAAACAGGCCTCAAAGAAATGGGTGAATTTAAAGAAGTACACAGTAAATGTGTTTCACATAACATGAATATAGCCTTCTAGATGCTGCAGATATCTCATGCCACTGTTTGGTTTAGGAGCTGAGAGCTCCACCAACTGGCTCTGGGACTGACCAGGGAGAGGGAACCCCTGCTACTTGGAGCTTCTATGATGGCATGCATGAGGCAGTGGGGTCAAAACAATCTTTGACTCCACCTGTCCTCATTGCCTCATGCATGTCGAACCCCACCATCAAGGCCAGTCCAGATCCATCTTCCCTCCTGGGCACATCCAGGTCCAATCCACTGCCCCTCCCAGGCACATCCACGTCTGATCAACCATCCCTCCCAGGCACATCCACGTCTGATCAACCATCCCTCCCAGGCACATCCACGTCTGATCAACCATCCCTCCCAGGCACATCCACGTCTGATCAACCATCCCTCCCAGGCACATCCACGTCCGATATACCATCCCTCCCAGACATATCCATGGCGTCCTCTCTTGAACCCCCCCCTCCCCTGCCAAGAAAGACAGGGGTCCATTGACGGGGATTAATAATTTTCAGTTGTGATCGGTGCTGCCCAATTTTCAGTTTTCAATATTATTTTATTTTCAATAAATAAGAATTGTGGAAACCCCTATGTATCCTTTATACAGAATCTGGAGACAAATATGTGCAATCTCTGGTTGTCATATTAGTGGTATGGTCTGCAATCTAAACTAGCCTAGACTTCACACCACAGGTGAACACAGCTCTGGAAAGGATGAGATCACAGCAACATCCTGGTTTACTATGTATGGTTTACTATTTATAGATGTTTTTGAGTAAGTGCACTTTCTATATACTACTTTTCCCCAAAATTTAGAATGTCAGACATTATTTGCAGAAAATGACAAGAGGACAAACACAGGTTCATACGGCCAGCTTGTGCAGTTTTTATGGGCTTGTTTTAATAAACTGTATAGCAACTTTCAACACAAAACGAATTGCAGCCCAAAGTGCTTCATAACAGTGAAGATGAAATTAGCATAAAATCAGGACAAACAAAATCAGGCCTGCTTTGTTTTAATGCAAATAAAAACAAAAATACAAACAAAGAATACACTATTAGCCTACAAATAATCGTGCTGAAGCAGCAGCGGTGGAAATTTTTATTTTATTTTATTGACAATAGTCCTAATAATAATAATAATAATGAATTAGGGTAACAGTGCAATGAATAGGTAAGAGTTCTTAAAATTATGTATAAATATAATTGAATGCCTTGGCCATATTGTAATTTGGATATTTCCACTTAGGACCTAGGTAGCTATCTGATATAGGCAACCCTCATAAGCTGTAACAAGGAAGATACGAACGATGCCTCTGCCACTGCAAAGTGCTGTTGACGCGAAACCATGGTAACCGTTGTGGTTTGTGTTTCCTGTTTCCGCTGGAGTGAGGGGAATGTGTCCCTAAGGTTTTTATACCCTACACCCTTATCAAGGGAACTACATTCAGCTGTGAGGGAACTACAAAACGGAGTGCACTCGGTGACTGAGTGCGAGTGGGGAGGGACTGGATTCAGAAAGGGCCTGTGTCTCCTCCACCCTGCCGGCAGGACCATTGCTGGGGTGAGGTTGGACCGCTGGGCGACCATCCTCCGGGACTACCGGAGGATCAAAGACCTGGTCGACGGCAGTCCAGACCTCCAGGCCAAGACAGAGATCCGCTTGTTTCAGGTCAATAAGCTGACCCTCAGCCAGTGGTACGTACTTATAATAAACCAATACTATTCAAACTATGTTATTAATATATATTTAATAAATTGGTGTACTGAATGTTATTGCTCTGCTTGTGCAGGCACAACAAAAAACAGAGGAACCAGGAGCGGGCCATCCTGGACCCAACGCCATGGAGACCCAGTGTGGAGGTACCTGCTGCTGACGCCCCCGCCCACTTACCACCAGCTGATAGTGGAGTGCGTCAGCAGCGGCATACAGAAACTTTCTTCACTGTGCCAGAGGACAGGAGTGGAGAGGCTCCCCAAAGGGGCAGGGTTTCAATACACCGGCCCACCTCTGACCCTGCCCCGCTCCTTCACACCACCCCTCTGCCTCCTGCTACGGCCCTCCCTGCCCCACTCCCTCACATCACCCCTCTGCCTCCTGCTACGGCCCTCCCTGCCCCACTCCCTCACACCACCCCTCTGACTCCTGCTACGGCCCTCCCTGCCCCACTCCCTCACACCACCCCTCTGCCTCCTGCTACGGCCCTCCCTGCCCCACTCCCTCACACCACCTCTCTGCCTCCTGCTACGGCCCTCCCTGTGCCCCCGGTTCCTCCAGGTCCCCAGCTCCCCAAGACCACAGCCTGGAGGAAGAAGAAAATGGAGGAGGCCCAGGCCACCCAGGTCAGGCCGCACAAGGCCTATGACACATACAGGTGCAAAAAGTGTGGGTTGCCTAAAACAAAGGAAACGGGGCACAGCCGTTTTAAGAACACCACATTCTGTGCTCAGACGTCTGGGGGGAAGACGGTCGAACAGTGGCTGGAGGAGATGAAGAGGAAGTAAGAGGAAGGAGTTGGATTATATTGTATATATGTTATTATTGTGAATCTGTTTTTATTAAAATATTTCTTTTTTTAACTTGTGTGTTGATTTTCAATTCATTCATAGAATAGATAGTTCATAGCTATAACTAGCTGGTGGAAATGTCTTGGTATTGAATGGAAACCTTTATTTAGTCAGGGGAGTCAATTGAGTGCCACCCACAAGCAATTTGGGGTTCAGCGTCTTGCTAAGGACACTTGGACATGGAGCCCTATGGCTCACTGAATATGTATTGATATCTTAAAGGCCAAGTGTGTAACATACACCCTATATCATGTTTGTTTGTTAACTTATAATGTGTTGATTTTCAATTCATTCATAGAATAGATAGTTCATAGCTATAACTAGCTGGTGGAAATGTCTTGGTATTGAATGGAAACCTTTATTTACAGGGGAGTCAATTGAGAGCCACCCACAAGCAATTTGGGGTTCAGCGTCTTGTTAAGGACACTTGGACATTTTTTCGTCGGAGGTGGGGATTGAACCGGCGACCTTGGATCTCTACCTTGGCGATTACAATGGAGCCCTATGGCTCACTGAATATGTCGTGCTATCTTAAAGGCCAAGTGTGTAAAATTCATCAGTTCTTGATAGATCACTTCAGTGATATTCAGTGAACCCCTATATCAACGGCGCCGCTCAGGAGGCCGCAGGGAGTCGCAGGGGGCCAGACTAGAACAATGTGCCTATTGCCTTGCGCTGCCCACTTCTCTGTGTGCACCCTCCGAATATTGGCTACTCCCTCCATCACAACTCTCTGTCCTGCTGGGATGATGTCGGGTGCATTCCCCTGCAGTCTCACTGTTCAAAGGCAGCCATTTGTTCCTTGTTTCTGTCTGAGGACAAGTGTTTTCAGCACTGCTCGATAGCCGTATGGAGAAGGCTGATGGCGAGCGTTGTCTGCTTCACTGTATTGTTTGTACATTACATCCAATGTGTTCGTGCCTATTAACACTGGGGACATGGCTGTGGCACGGCAGTATGGAACTACAAGAGCTAAGGTAGGTACCTCGATGTCAATGCCCAGAAAACTCTTTGGAAAGGTTATACTGGTTTCGATGTAGCCGATATAGGGGACTGTCTGACCATTAGCGCATTCAACTTCCAACAAGTCGTCTAAGGGGTGAATGGTCTGTGAATTCAACTTCTGTTGGTAGAATGACTGGGAGATGGTAGTCACTTGAGACCCTGTGTCTAATAGAGAGCTGCATTCTTCTCCTCCAATCAGAATATTAGCAGTACATCTGGACCCTACTAATCCTTTTGGAAGGTGGCCCCAACCACTAGGAGAGGCTTGCATCAGGCTAGCTCTTTGCTTGGGACGTCTTTGATGTTCTCCAGCTCCCGTCAGTCCCGTGACCGGAGCTGATTCGGGTTTAAATCCTCTGTGCTGGAAGAGCTGCTCTGGGCTTCCCACAGAAGTTGTTTCTCCCTTAACAGCTTCTTTTTTTCTGCAACCATGTCTTGATTAGGGGCTTCACTGCAATTTGGTGCAATATGCCGTCTTGACCACACCGGAAGCAATACCAGGGTCTTGGCCGACCATACTGCATTCTGGCGGTAGAAGCGACTGAAAAGCCTCTAGGCCCCCGATGCACATCTCTTCCGGCGGAAGCAGAAGGGGGAGGGGTCTGGGCCTTTAGGGCTGCCATCCCACTCTGTAGCTCGGCTATTTGTCTCTTTAGATCTTGGACAAGAGGGTCAAACTGGGAGGGGCTTATCTGGGATCTGGATGTCTGGCCGTTCTGTGTCTTTAGGCTGGCTATTTGACTTTGAAGCCCGGCCACTTCTCTTTTCAAGTTCTGAGTGTCGCACAGTGTATCCACTGTCTGATTATTTTTCTGCGATGCGATGCTCTCTTCGTCTTCGTGCATGCAGGCGCACTGAAGGTGTGTCGCAGCTCGTTGCTTGGGGGGCCCAAGGTGTTGTCTCATGCGAACAGTCTTTACGGCCTGCCTGTCTTCTTCTGTGCGCAGAAGTACGAGTAATTCTGGAAATGATGGAGGATTATGCTTTCTTTGTTCCAACTGGAGAACAGTGAGCATAGTGCTGTCCCAGCAACCTCTGCAAAACTGCCTCAGTAGGTGGTCGTCTTGTTCTGTGGAAGCCACACCTCCTCTTTTCACAGCCTGGCTGAGGATCACCTGCAGACGGTTCAAGTAGTGGGAGGGCTTCTCCCCAGCATCTTGTAGTGTGTTCATGAATTTTGCGAAAAGCTCCTCACCATCATCAACAGTGCCAAAAGCAGAATCCAACAGCTGCAAGTAGTCGGTAGGAGACGCTTGGGGGCCTAACTGTTTCACTACATCAGCTGCTGGTGATAAGAGACTTTCCAGTATTTTCCTCACTCTGTGTAGATCGGATATGGCTGGATCTTTGAGAAGGAGCTCAACATTTGCTCTCCAAGTGTCGTAATCCACTTCACTGTTTGAGTGTGGGCTCTTCCCAGAGAAAGACCGAAGTCTGTTAGATGTGTGGACTGATGAAGAAACATCTGCATTTCTTACAATATGTTCCACCACTAGTCTTTGTATTTCAGGGGGGTTCACATCTTTGATACTGAAGTTCAACCCTGGGAGCAAAATCCAACTTTGTAGTGAGAGATGGTGTTGCTTGGATCAAGTTAGGAAATGCAGCAGCCGTGTGGGCAAAGGGATGGACTGCTGTGTTGTGATCGATGGTCTGAGGAGTTATTGTTGACTGCGGCTCAGAGGGAAGGGTATGATGGTTAGCGGAGGAATGTACTTGCTTTATCACATTTTGAGGGGATTCCATTGTGGGGGCTCCATCAGCTGTCCCATTGGTGGTGGTAGCAGAGACGGCTGCTTTGAGCTTCGAGAGCTCCGCTGCAAGGAGTTCTTCCAGTGTCTTTCCGGTTGCTTGTGCAACTTCCATCAACTGTTCAAGGTAGGTCTTTGTCGCAGAGTCACTTACTTCAGGGGCATATACATCCACTAGCGCTGTCAGGTGGTAGCAGGCTCCTCCTTCACCCTGGTTCTGGAATGTTCCTGGCAACGAAGGCTTGAGTGTCTGTATTGCTGTGTCGTCAGCGTATTCAACTACTACACGTTCGTGAAACTTTGTATTAGGGGCATGTATGCTAATGAATCTAATGATAGAGCCATGTTGTTTCAGATGCGCAACTAATTCCTTGTCAGATTCAGCATCAAACGACCCACTAATAATTAGAGAATTCTGGACTTTAATATTAGCGGTCAATATAACATCCATTTTTAATTTTGTTATCTTCGTGTCGTCACGAGTGCTGCACGATAAACCCAATTCTCCTGGCTGAGCTCGCCAACTTTATGTAACACTACAACCAAGATCAGATTAGGAAACTCAATGTGTGGGCCAGGGTCTCAGAAGTTCTAGTCGCTCTGGAGAAATGGGTATCAGGCAGCACACTGAAACACAACACAGACTCGTCAGGTACGTTTAAAGATGAACAATATAACATTTATTTCCGTGTATCTCAGTTATCTTCTTTCTCTTTTCTTTTCAAGCATGACATTAACATATTACAATAATCAAAATAAATGTTTTCCCTTTTATCTAAATTTCTTTCTTTCATTCAGGTTTCCCAGTTTACGACGGAGTAGTTGACCATGGAGCAATCACCTGTCAGGTAAGTATAAATGTTTCACTTTTACTCCCTATTTAACATTTGAATGTTATTTGAGTTCCCTATTATTATTATTATTATTTAGGCACTCATTAATTTTATTTGTTCCTAATTTTTGAATTATTATAGTTTTATAAATCCTATTTTAAAGTGCCTCTACCTTAACAGGTGATCTGGTTTTATTATTATTATGATTCAATTCAACCTTCTATTTCAACAAAAACTTGTACCAACTGTTCCTTTAATGGAACTCATTAATAAGCAGCAGACAACGAAACAAAAAAACATGTTTCCTCCGAGGAACTCAGTAGTATTGCTCTCACTGCATCAACATGTAATCTCACAGGAAAATATAATAATATAAATCTAGAAAAGATTCAGGTGTATAGTTTCAAATATTACTCATCAAAACAATACTGTAGCTCAGAATCTAATTCCAGTGCATATCCCAGTAAATGCAAGCAGAGCAATACTTACAAATCACAGTAGTAAACAACAATATAATATTTCCATACAACTTCAAAAATCAGTTAACTTGTGCTTTGGTTCTCGATAAGGCAACAGATCCAGGGATTCCTTGTGTTCAGGTGTGTGGGGCAATAGAGCACGATTGTCCTACCACTCTGTCGTTACTCCTTGTTTATCCGACGTGGGGCAATAATAGCACGATTGTCCTACCACTCTTGTCGTTACTCCTTGTTCATTCGACGTGGGGCAATAATAGCACGATTGTCCTACCACTCTTGTCGTTACTCCTTGTTCATTCGACGTGGGGCAATAAGAGCACGATTGTCCTACCACTCGTTAAACAGGAATAATTCAAACATCTCTCCTTTTCTCTCGATCCAGCTCAAGGTTTTGGCTCGCCACTCCAGGAACCAACGGCACCTCTCTCCATCAGAAGCAAGCTGGGCTGAAGAATCGGTTCTGGTAGAATCACACACTCCAAAGAAGAAGACGAAGGAAGAACACGAAGAAGAAGACGAAAAAGACCTGGCCTTGTACCCACAAAGCCAGAAAAACCATCACTACACAGTTTACATATATACTTTCCATGCAAAATAACCACAGCACCATTGTTTTATATGAACATAGGAACAATTAATATAACACCTTGAATCTTATTTAACTGTAATCTGTTAACTCAAATAAAATTGTCACTACTCCTTTACACTTGTCATGTCTAATGGCCAATGACACACATGTTGCATAGACTTACTTAGCTCACTCTAGATTGAACTATCACTAGGCAAACTAGAAAGTACATTTCCTGGAGAAAATGTGAGGTGGGCTAGCTGCTGCAGTTGTATGTAACAGCTACTGCTAGAACTACTACGGACAAGGCAATCTCCATGCACCCACCGGCGAAGACTGTGCGTCTCTAGCCCAATCAGGGGCTGAGTTGTGGGGTCTGTGGTGTGGACAGTGGCATGGTGGTGAGACTCCGCCCCCTCAGGTCAGAGCTGGTCGAGGACAGTGTACCCCTCTCCGGGCCACCTACCCGCCCGCACCGGTGAAGACCATGTGTCTCTAGCCTACTCAGGGGCTGAGTTGTGGGGCCATGGCGTGGATAGTGGCGTGGGGGTGAGACTCCGCCCCCTCAGGTCAGAGCCAGTCAGGGACAGTGTAGCCCTCTCCGGGCCACCTACCTGACTCAACCGGTGAAGACCGTGTCTCTAGCACACTCAGGGGCTGAGTTGTGGGGCCCGTGGCGTGGATAGTGGCGTGCTGGTTAGGCCCCACCCCCTTGGGTCACAGCTAGTCGGGGACAGTACAGTGACCTCTGGGCAATTTCAATGCATCCACCAATGAAGACTGTGTCTCTAGCCCGCTCAGGGGTTGAGTTGTGGGGCCCGTGGCATGGATAGTGGCGTGGTGATGAGACTCCACCCCCTCAGGTCAGAGCCAGTCAGGGACAGTGTACCCCTCTCCGGGCCACCTACCTGACTCCACCATGAAGACGTCCGGGCAGTCTCCTTGCACCCACTGGTGAAGACTGTGTGTCTCTAGCTCAATCAGGGGCTGAGTTGTGGGGTCTGTGGCGTGGTGGCGAGACCACCACGCCACCACGAAGAGAAAGAAAGAAAGAAAGAAAGAAAGAAAGAAAGATGGAAGGATGGAAGGAAGGATGGATGGAAGGAAGCAAGGAAGGAAGGAAGGATGGAAGGATGGATGGAAGGAAGGATGCAAGGAAGGAAGGAAGGATGCAAGGAAGGATGGATGGATGGATGAAAGAAAGCAGGATGGATGGAAGAAAGAAATAAAGAAAGAAGGATGGATGGATGAAAGAAAGAAAGAAAAAAAGAAAGAAAGAAAGAAAGAAAGAAAGAAGGATGGATGGATGGATGGATGGATGGATGAAAGAAAGAGAAAGAGAAAGAGAAAGAAGGAAGGAAGGAAGGAAGGAAGGAAGGATGGAAGGATGGAAGGAAGGATGGAAGGAAGGAAGGAAGGAAGGAAGGAAGGAAGGAAGGAAGGAAGGAAAGATGGAAGGATGGATGGAAGGGAAGGAAGGAAAGAAGGATGGATGGAAGGAAGGATGGAAGGAAGGAAGGAAAGAAGGAAGGAAGGAAAGGAAGGAAGGAAGGAAGGAAAGGAAGGAAAGGAAGGAAAGGAAGAAAGGAAGGAAAGAAGGAAGGAAGGATGGAAGGAAGGATGGATGGAAGGAAGGGAAGAAAGGATGGATGGAAGGAAGGAATGAATGAATATGAATGCTACCACAATAGTCATAAAAGGGTGCCTGTACAGAGAGCATGCACGTGTCCCCAAATTCAAATCCCAACTGACACTGTGAGCATCCTCTCATTCACTTCAATGGAAAGGCATGTTGGCTTCAGACAGCTCTCTCTCAAAAAGTATAAATGTCACAGCCTAGATATTGACACCGTAGGAATCCTGAGAAAATGCTGAACATTTTAGGATATGATATGTCTGTGTAGCTTAAAAACTGTAGGCATGGCGACGTGTTAGAAAAAGGGTAAAAATGCAAAATTAGCAGCTCAAAAGGTAGAGTGTGGGCCCATACGTTTCAATGGGGAGCGCAGTTGCTGAACAAATCGTCATACAGCAAAAACTACAAGTCACACGGCTTAGATACTTATATTGTACGAATCAGCACAGTTATGGGAACGTTTCGATATATAATATGTGTATGAGCTGTTAAAACTGTAGGCATAGCGACAAGTTAGAAAAAGAGTAAAAATGCAAAATTAGCAGCTCAAAAGCTAGAGTGTGTTGCCATACGTTTCAATGAGGAGCGCAGTTGCCGAACAAATCGTCATACAGCGAAAACTATAAGTCACACTGCTTAGATACTTACATTGTACGAATCAGCACAGTTGTGTGAATGTTTTGATGTATAATATGTGTGTGAGCTTTCAAAACTGTAGGAGTGCCAGCAGTTTACAAAATGTGTGAATATTTTCAAAGCAACTGCTGCCACCACTCTAAAAACATAAAGTTTCTGAACATTCCAAAAGCATTTCAAGCAGTTTCAATAGGACAAAAAAATGTTTTAAAAGTTAAATTTCTTAAAAACTATAAAAAATATCAAAAATCTGAATGGATCCGTTCAAGAGCTGAACGTCATGAACATTTTAAAGTTTGAATGAGGTTTCTAGCACAAAGTATGAAGAACTAGTAGAGGTTCAAAAAAGCGGGGAGAATAATAATAATAATAATAATAATAATAAAGAAATAGTGGGAATATCACAAGTTGGGCTAGCTTCTGCAAGCTAGCCCACCTAATTACAACAACCCAAAAGCTGCATCACCGCTGGTGCGCTTCAAACACCATACAACAGCTAGCAGCAAGCTTTAACATTGGCAGGCCTCAAGCCTCAACAATATTGTTAGAGGTAAATAGTTGTATAAGTCATGCTAACGAGCTAGCGCGGCTAACGAGCTAGCGCGGCTAATGCTAGCGCGGCTAATGCTAGCGAGCTAATGCTAGCGAGCTAGCGCGGCAAATGTTAACGAGCTAACGGTTGCTAATGCTTACGTTTAGGACGTTATCACATCATTTCAGTCAGTCTAAAAGGTTGATAGCCTCTTTTTATCAGCACAGCACGTTTCATACACCTTTCATACACGGTTCAATAACACCTTAGCATCTCAGTAGAACTCACCGAGACTTTGCCTTCGGCAAATAGCAGCAGAATTGTAACTCCTACAGGTCTTTCAAGGTTCGGTGGATCTGGTTGGGGAAGATATTTCCTTTACTGAATATTTTAGAAAGCTATAATGGATTTACCGATAGTAACCACACACATATTTTACTTACACGTGTTACTCCGTTCTCTGCCTCAACATGCATCTGCTTCATAGCCACGCAAATAGCAAAAGGAAATGCTATTTTCCCATACCGTCTCATGACCCAAGCAGGGCGCGCTCTTTTTTCTTCTTCTAGTGCACCTGTGTAACGTCACTGAGTGTAAAATACGTTTCAAAATAAGAGTCCTCCAACCATAAATTCACCTTGCAGGTTTTAAAATATTATTTAACCCATAAGCAATTTAGCTTATTGTCTTCTATTTTTTTCTACAAGTAGACATATATTCACAGTTTTCTACTATCTTATGTTAGACAGCTATTGTGCATTTACAGTGTTCTGGTAACCTGGGTTACATTGGGACCTCAGAAATAGGGAGCATTTCCAAACCAAATTGCGGGGGAGGGGGGGGGGGGGGGGCATTAAAAGCATTACAAATTAGACATTAAAAGCATTAAAACTAAATGTGAAACATTATATATATATATATATATATATATATGTGTGTATGTGTGTGTGTATGGAGCAATTGTTTTTAATGTCCGACTTTTGTCTGTCCTGTTCAGTAAATGTGCATCTGTCCTAATTTATTGTAGCCTATCTACTACACAACCTAGTTCAAATGTATGAATCTCCCGCGGAAGTCAGGAGGGTTGGCAAGTAGGCTATGGTCACTGCTCCCCAGTAAAATTGAATAATTGAGGGGTTACTTACAGTACAAAAAAAGTACAGAATTTGTAGAACTCGGATGATACTACATAAATTGCCATGCAAAGCCAGAGACTGTTGCTTGTAGACGACAAGACTGCTGTAACCATTCAAGTGTGGAGGCTACACTGCATTGAAGGTGGGTTGGCTTACTTGACAGTGCACACAGAAAACGGACACCACAAAAAAAGGGCTTAAAGCAGGTCCAAAACAGCAGCAGGTCTGGTTGAGGTGTGAACTGGTCTCCTAAAAATGGCTTGAGCTGTGAGGATAAGAGGAGGCACACTGTAATTTGCACAGACAGCTTCAGTGGTAGTTTTAAAGTATTTATTTATAATAATAAAACAGATGATAATAAAAATATAATAAAATAAAAAAAACAATAATGTGGGACGCATGGCCATGGAGCACATGTGTGTCGTACACTGGGACAGCTACATCCACAATATGTAAAATGAGAGCACAGAACAGACCCACTGAGTGGTTTGGCTGGGGAGGATGAGAAGAGGGAGAGGAGGAGGGGGTGGGAAAGGGATGAGGAAGAACAGTGAAATAAATGAACAATGTGATGGCAACAAATATGTCTTGGTACAAAAATGTACTTAGCCTATGTATACTAAACTAACAAAAAAAAGAGCAACAGCAGTATGTTCATCATCACATAAAAATAACACACTGATTTATTTGAGCTGTTCTTATTAAAAAATAATGCTTTGTCAGTTGAAGTTGCAATCCAGAGGAGGTGTAGGCCAAAGCAACTTCACCCACTCCGGATTGTTGCTTCAAGGGACCGCAAGATGTTTCTTAAAAAAAGGTCATTTCCCAAAGTGGATAAATGACATGTTTGGGTGTTTTCAGTCAACGTTGGCGTTGACCGCTTCTAGCTATCGAATGGCCGACTGGTGTAAGATGGATAGCCTAACGTTAGAGAGATAAATGTAGGCTATGGTTATGTTAATAAAGCTAACAATGATGTTGTAACATGCATGCAGCACTGCCGATCTGATCTGAACGATTGATTCATTATTACCATGGATCGGTATTGGGATTGATCAAGGGCGAGTGTGAAATAGCAGCCACGAACTCAGCGGGTTATCCGAGATGCGGTAGCAGCGGCCAAAGCTCCTGCTGGCGGGGAGTGAAGCTCTTCAACTCGCCGGTCACTGGCTCCCTGGAGGAATTTAGCCTGGCTGCAATAACGAACGGAATGAATACCATCTACTAGCAAACAAAACATGTTCAGTTATATTTACCTGTTAAAACTAAGATGCCTGGATGAAAAAATAATTTCTCCAATGGATATATTTGACAAAAACAGGTTAATATGCAAGCCGGTTTTCATTGCTAAATCAAAGCGGGGAGAGCCGAGAGAGCCGGGAACGTGCGTCTACATTTCACATAAACGTGAACTTTTTCGTGGACGCGCGTCGGACAGAAAAGCTCAACTGCGCAAGTACAAAAGTCACCGGAAGACCAGAAAAGCACAACTGCGCAAGTACAAAAGTCACCGGAAATAGTGAAATGACTAAAAATTTGCCAAGATGGCGCAATGGTTGATGGTTCAATAGGGCTTCATTGTTGATAGCGGTCAGTGAATGGAGTGACTGTATCCAGTTCTATTAATACATCCATGCATAGTTCAGACAGCAGTTGTTTCGGTAGATCTAGCGTAAAGTACTAACTTTTGGAGATTTTATGAGGATTTTATGCACACAAGCTGGCACAATCAAGTAAAATAAACAACCAAATGTGCGTTTTTGACGTTTTATTGTCACTAGTATGAAAGAAAATATGTTTAGGAAGCAAAAGAGCACCTCATCTCCAAATCGACCAGAAAAAGGGAAAATGTCGTTTTGGGGGGTAGTCTCGCCTGGTATGAATCACAGTAGCTTCTTTGTAACAAACCAGCACACTATAAACAGGAGTAAAATCTAACAGGGACTGTATCACTTTACAATACAACTACTGTAGGACATTCGGTAAATATGATTTCCTTTTGGATAAAAAATAAACACACACACACACACACACACACATTACTTACACTAAATCACCTGTTTGTTATTTTTTGAATCATTTCCTGTATATTTAATAAGTAACCAAAGTGCAGGGTAAGGGATTAAAACCGTTTTTATTGTCTCTTTATTGACTATTACAGTAAAAACTGATTGTTTCCTCAACACATTTGCCCTCTGGATGAGTTTATGCCACGTTGATGGTCAGGTCAGTACTGGAATTGTTGTAACCGCAGCTCTAGGATCAGTTTTCTATGCCTTCACCATGAGCTGATGAATGACTCTGTCAATGGACCAGAACGTACAGAGGCACTCCCGACACAAGTTGGCATGGTACCAGTTGCCATGGTACTCTGTCTACATGGACCTCTTCAGTTACTATCATTATTTATACCTGAGGATGAACATTCAGTCTATTCCCCATGATCACATAAAGGTAAATAAAATGAGTGTGACGTTCTTATGAAGATAATATGAAACATGCTCCTTTAATCTAATTTGAAAATACAATGCATGCAATAAAACAGGACACAAAGAACACTTAAGGAAAACATTCACTGTAATTTAATGAACCATCAACTGTGTGCTTTAATGGACCTTTAATGGACCACCAAATGTTGTTTTTTCAGAGCTAAAACTGACATTTTATATCAGACCTTATACAGACAACAGAAGAAAACTATTAAATATAGGTAATATTCTTTACTATCTTAAAACACAGGACAAACAAATGTCATCTTACAGTGCTTGATTTATGCACATAACAATTGCATCATAGCAGGTCAGGTTTCTAATGTTCAATCAGAAAACTTTGTAGAAGATGCTGACTCAAGTCTTTCTATGTGTAATTACTTGTTAAATGCTTACATTCACAGATTTTGCTGCCAGTGTACCCTCTAGTGTAAGACTGTTTGATAAGAGGAGCAGGAGCCGGGTATAATGACTCCTATAAAGAGGTTTGTACTTGGCAGAGGGTGATAGCTGAGTCTACCCAGGGCCACAGCACTGCACACAGGGGCTCGGTGAATTTGGCATGGAAGGTGTGCAGGTGGATCAGCGAGTCAGAGGACACGCTGTAGAAAGAGAGCTTTCCTCCATGCCAGTCCAGATACACTCCTACTCTGCGCGAGCGGGAACTGGGCATGGGTATGGTGGTGCTTTTGATGTTGTGGAAGGCATCATACGACTCGTTGTTGCAGTACAAACTCCAAGACATATCATTGTAACCAATGACACAGTCATTGTTCCCTCCTTTCCTGGTGAGTCTTCTGTAAGCCAGTCCTATGTATGCCCCGTAACCCTCCCACTCTGCCTCCCAGTAGCAGCACCCAGACCGAGGCTCGCTACACAGCGTCTGAGTCCAGTGGTTAAACCTCTCTGGATGCTCAGGGTAGTCATGGTTGTCCCTTTTGGAGTCATACACCACTTTTCTGTTCCCTTCTGTCAGGTGGAGTTTGGAATGTATGGTATTCAGGTCTGGCGTGAGCACACAGGCATCTGGATGAGGGAACATTTATAGTACAGAAATGATGGGCTGGGTTTAGAACGATCTATTCTATTATATTGGTTATATCTCCTTAAAACCAAAAAAAAAAAGAGATTAACCTAGTGGTTCCATTTGTTGAAAACTGAGGATAATCACTCTTTGAACTTAATATTTCATTAATGATTGTTATTTGGTATCTTTAGAGTTATTACTACAGTATTTCAGCAAACAGCCCTTTGAGATGTGATATCCTTTCATTTAAACGATAATGGGCTTTGAAGACTTACATTTTCTCAGTGCTGATTTCCACCAGCATTCTGAATTATGGTCCACACTGTAGGGAAAGCAGAGGAAACGACAGTTAATGACTACTTTCTGAGTCTACCTTTTATTTACTATATTGTAAGATCAAACAGGTGAATAAAGCATGCATAAACTGACTGGTACTCTTGATATAAGTTAAATTAGGCAGGATACTAATCAACAATACTGTAGTCAGTAGTCAACAGTTTGTACTTGAGAGTTTGTAGTTTATAGTGTGGATCATCCAGTAGCGGAGAGAGTAAGTTCACTGAGTCTCCTGGGTGGTTGTAGCTCAGGTCCAGCTCTCTCAGGTGGGAGGGGTTTGATCGGAGAGCTGAGGCCAGAAAACCACAGCCTTCCTCACTGATCCCACAGAATCTTAGCCTGCAGAGGCAGCGAAAGAGAGAGAGATTCCACTATCAGAAATACACACCTAATCTAAATTCTCTGCACACTTTACACTTCTTGAGTCATAATTGTAATTCTTCAATATAATTAAAAAGCTGTCTGTGAACTAAGCTGGAGAACTGTGACCGTTGTATGACAGACTAACCTCAGTATCTTCAACTCACAAAATGGATTTGCTTATCCAGCAGAGAGCTCAATCACTCCTGAATCCTGCAGGTCATTGTCACTCAGGTCCAGCTCCGTCAGACATGAGGATTTTGAGCTCAGAACTGAAACCAACGCTGCACTCTGTTTGAGGTTACATTGCCTGAGCCTGAAGGAGTTAAATATTCTTATTATACAAAAGGCCTTTGGAGCCTTCAAAAGAGGCAGAAATTCATTTGACAAGATAATGCTATTGTTTACCTTAGCTTCTCCAGTTTACAATGCGGACTGGTAAGTCCAACAGAGAGAGATTCCAGTCCTAAATCCTGCAGGTCATTGCCACTCAGATCCAGTTCTCTCAGAAGGGTGCTTGAGGAGAGAACTGATGCCAAGGCTTCACAGCTTCTGCCCGTGAGGTTACAACCATTGAGCCTAAAACAGAGATTTAAACTTGAACCTGAACGTGTTTATCCAAAGTTAGTGGAACAACATATTTTACAGTAAGACACATGACAAGTAACAGAACTGATAGGCATTAGGATTCAGCATTCAACAAGTATAAATGTTCTTGGGACTAGAATATTAGTTAATGAAGAGATTTTGAATTATTTTGTACTTACAAAGCTATCCTGGATGCTTTGACCACTTGCAGAAGCCTCAAAAGACCTTCATCTGATTTGATGTATTTCTTCAGATCAAACACATCCAGATCTTCTTCTGAGGTCAGCAGCACAAAGACCAGAGCTGACCACTGTGCTGGTGAGAGTTGATCTCTGGAGAGACTTCCTGAGCTCAGGTAACTTTGGACCTCCTCCACTAGAGTATGGTCATTCAGCTCATTCAGACAGTGGAACAGATTGATGCACCTCTCTGTAGGGGGATTCTCCCTGATCTTCTCCTTGATGTAGCTGACTGTTTCTTTGTTGGTCTGTTGGTTGGCTCCAGATTTCGTCAGCAGGCCATGCAGGAGAGCCTGGTTGGACTCCAGTGAGAGGCCCAGCAGGAAGCGGAGGAACAGGTCCAGGTCTCCGTTCTTGTTCTGTAAGGCCTTACCCACTGCACTTTTGTGGAGGATGGTTACAGATGTGTCGTCAGTCATCTCAATTTTCCTTGCAGCCGTATCTGGATTAGCCATTAGATTGACCTCATCTCTGATGAATTTGTGAAACACATACACGGCAGCAAGGAACTCCTGGACGCTCAGATGAACAAAAAAGAACACTTTCTTCTGGTGGAGCCCACATTCCTCTGTGAAGATCTGTGTACACAATCCTGAGTACACTGATGCTTCTGTGACATCGATGCCAAATGCTTCCAGATCATCCTCATAGAAGATCAGATTGCCTTTCTTCAGTTGTTCAAAAGCCAACTTCCCCAGCAGCAAAATCTTCTCTTCATCCATTATCTGAGAATCGGTTTCCACCTTCTCTGATCCCACTGAGAATTTCTGTTTTTTGATCATCATGTTGAAGATCAGAAATTGAGTGTACATCTGAGTCAGAGTCTTGGGCATCTCTTCACAGTATGCTTCGCTCAACATCTTCTCAAGCACAGAGGCTGAAATCCAACTGAAGACTGGTATGTGGCACATGATGTAGAGGCTCCTTGATGACTTCAAGTGTTTGATGATTTGGTTGGCCAGTTTCTCATCACCGACTTTCTTCCTGATGTATTCCTCTTTCTGTGGGTCATTGAAGCCTCGTACCTCTGTCACACGGTCAACACACTCAGAAGGGATCCGATTGGCTGCTGCAGGTCGGGAGGTTATCCATAGGAGAGCAGAGGAGAGCAGATTGCCCTTGATGAGATTTGTTAGCAGCGTGTCCACCGAAGTTGACTCAGTGACATCACACAAGGTTGCGTTGTTGCGGAAGTTCAGAGGAAGTCGACACTCATCCAGACCATCAAAGACGAGCAGAAGATTGCACTTGTCATAATCTGTCAATCCTGAATCTTTGGCTTCTTTGAAAAAGTGATTGAGTAGCCCAGTGAAGCTAAGTTCTCTGTCCTTGATCAAATTGAGTTCCCGAAAAGGGAGGGGCAATATTAGATGCAGATCCTGATTGGCTATTCCTTCAGCCCAGTCCAGGCCATGGATGTATTAATAGAACTGGATACAGTCACTCCATTCACTGACCGCTATCAACAATGAAGCCCTATTGAACCGCGCCATCTTGGCAAATTTGTAGTCATTTGACTATTTCCGGTGACTTTTGTACTTGCGCAGTTGAGCTTTTCTGTCCGACGCGCGTCCACGAAAAAGTTCACTTTTATGTGAAATGTAGACACACGTTCCCGGCTCTCTCCGCTTTGATTTAGCAATGAAAACCGGCTTGCATATTAACCTGTTTTTGTCAAATATATCCATTAGAGAATTTTTTTTTTCATCCAGGCATCTTAGTTTTAACAGGTTAAATATAACTGAACATGTTTTGTTTGCTAGTAGATGGTATTCATTCCGTTCGCGATAACGTTATTGCAGCCAGGCTAAATTCCTCCAGGGAGCCAGTGACCGGCGAGTTGAAGAGCTTCACTCCCCGCCAGCAGGAGCTTTGGCCGCTGCTACCGCATCTCGGATAACCCGCTGAGTTCGTGGCTGCTATTTCACATTCGCCCTTGATCAATCCCAATACCGATCCATGGTAATAATGAATCAATCGTTCAGATCAGATCGGCAGTGCTGCATGCATGTTACAACATCATTGTTAGCTTTATTAACATAACCATAGCCTACATTTATCTCTCTAACGTTAGGCTATCCATCTTACACCAGTCGGCCATTCGATAGCTAGAAGCGGTCAACGCCAACGTCGTTAACGTTAGTCATAAACTTCACTTTAGATTTCGAATCCTGGGGGCTTGGTAAAAGGGCGACTAAATATACGCCCTTTTTGGTTGATAGATCGCGTTGTTGGGGCGGAAGAGTATAAGGGGTGGAAGTAACAAAAATTAATAAATAAATATGTTGTCGATTAAAATGCAATTGAATTAAATGTGTGATCGATTAAAATGCAATCATATTAAATGTGTGAATGATTAAAATGCAATCAAATTCAATTATTCATTAAATGAATCATTCAATTATTCATTAAATTAATCATTTAACTGCACTTTTATCATTTGAGTGCGCTTTTATCATTAAAAGTGTGCTTTCATCATTAGTGTGCTTTTATCAGTAAACTGCACTTTTATCATTAGCGTGTGCTTTTATCATAATTTAGATTGTGCGTTTATCATTACAGTGTGCTTTCACTTTTATCATTAGACTGCGCTTTTGCTCTTTCCCAACACACACCACTCTAACGAAAAAAGCCTTTATCATTAGACTGCTGTGTGTTGTATGTGTCAATCACCTGACCACGCCCACAGGCGTACATCCAGGCTATCCTTGTCGATTGAACATGTCTTCTGATGAAAAATGTCATGCGCATCACCGCAGTTTTCAAAAAATGGCGCAGGCAGCCTCTGATGTGCAGGGTTTTATTGTAAATAAACTTCGAGTCTGTCAAGATCTTGCTATCAGCGGCCCAAGCGACGACGTCCTCCTTTTCAACTTGGAATGGCTAAAATGTTTTCTTGTTAATGCACAAGCTAGCGGAGTTCAAATAAATCCAAGGGTGGTCGAGCTAGTAGCTGATGCAACAAGCGAACTTCTAACGTTACAGCTAACTGAAGCCAGTTTTTCCCATTGACGTACATGCAGACAGACGTGGTTTAGTAGGGAGATCACGTTTAAACATTTCTCAGGAAACGTTGGAGTGGTTTGTCAATTGCGGCTATTCCGCCTTTGGAATAGCTGAGTGCCTTGGAGTTTGTTTGTTTATTAGGATCTCTTTTAGCCATCGGCCAGTGCTTTGGAGTACACCCCAATACCATCAGACAGTGGCGATTCTAGACCTTTTTGACTGGGGGGGGGGGGGGGCACAGAGATATGCCGGAGTGGCAATTCAGTTGTTTTTTCTGCATGCATGCATGTGAAGAAGCAAAACACACGTTCCCAAAGCACAAGTCATACCTACAAGCTATAAAGGTCAAAGATTTTTTTTTTTTTACAAACTGTATATTTCCACCCACTACAGGAATCACAATAATTAAAACGGTTTTAATAAACTTCACTGTAAGCGCCTACCATAATTTGTACTCACTGGTTTCCCAGCCTCCTCAGCACACACATCACAGGAATGGTCCATATTTGTCATGTTTTGTGATTGAAATGTCAAAATCATGACGCCAAACAAATGTAATCAAGTGTCCACTGTCCATAATTTATTGTTTTAACATGGTCTCTTTAGGCTACATTCAGAAAAAAAATAATCAGATCACGTCATTCAGTTTATGAACAACAATACTGCAGCAGCTGAATACGTCTTACACTAGACAGCAGTTAATTGAAAAAGGTCAGAGTGCCAAAATGCAGTTTTATTTACAGAACTTGCATTGCTCCCTGCCACTTCCTGTAGGTTCTAGGCTACATACAGTGATGTGCACAGCCTGCATGTAGAGTCACCATTGCCAGCACTGTTGTCGGTAACCTCCCCTTGTCTTCGGGACCACGGGAACCAGATTTTGCAGAACCTGGCGCAGCTGCAGAACAAGCCCGAATGACACCATACACCAATCTCCATCCAAAAGCAAATGTTAAATGAAACTGTTCATTGTCTGAAATTAAACTAACCACAATCTCATTGACATGATCAAGGTAATTAAATATGTTTACCAATGGGAAGTCTGGAACTAGCAGGATTTTGTCTACCCATCTGTAAGGCTGGAGACTCCAGCTAAACATCCAAGATGGCTCTGGCTGTCATCCTTATCATCACTACAAACAGTGCTGGCTGCTGTCTTACATTTGAATGCTCTGATTTATTTTCATACTGTAAATAGTTGCATGACACACATCACTTTATAACACATTTCAGGGATGATAACTCATCTGGGATGAAAAAGGTGACAAAGAGCAAACCCATACACAAATCAAACAAATGACCAATTTTGGATTAAAAAACAGCCAATTCATCCCCTCCACCCACCTTTGAGTGAGTAGCAGCTACTACTATCAATCTGATGACAAAATGGAGTATCATGCGAGTTCAATTCTAGTCCACTCCCATGACAGGACAGCAGATTACCTTAAATTTAGCCTAGCAATCAGAAAAACTTTCGTTTTTTGTAACATGTTTTTCATGAAGGCTAATGTGCATTTCAGCTAGCTAGCTAGCTATCATAACGGTAGCTAGCTGACTTTAGATTTACAAGCAAGTGGAAAGACGATGATGACACTAGCTAGCTTTCATTAAATCGTGTTACAAAGATAATAACTATGTTTAAACGTTTTAACTACTGACACACTCACAAAAAACATCTTTCTGAGGGGGAGTAAAAGAATATGTGAGCCAAGTTCAAATACCTTCTAGTAAAGTTAGCTAACTGCTTGCTCCTGCAGAAAGCAGTGTCCGTGAGCGTCTGTGGTGGACTAAACCATTTTGTTAAGGGGTGTGTAGGAGGCTCAACTATTTAGGGGATTAAAGATCAGTCTCTCAGACTATATTTTCAATCAATTGTAATTTAGTTATGACACTGACTCATTCATTAGAAATGACACAAATACAGACAAAATCACAGGGGTGGCACCTGGGCCACCCCCTAGAATCGCCTGTCTGGTCGCGGTCGCGAGACCAGACATGTCCAATCGACAGGGATAGCCTGGATGTACACCTGTGGGCGTGGTCAGTTGATTGACACATGCAACACACGCCAGTCTAATGATAAAGGCTTTATCGTTAGAGTGGTGTGTGTTGGGAAAGGACCAAAGCACAGTCTAATGACAAAAGTGCAAGCACACTGTTATGATAAACGCGCACTCTAATGATAAAAGCACACTCTAATGATAAAAGCACACGCTAATGATAAAAGGGCAGTTTAATGATAAAAGCACACTCTAATGATAAAAGCACACTCTTAATGATAAAAGCGCACTCTAATGATAAAAGTGCAGTTTAACGATTAATTTAATTATTAATTTAATTATTAATTTAATTTATAATTTAATTTGATTGCATTTTAATCATTCACACATTTAATTCGATTGCATTTTAATCGACCACATATTTATTTATTAATTTTTGTTACTTCCACCCCTCATAGAAGAGTGCGTACGCCAGAAATCTCGGAAAAGACCGTGTAAAAAAAGGCGTACCTCAATGATAAATGAAGCCCCTGATTGGTCAAGTCACGCCTCAGGAGACACGTCACCGTGGAAACCAATGCAGCTGCTTAAGCTGTGCTTCATAGCCATTGATGTATTAATAGAACACACGCATAATTAATGCTGATGATCATTCAATGATGATTCCACAGCTTTCATCTATGACATCATAGAACAATCATAGCCATATAAAAGACAGCAAATAAGTAAAGATCCATCACACATTCCGTCTCCTCCTGGAGTGCATTCACCATTAATTTCCTGTGAACATTTCAGACTTTCCTGATGGCTTTTCGGCATTTAAAGCTTCACATTGGAGTTGCTCTCTTGGTGGCTGTGGCCAAGATCGATCCTTCGGACTTCAAGGCCTTCAGAGAGACCCTGATGTCTCTCACTGTGCCTGACCAGTGGGCTGCCTCTCCGCCCACTAGAACGGACCGCGTCTTCATCACCCACGACTGCCACTTACTGGACCATGACGACGGCCGCTTTGCTGGTCTTCAAACGGGGACAGAGACGCCCGACGCCCAGCAGATGGAGACCAGCATGTCTTGGGTCTGGGACCTGTTAGCTAAGACCTTTGCGACAAAGAACACCAACGCCCAGCAGAAGACGAGAGTAGCCCTGGTCATCCCCATGATCGAAACACCGACAAGGGTCAGCGCTTTGGACAGCGGTGCACAGAAGAAGACCGGCGGGTTCTGGGACTTCTCAGCTAAGACCTCGGCTAAAATATTCCTTGCTGTGGGAGTTACGTTCCTAGGAGCAGCAATGTTCTGCCTTCTGCGAGGAATTCATTAGGGCCAGTCCTCCAGGTAAACTGGGGCAGCATGGAGGTGACTGAGGAGGTGCAGACTGGCCAATAGGAGGAGACTGACAGAAACCTCTGATATTTTCTTTTTTGTTTGTTGTAATAGTTTAATAAAAGTGTCAAAATGTATAGGGTATCTGTTTTTGAGGCTTTGTTGTACACTAGGCTTACTAAATGGGCTCTGGTAGCCTAGGGAGAAAGAGTGAGGGAGAGAGAGACCTGTGGTATTTGGATTTGTGGTACTTGAACTTATGTCTGCGTTGCTGGCTTGCCATCATGGATGTATTAATAGCTTATAGCTTGCCATACTCACCAACCTTGGGACCTCAGAAATAGGGAGCATTTCCAAACCAAATTGCGGGGGGGGGGGCATTAAAAGCATTACAAATTAGACATTAAAAGCATTAAAACTAAATGTGAAACATTATATATATATATATATATATATATGTGTGTATGTGTGTGTGTATGGAGCAATTGTTTTTAATGTCCGACTTTTGTCTGTCCTATTCAGTAAATGTGCATCTGTCCTAATTTATTGTAGCCTATCTACTACACAACCTAGTTCAAATGTATGAATCTCCCGCGGAAGTCAGGAGGGTTGGCAAGTAGGCTATGGTCACTGCTCCCCAGTAAAATTGAATAATTGAGGGTTTACTTACAGTACAAAAAAAGTACAGCATTTGTAGAACTAGGATGATACTACATAAATTGCCATGCAAAGCCAGAGACTGTTGCTTGTAGACGACAAGACTGCTGTAACCATTCAAGTGTGGAGGCTACACTGCATTGAAGGTGGGTTGGCTTACTTGACAGTGCACACAGAAAACAGACACCACAAAAAAAGGGCTTAAAGCAGGTCCAAAACAGCAGCAGGTCTGGTTGAGGTGTGAACTGGTCTCCTAAAAATGGCTTGAGCTGTGAGGATAAGAGGAGGCACACTGTAATTTGCACAGACAGCTTCAGTGGTAGTTTTAAAGTATTTATTTATAATAATAAAACATGATAATAAAAATATAATCAAAAAAAAAACAATAATGTGGGACGCATTGCCATGGAGCACATGTGTGTCATACACTGGGACAGCTACATCCACAATATGTAAAATGAGAGCACAGAACAGACCCACTGAGTGGATTGGCTGGGGAGGATGAGAAGAGGGAGAGGAGGAGGGGGTGGGAAAGGGATGAGGAAGAACAGTGAAATTAATGAACAATGTGATGGCAACAAATATGTCTTGGTACAAAAATGTACTTAGCCTATGTATACTAAACTAACAAAAAAAGAGCAACAGCAGTATGTTCATCATCACATAAAAATAACACACTGATTTATTTGAGCTGTTCTTATTAAAAAATGCTTTGTCAGTTGACGTTGCAATCCAGAGGAGGTGTAGGCCAAAGCAACTTCATCCACTCCGGATTGTTGCTTCAAGGGACCGCAAGATGTTTCTTAAAAAAAGGTCATTTCCCAAAGTGGATAAATGACATGTTTGGGTGTTTTCAGTCAACGTTGGCGTTGACCGCTTCTAGCTATCGAATGGCCGACTGGTGTAAGATGGATAGCCTAACGTTAGAGAGATAAATGTAGGCTATGGTTATGTTAATAAAGCTAACAAATGTTGTAACATGCATGCAGCACTGCCGATCTGATCTGAACGATTGATTCATTATTACCATGGATCGGTATTGGGATTGATCAAGGGCGAATGTGAAATAGCAGCCACGAACTCAGCGGGTTATCCGAGATGCGGTATCCGCGGCCAAAGCTCCTGCTGGCGGGGAGTGAAGCTCTTCAACTCGCCGGTCACTGGCTCCCTGGAGGAATTTAGCCTGGCTGCAATAACGTTATCGCGAACGGAATGAATACCATACTAGCAAACAAAACATGTTCAGTTATATTTAACCTGTTAAAACTAAGATGCCTGGATGAAAAAATAATTTCTCCAATGGATATATTTTACAAAAACAGGTTAATATGCAAGCTGGTTTTCATTGCTAAATCAACGCGCGTGGGACAGAAAAGCACAACTGCGCAAGTACAAAAGTCACCGGAAATAGCTAAATGACTACAAATCTAGCCAAGATGGCGCGGTTCAATAGGCCTTCACTTTAGATTTCGAATCCTGGGGGCTTGGTCCAGACCGAACTTCTAAACACACATAGTTTTTCCAATCCCAGCGACGCCTTTGGTCAGAACAGTTGTGACCTGCGTGTCTTTTCCAGGAATCGGTTTGAAGATGTCATTTTATTTGATTGATATCTCTTTTGGTGCTGTTCTCCTTGTTGCTACCTCAATCTGTCTCACCTCATGTTTATAATTGACCTCTCCACTTCCACCCTCTGTGATGTAGAGCTCAGTGTAGATCTTGTTGAGGAGTGTTGGGTTCCCTTGCTTTGCTATTCCCTCAAACACACTTTCACATTTCCTTTTCAGATTCAATTTCAGTTTGTACTGAAAAACTGCAAGCTCACCCAAAAGACCTGCGATGCAGATATCATCAATGTAAATTTCACATTCTATTCGGGTTTAAACGGTACAGTAGGTGCTGGAAACACTTCTCTTACAAGTGCAATAGAGCACTGAAGTCTGACATTCTGCGCTTTGCCTTCGCTGAGCATTTTTGTCTATGAGAAAAATGAATGGGGATTCTACCTTATTATCTGTCTGTGATGAACACAGAATTTCTAAACTTGGACATTTTGGCTGAAGTAAATTTATCTCAACACTGCATCCTCCAAATTATGAAGTAAAAGTCATCAATCAACTTAATTAATCTGTTGAGAAGATTAATAAATAAACCCACGCATCAAATATGAGAAATATATAAAAATCAATTTTTTGCCATACACAAACAAAACGTACAAGGGCCATAAACCATACTTAAACATGGAAAGGAAAATCTCCATTCATTTTCGCCAAAGGCTTTCAACTTCTATTTTGAGAATGGCAAAAGTTGCAGATGCTATTAGCCTACAAAACAACAGCAACATTTGAGAGGTATTATTACCTTATTAGAACAAGATAACTTGTCACAGACCATTCATCAAACAGGTAATGTACTGTACACAAATGTACACAAAAGGGTGTATTTCTGGGCCCATGCCATCAAAAAGGCTTGTTTCATCTTAAATGGAGAATGGTCTTAGGTTTCTCCAGTAAGTCAGCAAGCTGCATCTGGTTCAAGCTCCTCAGGATGTGCAGTGTGATCTTCAGAGCCCCCTCTCTAGCGCTGCTCTCCTGCTTCTCATTTCCAGGTTTCACCACTTCCTGTTCCTCTCTCTGACCCTCAGAGCATTCTGGGACATCTGAGGTCAGAATCCTCTTGAACCCCTTCAACTCATTCTTGACAAATGTGATGACATGTTCTTCAACCAACTGTGGCAATGGTAAATAAAAAAAATAGATACAGGTATCACTAGCTGTACTGAGTTGTCCATTCTTCTACCACAGGGCTATGAAAATCCATGCCTCGAGATCTAAAATATAGACTAGGGAAGAACAATAGAAGGCCTACATGAAACAGTTTACCTCTAATATAGAGAGGGTTCTCTGATTACTGTCGGTAGACTGACTTCTGGGAAGTAAAAAGAAACAAAAAACAAACTGGAGTCTGTCCATGACATTCCAGGAACAGAAAGTAGATGTTCATTGCATGAAAACTTTGGACCACTGCCTCACCTTTGTTCAGTTGGAAAGTCTTCGTCTGTGAAGTTAGGTGGGAAATCTTTGGATTGGTCACTCCTCATAGACACACAGCTTGAGACAGGTGTACCTGCCCCTTGCATTTGGACTCTGTCAAAAGCATACAGAGACCCAAGCACTTACACGTACAAACTCAAACGGATACTTTACAATAAACTGTCTCTAGACAAAGAGAAGCTGATAACTTAGAGTTTTCATTCTTACTCCAGTGTAGTGGGAGATTCTTCATCTTTGAAGTTCAGTGGATAATCTTTGGATCTGTCACTTGCCATGGACAGTGCAGATAAGGATGGTCTCCTCTTCTGTATTGGACTTAATAGACACACAATAGGATAAATCTTGAGTTTTTAAATCTCAGGTACTGTATAAATGGACAGATGACCACAGGGTTGATTGCTTACCTTTTATCTTTATGTTCAGGGTGGAGTTTAGACGCAGCGCCCTCCTCCCCCCTCCCCTCTAGGTGACTCATGCTGAAGGCAGTGTCTGGCTCCTCCCTCTCTGCCAGGTGTTCTAGAGGCAACGTAAAAAGAAATTCCACTAAAATGAACATTAACAGGTTATTTTGTAGTATACATCAAGGGAATGTTGCTTGCATTGGCAACTGTTTGCCAACAAACTCCTAACTCTAGTGAGAAGAAGTAGCTTGCTCGATCAGATCAAATTTCCAAACTCAGCAAATGATTCATACTCAACCATAAAACTTCTATCTAGTTACTAGATGATGTTACAACATTTTACATGGAAAAAACATGTAGTTACTTATCATGACTACTTTCAGGGGTAACATTTCTCAACTCACTTGTAAAGTGAAGCATTTTTGGACTTTTCATGCAAGACAAAACATTCATTAGTATTGTGATTGAATTCCCTTTTAACCCATTATTTCAATCTCCATCGCATACCAAAGATACTCAGATTGGAGAATAAGTAACTTTTGATGTCCATTACTGTACCTCTGTTAGCAGTGTTCCTCTTGTCTGTCAAATGTTTTCTGCTCCTTCATCTTCCTTGAATATGCCAAATATGCTGCTGCCAATTACGCAGACTGACTGAAACCTGTTCTGCCCTCCTTTCTATTGTTCTGCCACTGTGTTCTGCCACACCTGTCTGTTCTCATCAACAAGATGTTTATCAGGGTCATAGTATTTTTTTAATGATGGAAATCTGATCTACCTCTTCTAGCTGAGGCTACCTCTTCTAACTGGCTTGTTGAATCTCAGTTAAAAAGTTACTAACGTACAGTGTTTATTAGGGATGTAACGATATATCGAAATTCGCGATATCGCGGTAAAATAATGTGTCGACACCGTCGTGGGATTGCTACGATAGCTAGAGTAGGCTAATATTTCTGATTGTTGACATTGGAGTTCTATTTTTGTTTGAACAGCAGGCGGCGCAATTATACTGGTCAAGACCAACTCCCGTCATGCAATTGTGCGCCTGTGAGTTCAGAGATCAAGAAAAAGGTAGCGAGTCAGATGGGAGACGAGATGGCGGCGAGTAGGCCTAATATTGAGGTTGTGGATGCTCCACCAACATTTAGAGCCGATGTGTGGCGGCATTTCGGTTTTCTTGTGTCAAAAAACGAGAAAGGTGAAAAAATAACTGATAAACGCAAAACGGCATGCAAATACTGCCATACGACGATTAGCTACAATACGGGAAACACATCAAACATGAGAAGCCATTTGGCACATCACCACCCAGAAAAGCTCGGACCAGAACAACAACCTGCAGTGAGGAAAAAACTTCAGCCAGGTCAAATGACTCTGAAAGAAGCATGTGGACTTCCACTTCCCCGTAATAGTAGAGAGCTGAAGCGATAACAAGATGCATTGGTGAATACATAGCAAAAGACATGAGGCCTTTCTCTGTAGTTGAGAACGATGGATTTCGGAAGTTGGTACACGTGCTAGAGCCAAAGTATACGATACCATCGCGGCCATACATAAGTGGCACAGTCATACCTGCTCTGTACAACGAGACAAGAGCGAAAGTGACACAGAGCCTCAAAGAAGCAGAGTGCGTCTCATTAACCACAGACGGGTGGACTTCACGTGCTACTCAGAGTTACATTACAATAACGGCTCATGTTATGACCAGTTCATGGGAAATGAAAAGCTTTGTCCTGCAGACGCGGCCTCTTTTCGAGGCACACACTGGCCTCAACATAGCTGAGGTACTGAGGGCGGCTCTTTTGGAGTGGGAGCTCGACCAGAATAATAACCACGACGACATCCCTATCATCACAGACAACGCACGAAACATGGATGTGGCGGTCAGAGAAGCCGGGCTGTCCCCACACATAAAGTGTTTTGCACACACATTAAACCTCGCATCACAAAAAGGTTTAAAGGTTGGTCGCGCCTAAGGTTGTAATAGAGGAAAATAATATTGACCTATTGAATTATTATCCTATTATTATTAGATTGATTATCCCTTATGTAATATGTTATATCATACCCCTACAGCATAAGCTGTCTCTGTGTGACAGTAATAGGATACCAGTCGTGTTGCAAACCCCGAGTGTTTGTGTTGCAGTATGAGAAGAGCTCAGCTGAGCTGCAGCGTCTCCACGGCTGCCTCAACGAGATCGTGTCTCTGTGGGGCACCGCGTGGATCACGGCGCTGGACTCCTTCCCACTGCTCAGAGTCTGTAACCACACCAAAGTCTTCTCTACATAGAAAGATAATACAATATCAAATCATGTGTGAGTTTGAGACTTAACTACTACTATGTCTAAAGCGTCCCGTGCTCTGCGTCCTCTAAGAGACTGCCCAACCCTCCATTCGCCCGTCTCCTAAAAGAGGTGGCCAGGAGAGATGACATCATAAGAGCACATCTGGATGCATATAAGGTCGGAATGAAAGCCTAATACACTTTCCTGGGTGTTTTAGAATAACGAGCCAAGAAATCAATCCATAATGTAAAGATTATATCAGCTGTTTTGCCGTCAAATTAGATGCGGGAGAGCAAATCGGAGGATACCATCGCAGCGTCTCTCCTCCAGGGTCTTGAACAGCCGCACGCGCACGGGGTGGTGGGTACCGGCCGGCCGCTGCGCTGGTTTTTATCATTGTTGTACTGTGTTTTATCGTTGTTCTGATCAAAGTGAAAGTGTGCGTGCTGTAGATTTGTGGTGAAGCGCCGTCCGTGTCCTGCTCATGTCCCCGCAGGTCCTGACGGACACCCACGTCCACATGGCCACCGTGGACCTTCTCATCGGGGGGACCGAGACCACGGCGGCCTGGCTGAGCTGGACCGTGGCCTTCCTGCTACACAGGCCCGAGGTACGGTCGGCGGCGTCCCCAGCACCCCCCCCCCGCCACGCTCGTGCCCGTTGAAGTCAGTGGGACGCTGTCGAGCAAACATGGAACCTCTCCTCTGTCTCCAGGTGCAGTGCCGGGTGTATGGCGAGCTGTGCGCGGAGCTGGAGGGGCGCTACCCCCGGTACAGCGACAGACGCCGGCTGCCCGTGCTGTGCGCCGTCATCAACGAAGTGCTGAGGCTGAGACCCGTGGCTCCGCTGGCAGTGCCTCACCGCGCCACCAGAGACAGCAGGTGAACGACAGACGCAGCTCCACTGACGAAAGCGACCGTCGGCGTTAACGCTCAAATCGGGTATCAAAGCGGGTGTTGTGTCTGTGCAGTATCGCAGGTTATTTCATACCCAAGGACACCGTGCTCATCCCAAATCTGTTCGGGGCACACCACGACCCTGCTGTTTGGACCGACCCCTACCGCTTCCAACCAGGTGCTGAGCTGTTCAGTGCATTCCTCTCACCCGGCCCAGCGCAGTTTCAACATCGCTAACAGTAGCCCCTCTTTTTCAGAACGCTTTCTGGAGGGGGGCGGGGCATCTGAGCGCGCTCTCCTGCCCTTCGGTGGGGGGGCTCGGCTGTGCCTCGGGGAGTCGGTGGCCAAAATGGAGCTCTTTCTGTTCACGGCCTACTTGCTGCGCGATTTCCAGTTTGTCCTTCCTGAGAACGAGGCCTCACTGCCCGATCTGAAGGGAGTCGCGAGCGTGGTTCTCAAAGCCAAGTCCTACAAAGTCATAGCCCGTCCCAGACTATAACACTTCAATCTTGTACTTCTTTTTTTTTAAAATATTATATCAATAAAGGCATTGGTTTGGATTTGGGGGATTTTTTTTGCTTAGCTAGTAGATACATTTAAGAATCTAGGTTGCTGTGAGGACCCTGCTGAGGTCTGAGACACAGTGGTAGCGGGTTTCAGGGGGATGACGCTTCATTTTACAAAGTAAAAGTAAAAGTAGTTTTAGAATTTCTCAGAGAATCGTTTGAGATCATTCTGCTCTCTCATTGAGGTACTACTCTTATTTCCGAGGTTTTAACAACAGTTTCCAAATGGATAATTTGATTTGTGTCGACAGCACATTGTAGCAATATATTACATGCTTACACATGTATTATTATTCTACACAATACACTACAGTATATGAACCCATGAGTCTATGCCACACTAAATCCTTAAGTAGTGTTACCATACAGACCACAACAGCTCAGACTTTAGAATGCTGACAGGTTTTAGTACAAGGGAAATGGGATACGGAGCCGAGGAAGAGGAGGATGCTGAGGAAGGGTAGAAAGGATGGGCAGAGACATTACTGGTCCTCCCAGTAGGACTCAGACATTACTGGTCCTCCCAGAAGGACTCAGACTGGCGGTTGGTCTGAGACTGAGGTTGGTCTGCGCAGGATTCTCATCAGGTTTCTGGATGAGAAATAAGGCTTCTGCATAGACCCATCATTCCTCTCTAGATCCTCCACTGTCAAAGGAAGAACACAAGGGTCACTCTACTCCACTCTACTCCACTCTACTCCACTCTACTCCACTCTACTCCACTCCACTCTACTCTACTCCACTCCACTCCACTCCACTCTACTCTACTCCACTCCACTCCACTCCACTCCACTCCACTCCACTCTACTCCACTCTACTCTACTCCACTCTGTCCCTTCATATTAGTGGCCCTGGTAAGGTGGTACTCACGGAAGCAGAGGAAGAGGGTGTCGACACACATGCTGTACACGCTGAAGAAGCCGTGAGCGATGAAGTACGCTCCCAACACCACCGTCTACACGGGTTCACACAGCACCACAAGGCATCATCAGTCACACCCTCTCAACAACACTATCATGAACGCACTGTACGCATCCCAAGAGAGTCTCCCCTTGACTTCCCCATGGCTGAGAGCACACTCACAACGATGGGAACCCAGTAGTAGTTGAGCATTTCAGCTTGGAAGGCATCGCCGGGAACGCGGATTCGGCCAGAGAAGAAGAAGAAGGCCAGCACCCCTGAGACAATAGACATCAGTTAGAACACACATTCAGTTGTGATCATATGACTCCAAGTATTTCATTCACAGGGAATGGTAGTTGTTTGAAGTGAAACTAGAAATTTTGTAATTCTCTTACCAACAGCTCCTGACACCATTAGTTTTCCAAAGAAGAGGAGCATATCTGTCACATTGTCCAATACCACCACCCTGTGGGCAAGGGAGAGACCAGCAACTCAAATTACTGAATACCGTTGAAGCTAAAGGCCAGTATATAAATTGAAACGGACTCTTACCGGTCAAGGTTCCTCATCAACAGATTATAGGCACTTCTGGCAGACACACAAAAGCTCTCTCCATAGATGGCAATCTGTGGTTTATCCAAAATTATACAAGACGTTACTGGAAAGTACTGTATAAGGTTGTAATAGAGGAAAATAATATTGACCTATTGAGCTATAGATCAAGTAGTAATATAATAACCCTCCACACACTGCTTACTACAGCTAATGAAACAGACAAGTCAACTTGATGGAACTGACCATGACAAAGGCGTTTCTGTTGAGGATCTTAATGAAGTAATCCAGAAGCCAGAAGCAGCACCCGAGACAGAAGCTCAGATAACGTGCACACAAGCTTTTAGAACCTAGAGGGGATAGAACATGAGAGAAAACAAGTAATTCTTTGCGCTGATATGACACAATCACACGAGATGAATATTGTGATGTAACTGTACGTGGACAGTGTGTATCATGGCCTTACTGCGGCATTTGTGCTCTAGGTATTCCAGCAGCATTCTGAGTAACTGGAAGAGCATGAGCAGAACTGAACCGAATGCGAGAGAGCCAACGTGGTACCTTTCAGAGCAGAAGGACATAGAATGAAGCAAGTCATAAAACCACTTGAAATGACCTTTCTATCCAAGAATGTAGAAGGAGTTTGCTGGTGTGGAAACTAGACCCAGTCCCTCACAGGCAGTCTCCTGCTGTCTCCCTGCCGTTACCGTAGTGTGCGTATGAAGGCCTGATACAGCGGAAACCGAGGGATGTCTTCAGACTTGCTGAATGCCCAGTAGTAGGAGGCGAAAGCTCCGGCCAGTGTGCACTGGCCCAGGGCGATGACAAAGTTGATGCACCACAGGAAAGCGATGACGTTGTAGACCTGCAGGTAGACAATGTTCCTCTGGAAGAACCCCTCGTCGCTGTACTTGTAGAACACACATCGCACGGAGGGGCAGTTTGGGTAGGCTGAGGAGTTGAATGTCTGACAGGTAGAGAGAGCAGAGGTGAGAGTTATAGGGGGAGATATGAGGCATGTACACACAACCGAGCACTACGAACCCTGCTGGTATCACCTGTGGGCGACAGTCGTCTGTTCCATAGATGAGGCTGCAGTTAGCCACAGAGGCGTTGCTAAGAGACACCACTCTATAGACTGGCACTCCAGAGGTTGCCAGGTTCAGGGAAGTCATCCCCCAGTAAGCGATACACACCACCAGCAGCACAAAGGTGAACAGAGGGTAAGCCAATGTGGACATCAGATAACCCACAGCCCTGCAGAATCAACAGAGATGTGATTAAACGAAATACGTTAACGGTAAGATTGTTGATATTCAGATATTTAACTATCAGGGAGGTCAAATCCTACGTGCTGGACTCCTCCAAGAGTGACAGAGCAAAGGACAGTCTCTTTCTGATGAAGCCAAGGAACAAAAGCAGAGCGAACTCCACCAGACACAGGATGATCACTAAGGAGAGAGAGAGAGAGCAACTAGGGTCACTTCCCTGCTTTTCACTGCCGATCACCAGCTGTCAACACATTACACAATGATACAACATACAGTGATGAAACTCACAGAAGGCAAGCCAGGTCTCTTTCACTTGGAGGTAGACTGACACATACGTATTGAAGCTGAGATCACCAAAGGAGGTCACGGGGGAGTTGTTGAAATGGGCATATTCTGAGTAACAGTGATATATCCCTGGGGGCGAAAGAGAAAGTAGAATGAAGCCCATAGCGTATGCAGATGCAGTCATAAAGCACTACATTCGCTTTCCGTGACCTGAGACAACCCAGAATCAGAATCGGTTTTATTTGCCAGGTCGTTTTTACACTAGGAATTGGGTTTGTAACTGCCTGAGACTAACCATAGCCTCCAACGGCCAGCACGCCCACGATAACGACCCACACCAGCACGAAGGCCAGATACCTCAGCAGCAACAGGAAGACCACACTGACTACCATGGCAACCGCCAAGCCACTGAAAGTACAGGACAGGTTTACAGCTAAGAGAAAAAATACAAGCTCACAAAACGTTATCAGTGGATTAGGATTCCTTTGTTAATTTTTCAGACTTACAGTAATATCCAGTACCAAGTAGTGGCAAAGTCTTCAAATATCCTCACTCCTATTGCTTTGGTATTGATGCCTGATATTAGAGAGCTGAAAGGAGTTTTTAGGTCACAGTCATTATTTGTGCATTTTAACATACTGTATACAGTACATGTGCTGTTGTACAGCGAACGTCAGTAGATGCAGTGGTATCTACCCCGTGGCATTCTTGATGCTGTTGACAGTTTCGTTGACAGAGGCCAACCCAGGCAGACTGAGGTTGGACGGAATCGTTGTCAGAGCAGCTAGATTGGGTAAACATCTCCCCAAAGCTGCACAGAATGTGACATCAACATATGGATGAGTTCAATGAATTGTACCTTTCACAGCCAAGATTTGGCATCTGATATTTGCAGTATGAGATTTTGTTAGCACAGGATGAAAACACTTTACCTGGTGTACTTGGCATATAGAAGTATGGACAAAGTTCCTGATCAAGGATGTCCTGAACAGTCTGAAAAAGAGAACGCAAAACGTAGAATTTAAAAGTGAGGAAGCTCAAAATACATGAACGTACTACCGTCTACTTTACTGACTACTGTACTGTCTAAATTCATCTAAATTACATTGCAATACAGTAATTTAGCTGACACTTTTATCCAAAGCGACTTACAATAATACTAATAAATAATAATAATAGTAATAAATCCACCCTAAATCTATGGTAATCATGTCCACAGTGACTCAAATGCCAACCATGCCAAATCAATACAAGGTGCACTGTGTACTGTACCAATGTGGTGTTGGCTAGATTGAGGCTGGGGTCACAGTACTGCTGTTGGAAGAAGTCCTTGGGTTTGGCACCAGATGCATAGGCAGCAGGGGGCAGCATCCAGAACTGTGATGGACACTCACTGACACACACCTGGAGAGAGGAGAGACCGAGTGAGTGAGTGAGTGAGTGAGTGAGTGAGTGAGTGAGTGAGTGAGTGAGTGAGTGAGTGAGTGAGTGAGTGAGGGAGGGAGCGAGGGAGCGAGGGAATGAGAGAGTGATAAATTGACTGACTGACTGACTGACTACATGTGAGTGACAAAGTGAGCCACAGTGACTGAGAGAGCCTCACCTGTGTCGTAGGACACTGTTGACCATTCATAGCTGCAGCCATCACATTGGTGGCCGTGACACACTTCAGTATGTCGAAATAGAACATGCTGGGCTTGTCTCTGACAAGAGAAAGTTCAACACAACTGCATGAGTTACTAAAAAAGTGAATTTCATCTCCTCTATGCAATCTCAATATTCCATATAATGCCACTTACAAGGTCATCATCTTTTCTAGAGAGCTGGTCATTCTGCTGACCTCTTAAACCTCAGCCTAAATAGAAGCTCTGTGTGTGTACTGACAGAATACTCACATGTTCATTCCAGCGCCGCATAACATTCCAGTAGAGTTCCTGGGCAAGAGGACACGGCGAGGATCTCCTGCCAGCCAGGCTGACAGACAGAGGAGACAGGTGGAGGGGGATATGTTTATGTTTATAAGTTCTCAGTGGTTAGGGCAGATCTTATCACACGAGTGGTAAGAAACCATAGCTGAATGAAATCACACCATGGGCCGCAATGTGCACAGGATGAGCAAGAGACTGACATCAGATGTTGATAATATAGAGGACCTACCCACAACTCCCACAACAATGTAACCAGCAACTCCTGCCAAGAACAGTATGCAACAGAACACATCTGTGCAACTCCTAGAAAGACAGGAAATGAACTGAAATGAACATGTGAGGGTAACTGGTGTGGCTGATATCATAACAACTTCAATTGACTGGTGGTGATGCTGAGTTATGAGAGGCAGAGTGACAGAAGCAAATCTTCACAAACCTCTTGCGAACAGGTCCAGAAAAAAATGGATCATAAGTTGAGATGTACCCTGAAATACACAAATTCAGGTATCAGCATAGATAGATATAATATAATAATAACATAGGCTTAAGTTATCTAAGATAGTAAATATATATATTGGCCAGTTTTTTTCTCCAAACACTATGTTTTCTTATCCAACACAATTTAAGCAACCCCACTTGTGGCTATAGCTAACGTTAGCTAGAAGACGTTAGATAGAAAGATAGATATCTAGAATCATAGATGGATAGAAAGTTAGCTAAAGTTATCTATCAAATGCCTCTTACAAACATAACACAACTCACCATAATCCGGATCTTTACTTGCTCCCTTCATTTCACCGCTGCTGCGGAGTTAGGAGAAGTCCAGGTCTGTTCTGCCTGGTTGATAAATGTGCAGTCTATATTTAAGGTGATGCTATGACGTAATAAAACTACCTATGCACTGTTGCCAAAGCAACAATATGACGCGTGCTTCCATCCTCTGTCTATGGAACGCCAAATGGGTCATAATTCGCCTTGATTTTTTCGCCGTCACCAGGCTGATTTCAGAAAAGGAATCATATCCTCTTCGCATCGGGGGCTTCAGCAGTACCGCGTCTGTGCTTCCCAGTGGAGCCACACCTGGAGTTCCTGCATCATGTCAGCCGTCTCCTTGGCGTATAGCAGCTTTTTTCCACCGCAGCTCAACAGCCACTGCAGTGCTAGCCTCTAAACAAAGATTACTAAACTTGCCCGTACACAAACTAATCATGGATGTGTCCACTCGATGGAACAGCTCACTCGACATGTTGGAGCGATATCTCGAACAACAACAAGCCGTGGCTGCTGCGCTCCTGAGTGAGGATGTGAAGCGCAACGCACGTGAAATCAACACTATGGACACAGCAGACATCGTAGACGCCGAAGACATGGTAAAACTTCTCAAACCGCTGAAAAAAGCAACCACAGTGCTGTGTGAAGAGTCCCGGCCTACAATCTCTCTCATTGTGCCCCTCAAACATATGATAGAGCAGAGCATGGCACAGTGTGACGAGGACTCCGCTACCGTTGCTCAAATGAAGACGGCCATACTGAATGACTTGACATGCCGATACGAAGGGGGACAAAACTTGTTTCTGCAAGAAAGTACTGCGTTGGACCCCCGGTTCCGGAGCTTGCGCCAGCTAAATGACAGAGAGAGGGACGACGTTTTCAACAGGCTGAAGCAGAAAGCAACACAGAGACAGAGCCAGGTAGGCTATTTATTTACATAGTGTGTGTGTGTGTGTGTGTGTGTGTGTGTGTGTGTGTGAGAGAGAGAGCTGTTCATGTAACTTGTAAGTTATGTGAAAGAGGGAGGGAGAAGGGAGCGTGTGTGAGAGAGAGAGAGAGAGAGAGAGAGAGACACCTGTTTGTGTAACTTGTAAGTTGTGTGAAAGAGGGAGGGAGAAAGGGAGCGTGTGTGTGACCGAGTAGGCTAACCTATGTTGTATATGAGAGAGGGAACGGGAGAGTGTGTGTGAGCGTGTTCGTGTGTATGTGCTGGGCTTGTTGCTTTTCTGAGTATAAACAAGATGTGATATTTAGAATTGTTTTTTCTACCTCTGCTTCCCTCTATAGAGCCCAAGTAACGAAACAAAAGCCAAGAGAGTAGTGCCAGGCAGCCTCACACACGACACAGCTAGACAGCCAGGGCCTGGAGCACACACAGCAGGTAGAGCAGAGAAGGATGGATCTCCACTCGCCAAAAAATCTGCTCTCGAAGATCTCCTTGGAGATTCCATCACTGAAGACAGTGCAAAGCTCAATACTGGGATTGAGGCCGAAATTGAACTGTACTGCAAAGAGGCCTCTACTTTACTCTCTGACTGTCCTCTCAAGTGGTGGAGAGACAATGAACGGTATTACCCACTCCTGTCATCCATGGCCAAAGCCTATCTCTCTGTACCAGCAACCTCTGTACCGAGTGAGAGTTTTTTCTACAGCGGGGGATATTGTAAGCGCACAAAGATCCCAGATTCAACCTGAAAATGTGGATATGCTCATCTTCCTAAAGAAAAACCTGTCTGCTGAGTGAGGTGTGCGTGTGCGCGCGCGTGTGTGCGTGTGTGCTTGTGAGTGTGAGTAGACCCACTTTTTAAAAACACCATTAATGTAAAAACTAACATTTCTGCTCAAGTTAAGCCTACCACTGTCACCACTACATCTTTGGCTAGGCCCATCGCCTAGCCAGCGCATTGCTTGAGCAACATTGTTGCCCATTTTGACCAAGTTCATACGTGGTAGGCATGTTGTGTAGTGAGTGAGTGCAGTTAAGATCTGTTCAGGAGGAACTAGACGAGAAGACGGTTGTCTGTAGCTCGTGTATTTATAGTTGGCCACACATCATTTTGTGTGTGTGTGTGTGTGAGAGATTTTGAGTTGCAAGTTTCAGGTTAAAACGTACTATGTTCAACTGTTTTGTTTACAAAATGCACTTACAACTAAGATGTGCTGCGAGATTAAAATAATATTTAATAAAAAAATAAAATCAATCAATCATAATTGTTCTTTTTTTCCCTTTTAAATACCGTGATGTATATCGTACCGTAGACTTTGTATCGTGATACTATCGTATCGTCAGTTTTTGGTATCGTTACATCCCTAGTGTTTATTGTTGGGGACTATGTACTGTATGCTTCTCTCCGGCATAATGCACAGACATTGAAAACATGATGACGGGCAGCTGTAAACCCAAGAAAAAGGCCAGGAATCAAAATTGTCATTGTTGTATTGTTCTGTAAACTTTCTCACTTTTTATTTTTCTACAACGTTTGGATCAGCTCAGTGTGGAAGCCTGGACGTACACTCATACACATAATCAGTCAAACCCCACCACTTAACAGAGACAGTCTTTAGATACATGTCTCTTCCTCACAGACAAATCTTCTGATCAGTAAACTCTCATCTGCAGCATACAGTCATTCAGTTACATATGAATCCGTCAATTATGCCCCCTACCCCGCCTCCACAACAAAGACGATGAAATGTCAGAACCTTGTGTAAACCCTTTGCCCCGGTGGAGGAAGCTGAAATGGTTGAAGTTGAAGGTTAAATGTAACCTTTCTCCTATGTTTGTTGCTACCTCCCTTATTCTAGTGTTTGCAGCCAGATTTCGACGGTTTTAACTCCTCTTATATTCACACAAAAACCATAAATCATCACCAAATTTAGTTTAATGTCTCTACGAGCACAAACAGGTGTTAAACAAAAATTGGTGAGTTATGTTTTTTTTTGTTAATATATAAGAATTAAAGCAGCTAAAACAGACTGGCCAAATCTGTCTGCAAACACTATAACATGGGGTAACAAGGTAGCAACTTACCCATTAATTTCCTATGGCGGTCATTTTAGACCCAAAACACCACAGATGTGACAAAGTTGACTAAACCACTCAAAAGTCAATGAAAGTGGTGGTCAGCATTTTCATATGTTCAAATGCCTAGTGTGGAGGATGTCATAAGGTCTTGAGGCAATCAGATGAAAAACCCAGTATTTATGATTTGGAAAAGTTGTAAATCGGTCACATGTGACCGGAACACTGGACATGATCTATCCTGCTCTCAGCCAATGAGAATACAGGGATCCACAGAGTAAAAAAGACAAAACAATGAAAAGGACAGTGATATGCAGTGACCTGCTTGTTGATTATGCGTGAGACACTGAGGGAGATGTAGGATGAGACACACTACTGGTTATGGAGTTAAAGTATGGAGAGATATGTCTGGAGTGATACTTTAGTCGCCCACATCCATGATCAACAACACACAGATCTCCTGGACAGCCTTGGACCCTGTCCACAAACGACCCTTAACCCCTACTCCCTCGCCCCGGGCAGATCTGATGGGGCCTAGGTCAAGATGGAGGGCACGACGGAGCAATCGCCATCTTAACTTTAACTATCCAATCATTTCAGATCTACACAGCTGTTGAGGGTTTTGAGGTCTAGTCGTTCATGGACAGACGTGCTGTCCCCAGTCCCCCTGATTACTGCATTCTCTTGATATCTTCAACCAGGAAGTCCCTTTAATATATCAACACCGGTCCGTCACTCTGCCCAGCCCTCTCAGCTAGATAGCTAGCTAGGCAGGGAGTCAGTTAAGAGCAGAGACAGACAGACAGACAGACAGACCCTCTGCTCTACTCAGTCTCCTCCGTGCTGTTCAGAGGTATAGAAGCAGCGGTGATTTGATCTAGAATCAGTCTATGGGGCTACGATTTGCTGAGCAGTGATCTATAAACAGCAGTTATCTGATCCCAGATCGGTTTTGTTCTGAGAGATCGCGAGCTTGATGGGCTGGGCCTAGCATGGAGTGGACATCGGAGAAGCACATTCTCACACATGCATGAACACGCACACACATGCATAACACACGCACACACGCACACACACACACAGGTGAGACACCATTGGAGGAAGGAGCCCTTGGAGTGTACAGTTTCATCGAAAGGAAGATATGACAAAATAGATTAAAGTGACAGTCTAGTTCAACCGTTGTCCTGTGTGCATGTGTCGGAAAGAGTGTGTGTGTGTGTGTGTGTGTGTGTGTGTGCGTTTAAGCAGGGGCTATTGGCAGAGCTCTTAAAGATCACTCACTGCAGTGGGCATCAGTTAGATAATCCAAGGCCTATGGCCCCAGTGCGTATCCGCTATCTGTTAAACACCTTCAATACATAAACGAGAGCTCCGTGGCAAACTCACAGGACCAGAGAAACAAACAAAACCATGTATTAAAACAAGAAAATAAAATACTCCACATAGAAACCTCAGGATATCACAAACACATTATCGCCCTCTGCTGGGAACAGACCAGTCCTGTTCGGGGGTTTTCAGTTTGTGTTTTTTTTTTCATTTTCAGTTCCTTGACGATGCTCCTCCTCCTGGAGAAGCGTTCTCTGCAGCGCGGCCGCTGCAGTCCTAGAGACGAACACTAGATGGAGACAGACACTGCTGCAAGACTAATGGAGGGGCTCCATCTCACACAGCTGTGATGAGACTAGAGGGGGTATCCCCCCCCCTACACACACACACACACACATACACACACACACACACATTTCTTCATATAAGTTCATTTTCCAAATCAATTAGAAAATTAAATAAAAACAATTCAATCATGAAAGGAATAGCCCCCCTCACACACTCGTACGCTCAGACATTCGCCTCCAGACCTGTACACATGAAACACACAATCTCTTCTCTCTCTCCAGAGGGCAGTCAGGTAAACGATGAGCTGGGGCCGCCGCCATGACACCAGAAACTCGCGTCTCCATCCGTTAAATCCGCGCACGAGGCAAGTCTCTCATTCTTTCAAATCTCGAGTGCTCCTTTAAAATTGTCTTTGTCTAATGGAGTGAGTCTCTCTTTCGCTCTTCCCGGGAGGGTACTCCTCCCTCCTGTCTCTCTGTCTCTCTCTCTCCAGACCAACAGGATAGACCACAGAAGGTTCCAGAGGTAGTACCATCCATCCATCCTCCCCCCTCCTCTATCGCTCCCCATCCTTCTGAATGCGTTCTGTCCTCCTTCTTCTCTTTGTCTGGGCCAATCAGTCAGTCAGTCAGTCAGTCAGTGTGTGTGTGTGCGTGCGTGTTTGTTTCTGTGCCCGTGTGAGAGTGTGTGTGTGTGTGTGTGAGAGGACGGCAGTCAGAAGATCTCGGGCAGTGTGACGTTGCGGAGCAGCCATTGTTGGGAGCGCGTGTGTGTGCAGTCTCTGACGCTGGGCACCTGGCTGTCCTCCTCGCTGGCCTTGTCCAAACACTGGTTACTGTTCACGTGCACCAGCGTCAGCTTCTGTCAGGGGGGGACAGGAACGTACAGGTTATAGAACGCAGAGAGAAGGCATTTTAAAGCAGACATGTTGGAGCCAGAATTAACTTTATCTAGATCTAGAATCTAGATATTTTAATCGGAATACTTTGTACTTTGGAAGCATACTGAACACCTTAAAACAGACACAAACTTAAGACACATGCGCATTCACACACACACACACTAGCATGCACACACGCTCGCACACACGCTCGCACACACGCTCGCACACACGCTCGCACACACACACGCACACACACACGCACACACACACGCACACACACACACACACACACACACACACACACACACACACTCACTCACCACGGAGTCGTACTCCCAGAGCTGGTTGCCTTTGAGGTGGTGGCACTTAAGCATCATGACGGGTCCGTTGAGTTTGGACACGTCCAGGCAGAGGTCATCTGTCCGGATCTCCTTATTGGCTGTGTATGAGAACACCTAGGGGGGGAGGGGGGGGGGTCTCATTAGAGCTACTGCGTCACCAGAACCATCTGCTTGTCTATCACTGGTCCCCTGAGCTGAGAGAGAAACCTCTCCCATCTCTCTACCCCGGTCCCCATGCCCCCCCCTCCCTCCCCTCTCCTCCCTGGTTACCTGGTTGCCTCCCATGCCGTGGCAGTTGAAGATGCCGACCTTCTCGTTCTCCTTGCGGGCCATGTTGTCTAGACACTGGTTGGTCTCCACGTTACGGATCTGAAGTGGGGGAAAAACAGAGCCCACGGTGTGGTTTGAGTGAGCAAGGGTGTGTTTGAGTGAGCAAGGGTGTGTGTGTGTGTGTGTGTGTGTGTGTGTGTGTGTGTGTGTGTGTGTGTGTGTATGTTTGTGTGTGTGCACACCTGTCCGAGTGAGTAATAATAGGATAGTGTCTGGGGATCTGAGTCAGGAAGGTGTGTGTGTGGGTGGCACCTCTCCCAGGAAGTAGTGTCTGGGGATTTGTGAGTGGGAGGATGGTGTGTGAGTGGGAGGATGGTGTGTGAGTAGGAGGGTGTGTGTGTGTGTGTGTGTGTGTGTGTGTGTGTGTGTGTGTGTGTGTGTGTGTGCGTGTTACCTCCCAGGGAGTAATAGGACAGTATCTGTGGATCTGGGAGTCAGGAGGAAAGTGTGTGTGTGTGTGTGTGTGTGGTATCTCTCCCAGGGAGTAGGAGTGTCTGGGGATCTAGGCACCAGAAGGTGTGTGTGTGTGTGTGTGTGTGTGTGTGTGCGTGTGTGTGTGCGTGTGTGAGATATGAAGCGATGGAAAGTTCCACTGGAAAGCGAGGGCGAGCCAAGCCTCCTGGGCTTCAGGCAAAAGCCCAGCCTCGAGATGGACACACACACTGCTGGGTTTGGGGTCTGGTCAGACTGGCCCGACCTCAACGACCTTTGTGCACGGACTGGAGTATCCCTGGACTGGGTGAAAACGGCCTCAGACACCGTTGACACTGTTCTACCTCAGTAAGGGCTACTGCTTTTGATACAGGACATCACTTATCACCAAATAGTGCACAGAGGTACCTTGTAAAGTTACAACAACAGAGACAGCAACATCATTGGGTTGGGTTAAAACTACAAGGGAAGTTGGCTCGTCTTCCTACTGCTGACCATACTGTTCCTCATTCAATATGTACAAATGTTGCAGTTGATGAGGTCACTTTACAGTTAAAGCCAGTTTACACGTCTTCCCAACCAGGGTCAATCTCTCTCGGTGGTGACCTAGCACCTTTTCCCCTCAGTGCCTGCCCCACGAACATCATTCAGTTACTGAAACATTGTCACATGATCTGAATGGTAGCTATGTGTACGAACGAAGGGTTGTACATTGCAAGACATGATAGGATTGTTGACCTGTTAGTTAAGGGCATAATACCATATAGTATGTTCACTCTTCAGTCAAAACCTTTAAACACTCCTGTGTTTTATCTTCCGTGTTCAACCTATGTAATCGTGAACAGAAAGTATTTTCAAATGTTACAGCTAACACACCAGAGTAGAGAAGTCACCATTTTGGAAGTAGGCTGTACGTTTGACCATAGTCTGGAAGAGGCTTTCCTTACCAAGGTGTTAAAATATCCACCGCTCAAAGATGCGATCACGCAGCTTGGGTATAAATGTAAACTGCTGGTGTTTGTATTTGGTAGCCTAGGAAATAGTCTAGTCATGAGGGGCCTACAGATGGCAGGAATGCCCCAGCTAAAAGCTCAGGCACTTGCAACATTCTAGTTCATTGCCTGTGATAATTGGAAGTGGTCATATATGGAGGAGATGTTACTTCCTGTATCCATAGACTGTCTGCTAAGTGATGTAATGTATGGCGTTCAGTGAGTGTCCAATGCTTCCACATCTATTATTGTTTGTGTTCAAGATTTGGTTGAATTATGTGAGCACAAATAAAGTCATTTAGATGTGTGGTACCCATCCCAGGAGGAAGGTGTGTGTGTGGATCTGGGAGTCAGGAGGAAGGTGTGTGTGTGTGTGTGTGTGTGTGTGTGTGTGTGTGTGTGTGTGTGTGTGTGTGTGTGTGTGTGTGTGTGTGTGTGGTACCCATCCCAGGGAGTAGTAGTGCCTGTGGATCTGGGAGTCAGGAGGAAGGTGTGTGTGTGTGTGTGTGTGTGTGTGGTACCTCTCCCAGGGAGTAGTAGTGTTGGGGGATCTGGGAGCCAGGAGGAAGGTGTGTGTGTGTGTGTGTGTGTGCGTGTGAGTGTGTGTGTTACCTCTCCCAGGGAGTAGTAGTGGCGGGGGATCTGGGAGTCAGGAGGAAGGTGTGTGTGTGTGTGTGTGTGTGTGTGTGGTACCTCTCCCAGGGAGTAGTAGTGTTGGGGGATCTGGGAGCCAGGAGGAAGGTGTAAGTGTATGTGTGTGTGTGTGTGTGTGTGTGGTACCTCTCCCAGGGAGTAGTAGTGTCGGGGGATCTGGGAGTCAGAGAGGAAGGTGTGTGTGTGTGTGTGTGTGTGTGTGTGTGTGTGTGTGGTACCTCTCCCAGGGAGTAGTAGTGTCGGGGGATCTGGGAGTCAGGAGGAAGGTGTGTGTGTGTGTGTGTGTGTGTGTGTGTGGTACCTCTCCCAGGGAGTAGTAGTGTCGGGGGATCTGGGAGTCAGGAGGAAGGTGTGTGTGTGTGTGTGTGTGTGTGTGTGGTACCTCTCCCAGGGAGTAGTAGTGGCGGGGGATCTGGGAGTCAGGGTAGACGTTCTCCAGGTACCAGCTGAACGG
>NC_140241.1:6555204-6560204 GCF_949987555.1 Borostomias antarcticus | reverse complement strand
CTGTCTGTGTGATGATGATGATGATGACGATGATGATGACCACAGCAGAGAAACTCAACACTGTCCGAGCTGCAGGGGAGGCGGACGAGGGACCCTGACTGGTCGTAGAAAGAGCTGGACCTCCCTCCCTCTTCTCTTCCTCTCTCCCTCCCTCCCTCTTTCTCTCCCACCCTCTTCCCACCCTCCCTCCCTCTTCTCTTCCTCTCTCCCTCCCTCCCTCTTTCTCTCCCACCCTCTTCCCACCCTCCCTCCCTCTTCTCTTCCTCTCTCCCTCCCTCCCTCTTTCTCTCCCACCCTCTTCCCACCCTCCCTCCCTCGTTCCCACATAGCCCCCAGGCGTCCCCTCTCACCCCTCGGAGAGAGAGAGAGAGAGAGAGAGAGAGAGGGAGAGGGAGGGAGAGAGACAGAGAGAGAGAGAGAGAGAGATAGAGAGAGAGAGAGAGAGAGAGAGAGAGAGAGAGAGAGAGGGAGTATAACGGAGGAGAGAGAGCGGAGGTCAGGAATCCGTCCCCTCCTTCTCCAGCTGCAGTCTGTCTCTGGAACCCATTACCTCATACACACTCGCTTTGTGTGTGTGTGTGTGTGTGTCTCATCTAAGGGAGGGATCTAAGGCTTCAGATGATTCATTTTAAAAACAGTGACACCCTCAGTTTTTCAAACACACACTCACAATCTGCACAATCGGTGTCACAAACACAGACACACACTGACTGACCAACCAGCTGTTTCTAGACATGATCTACTATGTTCCAACTGAGATGAACATAAACACGGCCTCTATGACTACTGCACGCACACACACACACAAGCAGGCACACACACACACACACACACACACACACACACATACATACTCAGGACATCTTCAGGGTAGAGAGCTATGACTGTGTGTGCGTCTGTGAGAGTGTGTATATGCGTGTGTGTGCATGCCTGTGTGTAGAAACATGGTGAAATAAACAAAGGGGTAATGAGCAGCAGACTGTCTCAGGAGCAAGGCATTATGGGCAGCAGACTGGTTGTGATTAAACCTCTCCCTCTCTCTCACACTGCCCTTCTCCAATAATGCGCCTACACACCCACTCAAATAGACCGACACCCATAAAACAGCTGTAGCCAGACACCCCCAAAAAATATCTAGTCTTCTAAAAGGTGTGGTTATGACAATTGTTCCATAAAGAGGGGTTTTGGTCCTCTGACCCACACACACACACACACACACACACACACACACAGACACACATACGCAGCGGTGTGTGAGCTAGCCTCCCTCTTCCACCCTGCTAGCTGTAAATAAGCCTGTATCTGTCCTCCAGTCCCAGCTAGCGAGCGCACTGGCCGTGTACTTTCCCTGCTCCCAGGGCCGTATATTAGCAGAGCTGCGTCAACGAGGAGGCCAAACGTTCAAGTGGTCGCATGGGTTTACGATTCCTGAGCGGTGCATTTTCAACGGTTTTCCTCTTTTCGAGCAAGTCGCAAAAGTTTTGACAAATGGCGATTTAGAGAATGAAGCTAATACAGCTGGCGTCCACCGTCTGTTTCTAATCATCATAAAAATGTTTGTGCGGAAACAACAAGTAAAAGTGTTCACGTTAAATGATTTTCAGTGAATTCTTTGTCGTATCTCTTATTTGTGCCTTCTAGGCAACATTAGAGATAATGTTAGCGAGCTAGCAGGTCGTTGGCTGGTCTCCCACAGTGTAAACACGCCGTCTAGCCAGACACCATTAGGAACTATTTGAGTTTCCGTGATTGTCGTATCCATGGTTACTATGAATCACAATGGTTTTTATAAAGCCTATCTATGATATAGATGCAATTTCCTTCACACACACACGCACGCACGCACCAGCATTTTTGTTAGAAAATATCAGTGCTGGTCCATGTGTCCGGGAACATTTCAATGTCCTGGACAAACGGGAGAAATTCTGGTCATTATATGATTTATTTTGACGTAATTGCCGGTTAACGGAAACACACACACACACACACACACACAGACACACACACACACACAGCTGGTATTAACTCGTCTGTCTTATCTCCTAATGGGAAAAGCAGATAGGGGCGGACGAGCCTTAGTGCAAACACACCTGGTAATCAACCCCAGCTCAACCACTCTAACCCATTTCACGCATCAGCGTTCAATTTCTTTCGTCTGTTCTGCATGTGTGTGTATGCCTAGATCCTGCCAATACAGCTGCTTCTTATAATGATGCAGTGTGACAGTCCGTTACAAACCTCTGCAAAGCCAGCTGTCTGTTCAGTATTAGTCCTGACTGAGACTCACACCACATGGCTCATCCTTTAAGGCGCTCTGCTGTCCTCCTCACAGCCCTGTGTCTGTCAGGGTTCTACGGATCTAGCTTAGCCCCGTGTCTGTCAGGGTTCTACGGATCTAGCTTAGCCCCGTGTCTGTCAGGGTTCTACGGACCTAGCCTAGCACTGCGTCTATCAGGGTTCTACGGACCTAGCCTAGCACTGCGTCTGTCAGGGTTCTACGGACCTAGCCTTGCACTGCGTCTATCAGGGTTCTAAGGATCTAGTTTAGCCCCGTGTCTGTCAGGGTTCTACGGACCTAGCCTAGCACTGCGTCTATCGGGGTTCTACGGACCTAGCCTAGCACCATGTCTGTCGGGTTCTAAATGTTACAGACCTAGCTTAGCACCGTGTCTGTTGGGGTTCTACGGACCTAGCCTAGCACCGTGTCTGTCAGGGTTCTATGCACCTAGCCTAGCACTGTGTCTGTTAGGGTTCTAAGTGTGATCTAGCATGGGTTCTCGGTGAGGGGTCATCGGGGTAAGGCTGACTCACCCCTCCAGGCGGACGTCGGGCAGCGTCCGGTTGAGGGCGATCATCTCTGAGGCCATGAGGTTGAACTGGTTGATCTTGAACATCTCCTTCATCTTCTCCTGGTTCTCCTTGGGGATCACCACGGGCTTCCCCCCCTCACCTGGGCCGTCGCGAGGCCTAATCAGCGGATCTACACACACACACACACACACACACACACACACACACACACACACACACACACACACACACACACACACACACACACACACACACACACACACACACACACACACACACACACACACACACTCACACTCACACACACACAAAATAGTTAGCAAAGAACGTTCACGAAGGAAAGTGAAAGGGCTTAGGGCTTCTCAGTCGGTTACTCTAGACCGTGGCAGAGGATTTCCAAAAGCAAAAGTGCCTAATTGGAGATATTTCGGATTTAAACCCAACGCTAATAGCTGGGGAACCTCATAACATTAATGAGGCAATCTGTAAACTCGAGAGTGTGTGAGTGTGTGTGTGTGTGAGTGAGTGAATGTGTGCTCGGGTGTGTGAGTGAGTGAGTGTTTGCGTGTGTGTGTGAGTGAATGTGTGCTTGGGTGTGTGCTTGGGTGTGTGAGTGTGTGTGTGAGCGTGTGTGTGTGTATGTGTGTATGAGTGTGTGTGTGTGTGTGAGTGAGTGTGTGAGTGTGTGTGCTTGGGTGTGAGTATGTGTGTGAGTGTGTGCTTGGGTGTGTGAGTGAGTGTGTGCGTGTGTGTGTGTGTGTGTGTGAGTGTGTGTGTGTGTGCGTAAGTGTGTGCGTGAGTGTGTGAGTGTGTGTGTGGACTCACCGTCCCTCCCTGGTAGTCCTCTCTCCTTCTTGTCATCACACTTGTTACACTCGCTGAAGTAGAGCAGGATGAACATGTCCAGCATCACCCACACCAGGGAGGTGGCCAGCACCACCTTACAGTAGGCAAACCTCCGCATCCTGCACACACACACACACACACACACACACACACACACACACACACACACACAATGACAAGGAAGGAAGAAAGAGGGTTAGACAAATGCTCACACACAGAAATAAATAGTAGACACAGCAAAACACACACACACACACGCACGCACGCAAAGAGAGTGTTGATGTGTGGTATGGAGCTCTGTGCAAGTCCTAAAGACTCAGATCCAATCACAGGCTTCAGTCAAGCTTGGCACATATAAATCTCTATTCCGTCTACTCCACTTTCCCTCTGGCTGTCTTCACAAGCCAATTCCTGTCTGTCTGCTCGCATCTGTCTGTCTTCCTGCCTGCCTGTCTGTCTGTCTGCCGGCCTGTCTGTCTGTCTGCCGGCCTGCCTGTCTGTCTTCCTGCCTGCCTGCCTGTCTGTCTGTCTTTTTCCTTAATCAGATTATCAGTGGCCATGTATACATTTTTGTGTTTCTTAAGGCATTCAGATGACCTCTAGAGTCTAGAGGTCAAGAGGTCATCTCGATGCCTTCGGAAACAGCACAGGATTCTGAGTGCCAGCCATCTGGTGGTAAACGTTAAGCTGCGACTCAGCAATACGGTCCCGTTTCTGGAGTGAAGACAACCACCCACAACCCACTCAATTGGAAATACTCCCACAGAAGACCAACCTTTAGTCTGCTATTCACACGTAGAGAAAGTGTGAGACTCCGTGGGAGAGAATGGGGGAGAGGGAGAAAGAGTGTGTATGTGAGAGAGATAGAGAAATACTGTAGAGTGAGAGAGAAAGAGAGAGAGAGAGAAAAATAGAGGGGGGGGGAGAGAGAGAGGGAGGGGGTGCTGTGATAGTAATTGCTTTTCTTTGGCAACACAGAGTCAGACACACAATCACATTAAAATTCCTCTGTACCCCCCAACCCCCCCCCCCCCTCCTCTCCCTCTCGTTCTCTCTACTCCTCAGTCCTGCAGGTTACAGCAGCAGGGGAGAGAAAGACATGATCTCCCCCCCACCTCCAGACAGGCAGGTGTCGCAGCGGGGTCGGGGCTAAGAGCAGCTGCTACAGAGTACCTGGGAGAGAGACTACAGAGTACCTGGGAGAGAGACTACAGAGAACCTGGGAGAGAGACTACAGAGTACCTGGGAGAGAGACTACAGAGAGACTACAGAGAACCTGGGAGAGAGACTACAGAGAACCTGGGAGAGAGACTACAGAGAACCTGGGAGAGAGACTACAGAGA